>NC_091285.1:126135517-126446493 GCF_032444005.1 Ranitomeya imitator
TGATCCTCTCCAAACACAACTAGAGGCAGCCGTGGATTGCGCCTAACGCTACCTATGCAACTCGGCACAGCCTGAGAAACTAACTAGCCTGAAGATAGAAAATAAGCCTACCTTGCCTCAGAGAAATACCCCAAAGGAAAAGGCAGCCCCCCACATATAATGACTGTGAGTAAGATGAAAAGACAAACGTAGGGATGAAATAGATTCAGCAAAGTGAGGCCCGATATTCTAGACAGAACGAGGATAGGAAAGATAACTTTGCGGTCTACACAAAACCCTAAAGAAAACCACGCAAAGGGGCAAAAAGACCCTCCGTACCGAACTAACGGCAAGGAGGTACACCCTTTGCGTCCCAGAGCTTCCAGCAAAACAAATAGACAAGCTGGACAGAAAAGATAGCAACAAATAGCAAAGAAGCACTTAGCTATGCAGAGCAGCAGGCCACAGGAATGATCCAGAGAAACACAAGTCCAACACTGGAACATTGACAGGAAGCATGAATCAAAGCATTAGGTGGGGTTAAGTAGAGAAGCACCCAACGACCTCACCAGATCACCTGAGGGAGGAAACTCAGAAGCAGCAGTACCAGTTTCCTCCACAAACGGAAGCTCCCAGAGAGAATCAGCCGAAGTACCACTTGTGACCACAGGAGGGAGCTCTGCCACAGAATTCACAACAGGGTTTCTACTGTTTAGGTACATTAGGGGTTCTGCAAACGCAATGTGACGCCTGTAGACCATTCCATCTAAGTCTGAATTCCAAATGGCGCTCCTTCCCTTCCGAGCCCTCCCATGCGCTCAAACGGTGGTTCCCCCAACATACGGTGTATCAGCGTACTCAGGACAAATTGGACAACAACTTTTGGGGTCGAATTTCTCCTCTTACCCTCGGGAAAATACAAAACTGGGGGCTTAAAAAAATAATTTTGGGGGGAAAGATTTTTTTTTTAATTTTCACGGGTCTGCGTTACAAACTGTAGTGAAACACTTGGGGGTTCAAAGCTATCACAACACATCTAGATGAGTTCCTTAGGGGGTCTAGTTTACAATATGGTGTCACTTGTGGGAGGTTTCTACTGTTTAGGTACATTAGGGGCTCTGCAAATGCAATGTGACACCTGCAGACCATTCCATCTAAGTCCTCATTCCAAATGGAGCTCCTTCCCTTCCGAGCCCTCCCATGCGCCCAAACAGTGGTTCCCCCCCACATATGGGGTATCAGCGCACTCAGGACAAATTGGACAACAAATTGTGTGGTCCAATTTCTCATGTTACCCTCGGGAAAATACAAAACTGGGGGCTAAAAAATAATTTTTGTGGGAAAAAATTTTTGTTTTATTTTTACGGCTCTCCATTATAAACTTCTGTGAAGCCCTTGGTGGGTCAAAGCGCTCAGCACACATCTAGATAAGTTCCTAAGGGGGTCTACTTTCCAAAATGGTGTCACTTGTGGGGGGTTTCAATGTTTAGGCACATCAGTGGCTCTTCAAACGCAACATGGCGTCCCATCTCAATTCCTGTCAATTTTGCATTGAAAAGTCAAACGGCGCTCCTTCCCTTCCGAGCTCTCCCATCCGCCCAAACAGTGGTTTACCCCCACATATGGCCTATCAGCGTACTCAGGACAAATTGTACAACAACTTTTGGGGTCCAATTTCTTCTCTTACCCTTGGGAAAATAAAAAATTGGGGGCGAAAAGATAATTTTTGTGAAAAAATATGATTTTTTATTTTTACGGTTCTACATTATAAACTTCTGTGAAGCACTTGGTGGGTCAAAGTGCTCACCACACCTATAGATAAGTTCCTTAGGGGGTCTACTTTCTAAAATGGTGTCACTTGTGGGGGGTTTCAATGTTTAGGCACATCAGGGGCTCTCCAAACGAAACATGGCGTCCCATCTCAATTCCAGTCAATTTTGCATTGAAAAGTCAAATGGCGCTCCTTCGCTTCCGAGCTCTGCCATGCGCCCAAACAGTGGTTTACCCCCACATGTGGGGTATTGGCGTACTCAGGACAAATTGTACAACAATGTTTGGGGTCCATTTTCTCCTGTTAACCTTGGTAAAATAAAACAAATTGGAGCTGAATTAAATTTTTTGTGAAAAAAAGTTAAATGTTCATTTTTATTTAAACATTCAAAAAATTCCTGTGAAGCACCAGAAGGGTTAATAAACTTCTTGAATATGGTTTTGAGCACCTTGTGGGGTGTAGATTTTAGAATGGTGTCACACTTGGGTATTTTCTATCATATAGACCCCTCAAAATGACTTCAAATGAGATGTGGTCCCTAAAAAAAAATGGTGTTGTAGAAATGAGAAATTGCTGGTCAACTTTTAACCCTTATAACTCACTAACAAAAAAAAATTTTTGTTCCAAAATTGTGCTGATGTAAAGTAGACATGTGGGAAATGTTACTTATTAAGTATTTTGTGTGACATATCTCTGTGATTTAATTGCATAAAAATTCAAAGTTGGAAAATTGCGAAATTTTCATAATTTTCGCCAAATTTCCGTTATTTTCACAAATAAACGCAGGTACTATCAAAGAATTTTTACCATTGTCATGAAGTACAATATGTCACGAGAAAACATTGTCAGAATCACTGGGATCCGTTGAAGCGTTCCAGAGTTATAACCTCACAAAGGAACAGTGGTCAGAATTGTAAAAATTGGCCCGGTCATTAACGTGCAAACCACCCTTGGGGGTAAAGGGGTTAATTTACACTTGTTATGAGCAGATTTGCACAGTATTTATAAAAAATAATGTTTGAACCTTTTTGTATACAGTGATAATTTTATATAGCTTCCACTCCCTCCCCCCCCCCCCTTTTTACACAGTATAGTGCTTTTTGTACAGCCGTTTATATTATTTATTTTATATCCTGGTATTGGGTAAGGCAAGATTGCTGGTTAATATATACAGCCCTGTAATCCTGTTGCTGCGCGAAAGTGGTTTTGTTCTTAATAATTTTGTTTTTATTATGTAATTACTGGCATTTCCTATAATAAAGCCATATTTCAATACTCCTACGCCCTGTATGTTTTTCTTCTTTTGATCCCTGTGGTATTGCTTTGGTTTTATCTCTTATGTAGTGGTTTTTTTCACTACAATCGGACGCGGCGCACCCTGGTGGTTGACTATATTTCTAAATCTTACACCTCTTTTTGAGAGATATTATATTATGATGGTTAAATCTCTATAAACCAACTGTGGGTATACTGTGTGTTACTGTAAGAATCCAGCAAAATCAGAGTGGACCTCCTGAAACACGGGGAGTGCTGAAAGAGGTACTACAGCACAGTAGACCCCGTTACACTGGTGGCAGACAGCGGGATGTGATACCCCTTCTTCAGGAGGAAAGGAATGAATGGAAGACAACTACCAGAAGTTAAAGAGGACTACATTAAAAGATCTGGTGGAAGCCTGAGGGTTAATCACCAGCAACAAAACAAAAGCGGATTTGATAGCAGCCATCATGGAACACGACAGTGCAGCGCCCCCCAATGTGAACGTGGAGGAGACTGAATTCCAGAGGGAGGTAAAGAACAGACTGGCGTTCCATGGCCCAAACCCTGCAGTAGAGATCATACGAGAGGTGATGGCTGATGTGCGTACTGATCTGAAGGAAGAGATGGCCGAGCCGACCAGGATAGAGCTAACCAAGATGGAGATGGCAGAGCGAACCAAAGTGGAGCTGGCCAAGATGGAGATGGCAGAGCGGAGAGAGGAGAGTCAGCGAGCAAGGGGAGCTCTGACCTCCGCCCAGGTACCTTCAACAGTAAGCCACAAAAAGATCCAGTATAATGCCTTCCGACAGTTGGGGGAGGCAGAGGAAGACATTGATGGCTTTCTGCAGGACTTTGAGCGGCAGTGTGCCCTTCATCAAGTGAAGCCGGAGGAATGGGTTCAGATTCTGGCCAGCAAGCTGACAGGCTGGGCAGCAGACGCCTATCGCACGGTACCTGATGAGGACTGTATGGACTATGAGCGGATCAAAGAAGTGATCTTCGCCCGGTATGCGCTGACACCAGAGGCATACCGCCAAAAGTACCGCGGACTTATAAAACGAGTAACCGATACCAACACTTAATGGGCCTGTAAATTACGGTGGTCACTGCTACAGTGGGTACAAGGGAGCCAAGCAACCACTAAGGAGGATGTCCTCCAGCTCTTCTTGTTAGAACGATTCTTTGATGGACTAAACCCCGAGACACAGGAATGGCTTCGGGACAGGCAGCCAATGACTCTTGAGGAAGCCGCTCGTCTGGCTGATGAACATCATGACGCCAGGAGGCCTCAGTTGTACGGATCAAAGATGGTCACTAGGGGTCTGCCCATGGACCTGGAGGGCCCCAAACCACCGAAGATTGTAGGGGGACCAGCTAGAAACCCGGCCTACCACAGTTCCCTTGGTGCGCGATGCCACACCTGCCATCAGATGGGCCACCTGCAAAGACAATGTCCCAACCGGACTCAGCATACCCAGTGGCCAAAGGCGGGAACAGCTACCTTCCGCCGGGCCGCTGTACACTGCTACCAAGGCGAAGCTGATCCGGCATTGGGGGCTACAACTAACCAAGGGGTGGAAGACATGGAGGAAGTGCTGCATGAAGTAGACCCCGTGCAGGCAGCCTGGGCAGATAATCGACAACAGCATCGACAGGTCGTGTGGGTTAATGGGAAACGCATGCAGGAACTAAGAGATTCTGGAGCAACTTTGACCGTTGTGAAGCCTCATCTCGTCCGGGACCAAGAGAAGACGGACCGGACAGTGGCAGTCCATGAAGCAGGGGGAGCCATACATCGACTACCCACTGCCAGGATTCACCTGAACTGGGGAGTTGGGGATGGCCTTGTTGAGGTCGGCTTGACGGAGGATTTGCCTGCAGACGTTTTGCTGGGAAATGACTTGGGGCCCATGTTGTCTGCCTTCTCGGTTGCCCCTCTGGCTGAGACATATCCTGTGACCACCCGGAGACAAGCTCGAACTGCGGAGGCGGAATCACACTCAGAGGAGGCCCAGGTAAGACATCCCAGCCCTACACATATTCCCATAGCCAGACACATTTCTTGGGCGACCCCAGATGAATTTAAGAGGGAGTTACTTGACGATCCTTCATTGGAGGGATATCGTGGGAAGGCACAGGAGGGGAGAGGGGTACTGGAAGGGGAACAGTTTATATGGAAGCAGGGACTCCTCTACCGGATCACAGAGCAGCACAACACAGGGACGAGCCTCAATATAAAACGACAGCTGGTAGTTCCCAAGAAGTATAGGCAGGAGTTACTGCAAATCTCTCATGACATACCCTTGGCCGGGCATTTCGGCATCAGTCACACCAGGCGTCATCTGACACAAAATTTATTTTGGCCAGGGGTAACCTATGATGTTCGTCAATACTGCCAAACCTGTGACAGTTGCCAGCGCATTGGCAAGAGGGGAGATCGATGCAAGGCCAAATTACGCCCCTCCCCATTGTGGAGGAACCATTTCGCCGAGTAGCGGTCGATCTGATAGGGCCATTGGCCAAACCCAGTCTGTCAGGAAAAAGGTATATATTGACAGTGGTAGATTATGCCACATGGTATCCAGAGGCGGTTGCATTACCTAACATACTAGCAGAGACAGTGGCGGCTGCCCTGCTCCAGGTTTTCTCATGGGTTGGATTTCCCGGGAGATTATCTCAGACCAGGGCAGAACAAGTTCCAAGCTGCATGGCAGGGGCCCTACCACCCGCAAACCAATGGGTTGTGTGAACGCTTTAACGGGACGTTAAAACAACTCATTGGGACTTTTACCAGGACCTACAGGGACTGGGAGAAATTCTTGCCTCACCTCCTGTTTGCCTATCGAGAGGTGCCCCAAGCATCCACGGGGTTCTCCCCATTCGAACTGGTATACGGGAGATGGGTAAGGGGACCCCTAGACTTAGTGCTAGAACACTGGGAAGGGGAGGGCATCATAGAAGTGGTACCTATTGTATCCTATGTGCTGGAATTCCGGGACCGCTTACAGGAGCTGAACCAGGCTGTATGTGGGAACATGCAGGTGGCCCAGCGGCGCCAGTGCGTATGGTACGATCGGAGGGCCAGAGAGCACACCTTGGAAATAGGGCAGAAGGTCCTGGTGTTAGAGCCCACAAGGCAGAACAAGTTCCAAGCTGCATGGCAGGGGCCCTACCAGGTAGTGGGGAAAATAGCCGACACCACCTATAATGTCGCCGATTGTGACGACCCCAGGGTTATCCGCATGTTCCACGTGAATATGCTGAAGCCCTATCGGGAGCTCCCTGAAGAGGTAGTGGCCATCTGTGCACCTGAGGCAGAGGATTTAGCCGGACTTCCCTTACCTGATGTCTTAAGGGAGAGGACTCAGTCTAAAACATGGGACCAGGTACACTGGGGTGAAGACTTAGGTCCCCGGGAGAGACAGCAGGCGGAGGAGTTGTTGAGGCAGCGACAGAGGATGTTTTTGGGGAAACCCGGGTACACTCACCTGGCACAACACAAGGTTGAGACCCAGGATCAGACCCCCCTGTGACAATCCCCCTTCCGCGTCCCTGAGTCTGTACGAAAAGGGATGCGACAAGAGATACAAGAAATGTTGTGTTTAGGGGTCATTGAAGAGTCAGATAGTCCCTGGGCATCCCCCGTAGTGTTAGTGCCCAAGAAGTATGGGACTACACAGCTTTGTGTAGACTATCGTAAGCTCAATGAGAAAACAGTGATGGATGCATATCCCATGCCGCGTGTGGATGACTTGTTAGACCAGCTGGCAGGGGCAAAGTATTTGACCACCATCGATCTATGCAAAGGCTACTGGCAGATTCCCCTTAGTCCTGATGCTATTCCCAAGTCGGCATTTGTCACCCCGTTTGGCTTATTCCAGTTTCGAGTTATGCCATTCGGGATGAAGACTGCCCCGGCGACCTTCCAGAGGCTGGCTGACCGGCTTCTGGATGGTCTCCAGGACTATGCGTGTGCCTACCTGGATGACATCACCATCTACAGCACGACATGGGAAGAGCATCTAAATCACCTAGAGACAGTATTAGACAGGATCCACAAGGCCGGAATCACCCTGAACCCAAACAAGTGTCACGTGGGCAAAGCAGAAGTTCAGTATTTAGGGCATTGGGTGGGAAGTGAGAAACAGAGACCAGAACCAGCCAAGATTGAGGCCATAGCCAAATGGCCCATCCCACGCACTAAAACCCAGGTCATGGCTTTTCTAGGGACAGCGGGTTATTACAGGAAATTAGTTCCCAATTACAGCAGCGTGGCCAAGCCCCTCACTGATCTGACCCGTAAGAACCAACCCCGCCAGGTAACCTGGACCCCAGAGTGTGAGGAAGCCTTCCGCCAGCTAAAGGACGCCCTCACCAATACCCCTGTATTGGCCGCACCCGATCCAACTAAATGTTTCCTTGTTCACACAGATGCTTCTATGTTTGGATTGGGGGCAGTACTAAGCCAAATCGGGCCGGATGGCCAAGAACACCCAGTAGCTTACCTGAGTCGGAAACTACTGCCCCATGAAGTGAGCTATGCGGCCATTGAGAAATAGTGCCTGGCAATAGTATGGGCACTCAAAAAGTTACAACCATATTTGTATGGACGACAGTTTTCCCTCCTAACGGACCATAATCCCCTAGTCTGGCTTGATCGGGTCTCCGGAGACAACGCCAGATTACTGCGGTGGAGTTTAGCGCTACAACCTCTGGACTTCACCATCCACTACAGACCCGGCAAACAAAATGGTAATGCCGATGGACTAAGTCGACAAACGGAACTTGTACCAACCCAATAAACTTTGGTCATCCCCAAACCGATCCGTTAAGGATCAGACTGTGTAGGCCGATCGCGTCGCTGAAAAGGGGAGCCGTGTTACAGAACCCCCAGCACCAAGAAGATGTTATGCAGTATATATTATGTATAATAGGTTCCATGTGAAATGCATCAGTCAACAGGCTGCGCCCCCTCATCAGAGGGGACAAGATATTCTCCTTCTAACCTCCCCCACCTTTGTAATTCCCACAGTAAATATCAGCAGGCTCCAGCCCCCTGCGGCTATTGTAATGTATGTCTGGCCTGCTTTTTCTATTGGCCTGCCCTGTGTATCTGTGTTATATATTCTGTGTGCTGTGAATAAAGTGTGTTCTTTTAGACTGGAAATACATGGAGTAGCAGTCAGCTTTTATATGCTCTCATGTAATCAAGGAATTCCAGCCAGCGTCCTTCATTCAGAATCCAGCAAAAGCAGAGTGGACCTCCTGAAACACGGGGGGTGCTGAAAGAGTTACTACAACACAGTAGACCCCGTTACAAGTGGTATCTTGACTTCTCCTCATTTGTGGAGCTCTCTATATATTTTTTTGTTTACTTTTTGCTACACGCTGATAGTTACACTTGTACTGTTTGGGTCAATATGACCCGATAGCATTTTATACTGTTCTACAGGTCTCTGATTATTTCTGACTGCAAAAGTTATGTTTTTTTATGTGTACTTCATTTCAAAATGGTGGTGGTTTCACTGTTCTTATCAGTAAACAAGTAATTATCTAGTATTATCCATTTGCTGTTTGTGAGAGAGGAGACTGGTTGTCTATCATTCAAGACAATATATACCAAGTAAGCCAGCAAAATACGGCATCAAGATCTGGACACTTTGCGACAGCAAGTTCATATGCTCTAAATGTTCAAGTGTATACAGTAAAAACCCCTGGTGAAAGACCTTAAAAAAATCAGGGTATGCGTGTTGTTCTCGATTTGACTCATGGACTAAAAGGACAAAATGTCACATGTGACAACTTTTTTACATCCTATCAACTAGGCCAGATGTTGAAGAAAAAACAACTTACCATGTTGGGTACTATAAGAAAAAACAAACTTGAGCTACCACAAGGTATCCTTAGCAAGAGAGAGGTGTACAGTTCTACTTTTTTTTTTTCTGGAAATACAACTGTTGTTTCTTATGTTCCAAAAAAAACCATGCAGGTAATTCTAATGAGCACAATGCACCATGACAATGCCATAAGTGATAGAGAAGACAGAAGGCCTGACATTATTTTGGATTATAATGCCACAAAGGAAGCAGTTGATACTTTAGACCAAGCAATATCAACATATACATGCAAATGGAAAACCAATGATTTTATTTTATAACATACTGGACGTTTCTGCATACAATGCATTTGTCTTAGGCCAGTTTCACACGTCAGTGGCTCCGGTACGTGAGGTGACAGTTTCCTCACGCACCGGAGCCACTGACACACGTAGACACATTAAAATCAATGCATCTGTGCAGATGTCATTGATTTTTTGTGGACTGTGTCTCCGTGTGCCAAACACGGAGACATGTCAGTGTTCGTGGGAGCGCACGGATAACATGGACCCGTTGTCCGTGTGCAGTCCGTGTGCCATGCAGGAGACAGCGCTGCATTAAGCGCTGTCCCCCCCACTGGTGCTGAAGCCCCATTCATATCTTCCATGCAGCAGCGTTTGCTGTAGAGAAGATATGAATAATTGTGCGTAAAATCAAGATCCAGGTCCCCACCCCCCTCCCAACCCCTGTGCGCCCCCCCCGCTGTGATTAAAAGCTTCTTTGTTATTTGTGTGCAGAATGCCAACAATCAAAGATATGGTAATTGTAAAAAGCCTGTGTAACCTTTTTATGAAAAAAAAAAAAAATTAAGTTAGAGGGAAAGTTTGTCCATGAGACATCCCCAGCCTTTTTTGCACATGTTTTGAAGCTGTGATCTTCCTCTTCTTGGTGTCGATGTTGTAAATTTTAAAGTCGTCATCAATACCATCATCATCCATATCTTGTAAAGAGAAAATCGGGTGTTTACCAGGGTAGTGGTTATCTACATTTAGTGGAATTCCTTTAACAGTGTCCGTTACACTATAACAAATAATTTTCAACTGTGACATTTGGATATTATTGGTGATATATATGGGTGAAGATAAAGAAGCTTGTGCCACGGGGGTGTTGATAGTTACGGACGGTGCACTCCTCTTTAAACATATGCAAAGAAAAAAGAAAAAAAGCCAGCTCGCCATATCCAGCAGAGCACGGAACCAAGTCCTGACACGATGCGAACCAATGGAAAAAAAAAACCACGATGTTCCAGCTCCAAAAGGTAAAATAAACAAACTTTATTGGGAAAATTTAAAAACATGAAAAATCATGAGCTCCATGAAGACAACACCATGACCTGCGTGAGTTTGGCTACGTGTTTCGACCGGAAAGGTCTTTGCCAAAGCACACCTACCAAGATTCCTGTGAGAATACAAAGAACCCTTCTGCCAATCAGGTAACTACAAAAAGGTCACATGTTTAAGGTCCTATAGGACATGATATATCTAAACTAAAAGAAAAAAAAAAGAACCCTTCTGCCAATCAGGTAACTACAAATAGGTCACATGTTTAAGGTCCTATAGGACATGATATATCTAAACTAAATTTAAGAAAACGAATACAAAAATATATACAAAACATGCAAAAACAACAAACAAATATATGAATAATAACAAAAATATGATAAAATTATCATGAAAGATCATTCTCAATAGTGAAACATAATTTCGTGACGTTTATTTAACCCTTCAGGAAATCTGGTCCCTAGATTAAATATCCAAAATGCTTCACGTGTGAGCAAAGATCTGGCCAGATCACCGCCACGGGGAGGTTTTTTCACTTTTTCAATGTCGGTAATTGTTAAAGAAATAGTATTCCTGGCATGAACGTCCACAAAATGTTTTGCTGCTGCAGATATATTGCGGTTGATATTTCTGATACTGGAAATATCATGCAGATGTTCAGAAAAACGTGTTTTTAGTTTCCGGGTGGGGCAACCAATATAAAATTTGTTACAAAGGTTGCAATCAATTTTGTAGATAACATGTCTTGAATTACAATTAATGAAATCACGAATATGAAAAAAATTTGTTTTATTAGAATCATAAAACGTTTTTGTAACAGCCATATGTTTGCACGTAGTGCAATTAACGGTGCCGCATTTGTAACTGCATTTGTAACTGCCCTTGCAGTCTAACCACGTTTTAGACCTGCGGTTATTCTGTGATACAAATAAACTCGGAGATAGAATATTACCGAGAGTTGGAGCTCGTCTGGCCACAACATTGCAGCCTCTGTCCAATATTCTCGCTAAAATGGGATCCTCATACAATATAGGTATGGTTCTATTAATAATGGTTTTGATGGCATTAAATTGGGGACTATATTGCAGACATACGAATGGTTTGTTCGAGAATTCTTTTTTCTGTCTATGTGTTTCATGATTCTTTTGAGATGAAATAAGGTCTTTTTGATTTTTATTAATAACGATGTTATAGGCTCGATTTAGCATCCAATTTGGGTAACCTCTATCATGAAATTTTTTACAAGATTTAGTTAAATCGTTATTAAGGTGATCATTGTTGTTGCAGTTCCTTTTAAGTCTAATAAATTCACCAACTGGAATCGACTTTATTGTGTGCCTAGGATGGCCACTATTAGCACGCAAAATTGTATTGCCAGAAATTGGTTTGGAATATGTTCTGGTAGAAATACATTGCCCAGGAATACCAGTCAACTCCAAATCCAGAAAAGAAATAGTTGTTGTGTGATGAACAAAAGTAAATTTTATATTAAAATTATTAGTATTAATATAATCAATGAACATCGGTATGGCAGACACATCACCCGACCACACGATCAACGTATCGTCGATGTATCTGCCATACCAATTGATACATGTAGAAAAAGGATTAGTAGATGAAAACAAAAAAGAAAATTCCCATGAGGCCATAACCAAATTGGCTAACGAAGGTGAAACTTTAGCACCCATGGCTACTCCAGTATGCTGTAAATAATATTTACAATCAAAAGAAAAAAAATTGTGTGTTAGGAGAAAAGAAGTCACCTGCAAAATAAAATTAATTAACTCATTTGAATAAGAACTGTAACGATCTAAATGAAACCGTAAAGCTTGAATGGCTATATTGAATGGTATACACGTATAAAGTGAAGTGACATCACAACTGAGCCAACTGTATTCAGAAGACCATTTCTTACATGATAATGGACCCAATACGTCCTTGGTGTCTTTAATAAGACCCGGAATCCTAAGAACAAGAGGCTGCAAAACAGAATCAAGCCACTGACCCAAATGTTCATTAATAGACCCAATGCTTGAAATTATGGGTCGCATGGGAGGAAAACCACCAGTTTTATGTGTCTTAGGAAGACCATGTAAAATAGGCATGACGGGATGTGATACTTGTAAAAACTCTGCTTGTTTTTCAGAGAAAATGCCCAAAGACACACCCTCCATATTTATTTCATCTGCCTGCTTTTTAAACAAAATAGTGGGATCCGATGATAATTCTCGATAGACATCAACGTCAGATAATAACTCCAAAATACCGTTTTTATAGTCCTCAGAATCCATTATAACAATTAATCCGCTTTTATCGCTCATTTTGATGGTAATGTCCCCCATGTTTTTGATGTCTTCAATAGCTTTCCTGTGTTTTTTGGATAAATTGCTGATCCTTTTGTTGGTAGAGACATCATTCTGAAGAATTTTAAGTTCACGTTCAATAATTTCCTGAAATCTGCTCATGCAATCAGATCTTGTTTGGACAGGATAGAAAAAAGAATTTTTCGTGATAAAATTGTCAGAATAATGAACCAAATAATCAGGCACTTCATTGCTGTGTTGTAATTCTTGTAATGTTAAGAGGGACATTTGATCTTGAAAATCCAAAGTGCGAAATTCATTAACAGGAGTCACTTCAGAAACATCCTCGACCGTGTCATCATTAGTCCAAAAATGTTTCTTGATAGTAAGATTGCGAATGAATTTATTCAAATCCAAAATAGTCGAAAAAATATTGAAATTGTTATCCGGGACAAAATGAAGTCCATATGACAAAACTTCCAATAGTTCTTGTGAAAAAACCTTAGATGATAAATTTAACACATTGCTTGTATCAATTTTCAAGTGGCCTTATTGCGGCGCGTTACCATGCCAGAACTGTTTTCGATGCTTACTTAACAGTGTCCGTTACACTATAACAAATAATTTTCAACTGTGACATTTGGATATTATTGGTGATATGTATGGGTGAAGATGAAGAAGCTTGTGCCACGGGGGTGTTGATAGTTACGGACGGTGCACTCCTCTTTAAACTTATTTTTTCGCAAGCATCCATCAGTTTGCTTGGTTTTCCTCTAACACTGATCTGCTTTCTCTAAGGCCGGGATCACACATGCGAGAAACCCGTCCGTGTCTCGCATGTGAAATCCAAGCTCTGGCGCCGGCACTTCAGAGTGGAGCGTGCGGCTCCATGTGCTGCTATGCGGCCGCACGCTCCGCTCTGGAGTGCCGGCGCCAGAGCTTGGATTTCACATGCAAGACACGGATGTGTTTCTCGCATGTGTGATCCCGGCCTAATTCAGCATCTCATGAACATGTTGCACTTTGCCCTTTAGACAGACATGTGCGTCTTTGGCAACATATTTGTGACAGGAATTTTTTATGCCGAGTCAAACACGCTCATCTGTTACACCTATCTTCTGATGGGCATGAAACACATTCTGGTATTTGGTGGTGGCTAAAAGAATAATCATTGTAGGCTGTATCCTGGAACTCATACTTCTCATAGCCACCGCTGTTATTAATTATCTACATTCCCATTCCTGTCATCACCATGCCCCTTTTCCTGATCACTTCATCCAACGATTCGTCTGACATTTTTTTAAACAAAAAATGCTCCTTCCCAGCAGCAACTGTGTAGGAAACCACTTTACAGTTTTGTAAGGTGTTTATTATGCCCATAAATAATTTAAAAAAATAATAATAATCCCCCCGGGGAAATGTTTGACAGCCCATGCACTTAGTGTATGGGCATTACAAGTCAAGGAGACCCACTCATTGATATTGGGCCTACTTTTTAATGAAACCTTCCTCCACCTCTCATCATTTTCCACCACTAGATCACCAGAGTTCACGTGTTCTGTGCTGTTACAGACAGTCATTTTTTTGGAAAGGGTGTCTATGATCCACATGAAATATTTTTTAAAAATGTACCCCCATGAGCAAATGCCCTCCTTCTTAACGCTCTCTCCTGCTATGTGTCCTTTACCTGCCACTAGATCACCATGGTCAACATGCTCTGTATGGTGAAATCTGGGCAAGGGGGCTGTGATGGCACTATGTTATGCAGTGTAGGTAATCTCCCAGGGGTTCTCTGTCTTGGTGTTGCTTCTCTGATATTCCAGATGGATGATGTTTAGAAGCCTCTTGTGGATGATGTGAGTATACTGTATGTAGTTAATCTTCATATAAACATAATCACTATATGTATTTAATCCTTATATGTACTTACTAGATGGTGGCCCGATTCTAACGCATCGGGTATTCTAGAATATGCATGTCCACGTAGTATATTGCACAGCCCATGTAGTATATTGCCCAGCCATGTAGTATATTGCCCAGCCACGTAGTATATTGCCCAGCCACGTAGTATATTGCCCAGCCACGTAGTATATTGCCCAGCTACGTAGTATATTGCACAGTCACATAGTATATTGTCCAGCCAAGTAATATATTACCCAGACACGTAGTATATTGCCCAGACACGTAGTATATTGCCCAGCCACGTAGTATATTGCCCAGCCACGTAGTATATTGCCCAGTTATGTAGTATATTGCCCAGCCACGTAGTATATTGCCCAGTTACGTAGTATATTGCCTAGTGACGTAGTATATTGCGCAGCCACATAGTATATTGCCCAGCCACGTAGTATATTGCCCAGTGGCGTAGTATATTGCCCAGTGACGTAGTATACAGCACAGAGCCACTTAGTATATTGCACAGCGACGTAGTATACAGCACAGAGCCACGTAGTATATTGGCCAGTCACGTAGTATATTGCCCAGTGACGTAGTATATTGCCCAGTGATGTAGTATACAGCACAGAGCCACGTAGTATATTGGCCAGTCACGTAGTATATTGCCCAGTTACGTAGTATATTGCCCAGTGACGTAGTATATTGCCCAGTGACGTAGTATACAGCACAGAGCCACGTAGTATATTGCCCAGTGACGTAGTATATTGCCCAGTGACGTAGTATACAGCACAGAGCCATGTAGTATATTGCACAGCGATGTGCTATACAGCACAGAGCCACGTAGTATATTGGCCAGTCCCGTAGTATATTGCCCAGCTACGTAGTATATTGCCCAGCCAGGTTTGTCACAGGTTAAAAAATAATAAAATAAACATGTACTCACCTTTCCGAGGGCCCGTTGTAGTCCACGGCAGCTTCCGGTCCCAGGGTTGGTATGAGCGCAGGACCTGTGATGACGTCATGGTCACATGACCGTGACGTCATGGCAGGTCTTTCTAGCGCAGGCGCGCAGGGCCTGTGATGACGTCGCGGTCACATGACCATGACGTCATGGCAGGTCCTTCTCGTATACCATCTTTGCCACCGGAACCTGTAACGGAAGATGGCGGCCGGCACGAGCGACTACAGAGGGTGAGTATAGCAGGTTTTTTTATTTTTTTTATTTTTAACATTACATTTTTTACTGTTGATGCCACTTATGCAGCGTCTATAGTAAAAAGTTGGGGACACACAGGGTTAATAGCAGCGGTAACAGAGTGCGTTACCCGCGGCATAACGCGGTCTGTTACCGCTGGCATTAACCCTGCATTAGCGGTGACTGGAGGGGAGAATGCGGGTGACAGG
Organism: Ranitomeya imitator; assembly: GCF_032444005.1. NCBI lineage: Eukaryota > Metazoa > Chordata > Amphibia > Anura > Dendrobatidae > Ranitomeya > Ranitomeya imitator. The sequence goes on from NC_091285.1 coordinate 126,151,287, forward strand.
CAGTGACTGCGGTAAGTAAGGAGCGGCCATTTTCTTCCAGACTGTGCCTGTTGCTGATTGGTCGCAGCAGCCATGACAGGCAGCTGGCGAGACCAATCAGCAAATAAATAACCGTGACAGAAAGACAGAAGGACAGACGGAAGTGACCCTTAGACAATTATATATATAGATTAACCTCTGTATGTTAACATATACAAAAGTGTATGTACTCACACTATTCAATCATACTATTCCTTGAATTTTGTAGTTTGCAATAAAATTGCATTGTATTGCAAGTATTAGCCTTATTTAACCCCTCTGTGACCTTAGACGTACTATCCCGTCGAGGTGCCCTGGGCTTATCTGACCCTGGACGGGATAGTACGTCATAGCCGATCGGCCGCGCTCACGGGGGGAGCGCGGCCGATCGCGGCCGGGTGTCAGCTGCTTATCGCAGCTGACATCCGGCACTATGTGCCAGGAGCGGTCACGGACCGCCCCCGGCACATTAACCCCTGGCACACCGCGATCAAAGATGATCGCGATGTGCCGGCGGTGCAGGGAAGCACCGCGCAGGGAGGGGGCTCCCTGCGGGATTCCCTGAGCCCCCCGCAGCAACGCGATGTGATCGCGTTGCTGCGAGGGTCTCCTCACCTCCCTCCCTGCTCGAGCCCCGGATCTAAGATGGCCGCGGATCCGGGTCCTGCAGGGAGGGAGGTGGCTTCACAGAGCCTGCTCAGATCACTGATCTGTGATGTCCCCCCCTGGGACAAAGTAAAAAAGTAAAAAAAAAATTTTCCAAATGTGTAAAAAAAATAAAAAAAAATATTCCAAAATAATGAAAAAAAAAAAAAAATATTATTCCCATAAATACATTTCTTCATCTAAATAAAAAAAAAAAACCAATAAAAGTACACATATTTAGTATCGCCGCGTCCGTAACGACCCGACCTATAAAACTGTCCCACTAATTAACCCCTTCAGTAAACACCGTAAGAAAAAAAAAAAAAAAACGAGGCAAAAAACAACGCTTTATTATCATACCGCCGAACAAAAAGTGGAATAACACGCGATCAAAAGGACAGATATAAATAACCATGGTACCGCTGAAAGCGTCATATTGTTCCGCAAAAAAAGAGCCGCATACAGCATCATCAGCAAAAAAATAAAAAAGTTATAGTCCTGAGAATAAAGCGATGCAAAAATTATTATTTTTTCTGTAAAATAGTTTTTATCGTATAAAAGCACCAAACCATAAAAAAATGATATAAATGAGGTATCGCTGTAATCGCACTGACCCGAAGAATAAAACTGATTTATCAATTTTACCAAACGCGGAACGGTATAAACGCCTCCCCCAATAGAAATTCATGAATAGCTGGCTTTTGGTCATTCTTCCTCACAAAAATCGGAATAAAAAGCGATAAAAAAATGTCACGTGCCCAAAAATGTTTTCAATAAAAACGTCAACTTGTCCCGCAAAAAACAAGACCTCACATGACTCTGTGGACCAAAATATGGAAAAATTATAGCTCTCAAAATGTGGTATTGCAAAAAATATTTTTTGCAATAAAAAGGGTCTTTCAGTGTGTGACGGCTGCCAATCATAAAAATCCGCTAAAAAACTCGCTATAAAAGTAAATCAAACCCCCCTTCATCACCCCCTTAGTTAGGGAAAAATAAAAAAAAATGTATTTATTTCCATTTTCCCATTAGGGCTAGGGTTAGGGCTAGGGTTAGGGCTAGGGCTAGGGTTAGGGCTAGGGTTAGGGCTAGGGTTAGGGCTAGGGCTAGGGTTAGGGCTAGGGTTAGGGCTAGGGCTAGGGCTAGGGTTAGGGCTAGGGTTAGGGTTAGGGTTAGGGCTAGGGTTAGGGCTAGGGTTAGGGCTAGGGTTAGGGTTAGGGTTGGGGCTACAGTTAGGGTTGGGGCTAAAGTTAGGGTTAGGGTTTAGATTACATTTACAGTTGGGAATAGGGTTGGGATTAGGGTTAGGGGTGTGTCAGGGTTAGAGGTGTGGTTAGGGTTACCGTTGGAATTAGGGTTAGGGGTGTGTTTAGATTAGGGTTTCAGTTATAATTGGGGGGTTTCCACTGTTTCGGCACATCAGGGGCTCTCCAAACACGACATGGCGTCCGATCTCAATTCCAGCCAATTCTGCGTTGAAAAAGTAAAACAGTGCTCCTTCCCTTCCGAGCTCTCCTGTGTGCCCAAACAGGGGTTTACCCCAACATATGGGGTATCAGCGTACTCAGGACAAATTGGACAACAACTTTTGTGGACCAATTTCTCCTGTTACCCTTGGGAAAATACAAAACTGGGGGCTAAAAAATAATTTTTGTGGGAAAGCAAAAAGATTTTTTATTTTCACGGCTCTGCGTTATAAACTGTAGTGAAACACTTGGGGGTTCAAAGTTCTCACAACACATCTAGATAAGTTCATTGAGGGGTCTAGTTTCCAATATGGGGTCACTTGTGGGGGGTTTCTACTGTTTAGGTACATTAGGGGCTCTGCAAACGCAATGTGACGCCTGCAGACCAATCCATCTAAGTCTGCATTCCAAATGATGCTCCTTCCCTTCCGAGCCCTCCCATGCGCCCAAACGGTGGTTCCCCCCCACATATCGGGTATCAGCGTACTCAGGACAAATTGGACAACAACATTTAGGGTCCAATTTCTCCTGCTAACCTTGGAAAAATACAAAACTGGGGGCTAAAATATAATTTTTGTGGAAAAAAAATATTTTTTATTTGCATGGCTCTGCGTTATAAACTGTAGTGAAATACTTGGGGGTTCAAAGCTCTCACAACACATCAAGATGAGTTCCTTAGGGGGTCTACTTTCCAAAATGGTGTCACTTGTGGGGGGTTTCTACTGTTTAGGTACATTAGGGGCTCTGCAAACGCAATGTGACGCCTGCAGACCATTCCATCTAAGTCTGCATTCCAAATGGCGCTCCTTCCCTTCCGAACCCTCCCATGCGCCCAAACGGTGGTTCCCCCCCACATATGGGGTATCAGCGTACTCAGGACAAATTGGACAACAACTTTTGGGGTCCAATTTCTCCTGTTACCCTAGGGAAAATACAAAACTGGGGGCTAAAAAATAATTTTTGTGGGAAAAAAATTTTGTTTTATTTTTATGGCTCTGCATTATAAACTTCTGTGAAGCCCTTGGTGGGTCAAAGTGCTCACCACACATCCAGATAAGTTCCTTAGGGGGTCTACTTTCCAAAATGGTGTCACTTGTGGGGGGTTTCAATGTTTAGGCACATCAGTGGCTCTCCAAACGCAACATGGCGTCCCATCTCAATTTCTGTCAATTTTGCATTGAAAAGTCAAACTGCGCTCCTTCCCTTCCGAGCTCTCCCATGCGCCCAAACAGTGGTTTACTGCCACATATGGGGTATCAGCGTACTCAGGGCAAATTGGACAACAACTTTTGAGGTCCAATTTCTTCTCTTACCCTTGGAAAAATAAAAAATTGGGGGCAAAAATATAATTTTTGTGAAAAAATATGATTTTTTATTTTTTCGGTTCTGCATTATAAACTTCTGTGAAGCACTTGGTGGGTCAAAGTGCTCACCACACATCCAGATAAGTTCCTTAGGGGGTCTACTTTCCAAAATGGTGTCACTTGTGGGGGGTTTCAATGTTTAGGCACATCAGTGGCTCTCCAAACGCAACATGGCGTCCCATCTCAATTCCTGACAATTTTGCATTGAAAAGTCAAATAGCGCTCCTTCCCTTCCGAGCTCTCCCATGCGCCCAAACAGTGGTTTACTGCCACATATGGGGTATCAGCGTACTCAGGACAAATTGGACAACAACTTTTTGGGTCCAATTTCTCCTGTTACCCTTGGTAAAATAAAACAAATTGGAGCTGAAGTAAATTTTTTGTGTAAAAAAGTTAAATGTTCATTTTTATTTAAACATTCCAAAAATTCCTATTAAACACCTGAAGGGTTAATAAACTTCTTGAATGTGGTTTTGAGCACCTTGAGGGGTGCAGTTTTTAGAATGGTGTCACACTTGGGCATTTTCTATCATATAGACCCCTCAAAATGACTTCAAATGAGACGTGGTCCCTAAAAAAAAATGGTGTTGTAAAAATGAGAAATTGCTGGTCAACTTTTAACCCTTATAACTCCCTAACAAAAAAAAAAATTGGTTCCAAAATTATGCTGATGTAAAGGAGACATGTGGGAAATGTTACTTATTAAGTATTTTGTGTGACATATCTCTGTGATTTAATTGCATAAAAATTCAAAGTTTGAAAATTGCGAAATTTTCAAAATTTTCACCAAATTTCCGTTTTTTTCACAAATAAACGCAGGTACTATCAAAGAAATTTTACCACTATCATGAAGTACAATATGTCACGAGAAAACATTGTCAGAATCACCAGGATCCGTTGAAGCGTTTCGGAGTTATAACCTCATAAAGGGACAGTGGTCAGAATTGTAAAAATTGGCCTGGTCATTAACGTGCAAACCACCCTTGGGGGTAAAGGGGTTAAAGCCGTTTCTGAAATTTAGTGTTAAAAACATGGCAAATAAAATTGCCAAATTCTCCTGTAAATAATTCGACCATCATACCATTAAAAAATACGAGTGGATTTTCATGGGCCCATCCAGTATGTGGGTTCCAAGGCGTAATAGGGTACATATGACTGATTATGCAGCAGGGCGGGCCTTGCTGCCAATGTGTAAAACAAAGGAGTGTGGGAGTACAAAATGCATATTGTGAAGTGGATTTTCATGGGCCCATCCAGTATGTGGGTTCCAAGGCGTAATGGGGTGCATATGAGTGACTATGCAGCAGGGCTGGCTTTGCTGCCAATTTGTGAAACAAAGGAGTGCGAAGTACAAAATGCATATTGTGAAGTGGATTTTCAGGGGCCCATCCACTATGTGGGTTCAAAGGCTTATTGGGGTGCATATGAATTGGTAGCAGGGCAGGCCTTGAATTCAATGCAACACTTTTTTCAGGAGTCCCCCCTGGACATCTTATGAAAGGGGTATTGTGGTGCGTCATAATTGTTGGCAGCCCATCCACTCACAGCATAGGCTACAACAGCTTAGGAGACCCACTGTTTAATAATGGCCCTTTAAGAACATTAATGCTGCTTGATGCACCAGTAAAATAGACTCTGTGATTTTAAGAATCCCTCCTTCATAAATGAAACAAGACCTGTCTGCTTATGTGTCACACACCACATGGCCGGCTAGGGTTGTTAAATGTTACAATGACATTTCCCAGTGAATGCATTTGTAGAGGTTGAAAGCAATGTAAAAGTTGAAAAACGCTTCAAAAATGCTGTGTCTTAAGTAAGCCTAAGTGGGGGAGGAAATTTTTGGTCTGAGGTTAAATATTTGGCCTTACAAGCAAGTCATTAACCTGCAAAGGATGTGCCTTGACATATTTCCCAGCAAAATCCGTTTTGGTTTCGTTTTAGTGAGTATTTTGTGGCATCAGGAAAAATGGCATCGGAAAAAAAGTTTACAGCTGTGAACTGTCCCTGTGTCATTTGAGCATTGTTTCCATCATTTCAGACGTTTTTAGACCTTAAAAGGACCCCCAGGTTTTTTCCGAAACTCGCCGGATTGTGCCTGATGGCAAAAACCTGATGTGTGAAAGCAGCCAGATATATGGATAGATACAGGTCCTTCTCAAAAAATTAGCATATAGTGTTAAATTTCATTATTTACCATAATGTAATGATTACAATTAAACTTTCATATATTATAGATTCATTATCCACCAACTGAAATTTGTCAGGTCTTTTATTGTTTTAATACTGATGATTTTGGCATACAACTCCTGATAACCCAAAAAACCTGTCTCAATAAATTAGCATATTTCACCCATCCAATCAAATAAAAGTGTTTTTTAATAACAAACAAAAAAACCATCAAATAATAATGTTCAGTTATGCACTCAATACTTGGTCGGGAATCCTTTGGCAGAAATGACTGCTTCAATGCGGCGTGGCATGGAGGCAATCAGCCTGTGACACTGCTGAGATGTTATGGAGGCCCAGGATGCTTCAATAGCGGCCTTAAGCTCATCCAGAGTGTTGGGTCTTGCGTCTCTCAACTTTCTCTTCACAATATCCCACAGATTCTCTATGGGGTTCAGGTCAGGAGAGTTGGCAGGCCAATTGAGCACAGTAATACCATGGTCAGTAAACCATTTACCAGTGGTTTTGGCACTGTGAGCAGGTGCCAGGTCGTGCTGAAAAATGAAATCTTCATCTCCATAAAGCATTTCAGCCGATGGAAGCATGAAGTGCTCCAAAATCTCCTGATAGCTAGCTGCATTGACCCTGCCCTTGATGAAACACAGTGGACCAACACCAGCAGCTGACATGGCACCCCACACCATCACTGACTGTGGGTACTTGACACTGGACTTCAGGCATTTTGGCATTTCCTTCTCCCCAGTCTTCCTCCAGACTCTGGCACCTTGATTTCCGAATGACATGCAAAATTTGCTTTCATCAGAAAAAAGTACTTGGGACCACTTAGCAACAGTCCAGTGCTGCTTCTCTGTAGCCCAGGTCAGGCGCCTCTGCCGCTGTTTATGGTTCAAAAGTGGCTTTACCTGGGGAATGCGGCACCTGTAGCCCATTTCCTGCACACGCCTGTGCACGGTGGCTCTGGATGTTTCCACACCAGACTCAGTCCACTGCTTCCTCAGGTTCCCCAAGGTCTGGAATCGGTCCTTCTCCACAATCTTCCTCAGGGTCCGGTCTCCTCTTCTCGTTGTACAGCGTTTTCTGCCACATTGTTTCCCTCCAACAGACTTACCATTGAGGTGCCTTGATACAGCACTCTGGGAACAGCCTATTTGTTGAGAAATTTCTTTCTGGGTCTTACTCTCTTGCTTGAGGGTGTCAATGATGGCCTTCTTGACATCTGTCAGGTCGCTAGTCTTACCCATGATGGGGGTTTTGAGTAATGAACCAGGCAGGGAGTTTATAAAAGCCTCAGGTATCTTTTGCATGTGTTTAGAGTTAATTAGTTGATTCAGAAGATTAGGGTAATAGGTCGTTTAGAGAACCTTTTCTTGATATGCTAATTTATTGAGACAGGTTTTTTGGGTTATCAGGAGTTGTATGCCAAAATCATCAGTATTAAAACAATAAAAGACCTGACAAATTTCAGTTGGTGGATAATGAATCTATAATACAGGTCCTTCTCAAAAAATTAGCATATAGTGTTAAATTTCATTATTTACCATAATGTAATGATTACAATTAAACTTTCATATATTATAGATTCATTATCCACCAACTGAAATTTGTCAGGTCTTTTATTGTTTTAATACTGATGATTTTGGCATACAACTCCTGATAACCCAAAAAACCTGTCTCAATAAATTAGCATATCAAGAAAAGGTTCTCTAAACGACCTATTACCCTAATCTTCTGAATCAACTAATTAACTCTAAACACATGCAAAAGATACCTGAGGCTTTTATAAACTCCCTGCCTGGTTCATTACTCAAAACCCCCATCATGGGTAAGACTAGCGACCTGACAGATGTCAAGAAGGCCATCATTGACACCCTCAAGCAAGACGGTAAGACCCAGAAAGAAATTTCTCAACAAATAGGCTGTTCCCAGAGTGCTGTATCAAGGCACCTCAATGGTAAGTCTGTTGGAAGGAAACAATGTGGCAGAAAACGCTGTACAACGAGAAGAGACCGGACCCTGAGGAAGATTGTGGAGAAGTGGAAACATCCAGAGCCACCGTGCACAGGCGTGTGCAGAAAATGGGCTACAGGTGCCGCATTCCCCAGGTAAAGCCACTTTTGAACCATAAACAGCGGCAGAGGCGCCTGACCTGGGCTACAGAGAAGCAGCACTGGACTGTTGCTAAGTGGTCCCAGGTACTTTTTTCTGATGAAAGCAAATTTTGCATGTCATTCGGAAATCAAGGTGCCAGAGTCTGGAGGAAGACTGGGTAGAAGGAAATGCCAAAATGCCTGAAGTCCAGTGTCAAGTACCCACAGTCAGTGATGGTGTGGGGTGCCATGTCAGCTGCTGGTGTTGGTCCACTGTGTTTCATCAAGGGCAGGGTCAATGCAGCTAGCTATCAGGAGATTTTGGAGCACTTCATGCTTCCATCGGCTGAAATGCTTTATGGAGATGAAGATTTCATTTTTCAGCACGACCTGGCACCTGCTCACAGTGCCAAAACCACTGGTAAATGGTTTACTGACCATGGTATTACTGTGCTCAATTGGCCTGCCAACTCTCCTGACCTGAACCCCATAGAGAATCTGTGGGATATTGTGAAGAGAAAGTTGAGAGACGCAAGACCCAACACTCTGGATGAGCTTAAGGCCGCTATTGAAGCATCCTGGGCCTCCATAACATCTCAGCAGTGTCACAGGCTGATTGCCTCCATGCCACGCCGCATTGAAGCAGTCATTTCTGCCAAAGGATTCCCGACCAAGTATTGAGTGCATAACTGAACATTATTATTTGATGGTTTTTTTGTTTCTTATTAAAAAACACTTTTATTTGATTGGATGGGTGAAATATGCTAATTTATTGAGACAGGTTTTTTGGGTTATCAGGAGTTGTATGCCAAAATCATCAGTATTAAAACAATAAAAGACCTGACAAATTTCAGTTGGTGGATAATGAATCTATAATATATGAAAGTTTAATTGTAATCATTACATTATGGTAAATAATGAAATTTAACACTATATGCTAATTTTTTGAGAAGGACCCGTATATGAAAGTTTAATTGTAATCATTACATTATGGTAAATAATGAAATTTAACACTATATGCTAATTTTTTGACAAGGACCTGTATAATAGTAAGGTCGATGTTTCTAAGGCTACTTTTACACTTGCGTTTTTAGCAACCGTCGCAATCCGTCGCTTTGGGAAAAAAACGGATCCTGCAAATGTGCTCGCAGGATGCGTTTTTTACCCATAGACTTGTATTAGCGACGGATTGTGACGGATGGCCACACGTTGCGTCCGTCGTGCAACGGATCCGTTGTGTTTTGGCGGACGGTCGCCATGAAAAAACGTTCAAGTGAACGATTTTTTGTCTGTTGCGTCTGCCATTTTCTACCGCGCATGCGCGGCCTGAAACTCCGCCCCATCCTCCCCAGACTTCAGAATGGGCAGCGGATGCATTGAAAAACTGCATCCGCTGCCCACATCGTGCACAAATTTCACAACATGTGTCGGTACGTCGGCCTGACGCAAAGCAACGGACTCGTACCGACGCAAGTGTGAAAGAGGCCTTAATGAGCGTTTAATTTAAAAAAAAAGGCGTGAGCTCTCGCGCAATTATCTGCGCCAGAGGGGGAAAGCCGACGAAAGCTGTCTGCGTAGCCTTTACTGGCTATTAAAATAGGGGGACCACCCCAAAAAATGACTTGGGTCCCCCTATATTTTATAGCCAGAAAGGCTATGCAGTCAGCTGCGGGCTGATATTCATGGCCCAGAGAGGGGCCATGGATATTGCCCCCCCCCCCTCCCGGCTACAAATACCAGTCCGCAACCGCCACAGAAATGCCAATTCCGGCACTTAGCCCCTCTCTTCCCACTCCCGTGTAGTGGTGGGATATGGGGTTTTAAGGGATTAATGTCATCTTGCTATTGTAAGATATATTGTATGTCAATAAGACGCCTATCCATTATGAATCCAATAGTAATAAAGGATTAATAAAACACACACACATTAGGAAAAAGGTATTTTAATATTCTTCATTTAATCGTACTTACCATACTTCAGCGCCTGAAAAAAACGTAAAATAATAAACCGTATACTACCTGTCTGCCGTAGTCCAATTAATAATGAGTGTCCCATGACAATCTCCCCTATAGAACAGTGACATCGGGTGATGTCACTGCTCTATAGGACCCTCTGTGACACACTGACAGGAGACAATGGCTCCTACAGTGCATCACTGTGGTTACTATAGTTCAAAGTCTCACTTTATGGCAATTGCTATGTGGGAAAATTTCTCACACAGCAATGCCAAAAGTGAGACTAGGGACTATTTTTTTACAGTGGCGAAGGAATACGGTGAGGAAGGATACCTTCCTCCCGTCATTGTGTTCCTGGAGCCCCTGGAGAGTGGTCGCATCAGCTGATGCTGCCGTTCTCCACGGGAGATCGTCGTGGGACACTTGTTCATTTTTGCGGACAGTGAGTATATTGCTTGTTTGTTATTGTAATCTTTTTTACAGATGGCACTGGCTTCGGGGAACAAAGTGACAAGTAATAGTGAGAATGTACTCTATGTTTAATGTACTGTATGTCTACATGTATGTATTGTATGTAATGTATGAATGTACTGTACGTAGTATGTATGTAGTATGCATGTGTTTTGTTTTTTTTCATTCAACACATTAGCCGGATGATGGGACTACTACTGTCCCATCATTGGCTAATGTTTCAATCACTGTCAGTGTAGCAGGCATCGTCCGATGGGACTTGTAGTCCCATCGGACGATGCTTGCACACACGCACAGAGCCCCGGCAGGCCCGTACAGAGCCCCGGCAGGCCCGCACAGAGCCCCGGCAGGCCCGTTCAGAGCCCCGGCAGGCTGCACAGAGCTTCGGCATTCCGCACTGAGCCCCAGCACGCCCATACAGAGCCCCGGCAGGCTGCACAGAGCCCCGGCAGGCACGTACAGAGCCCCGGCAGGCCTGCACAGAGCCCTGACAGGCCGCACAGAGCCCCGGCAGGCACGTACAGAGCCCCGGCAGGCCCATACAGATCCTGGGCAGGCCCGCACAGACCCTACCCGCACACACAGACACGCACAGTGTTCACCCATGCACCACCCACACTCTTCCCCCCTCCGGAACAGGATGTAGAGGGACAGAAAGGGCTTATCTACATTCTGATATTTGGGTCCCATTGACTTGCATTGGTATCGGGTATCAGTATTGGCGATATCCGATATTTTTTGTATATCGGCCGATCCAATCCAATACCGATACTTCTGGATATCGGAAGGTATCGCTCAATACTTCTCTTCATGCTTTCCTTTGCCGACAAGCTTTTTGGAGATGGAAATTTAATTCTCCAGCAGGGCTTGGCACTAGTGATGAGCGAACATACTCGGTAATGCTCGTTACTTGCTCGAGCATCACTGTACTCGTGGTAGTCGGCGAGCACCGAGTATTTTCCGGTTTGCCTGATCTATCTGTGGACTACATATTTGAGCATTTCAAGCCTACATTCACATTTTTGGGGGTGTTTTAGCCTAAATCCATACATTATTTTGGGGTAAAAAAATGAAAATACACGACACACATTGAACAGTGTGGCACCTCTGTCAGACACCTGATCTATCTGTGGGCTACAAATTTGGGCATTTCAGGCCTCCACTCCACTGTATTTGCTGTCTGTTACCCTCGTTCTATGCAGTATTTTGGGGTTAAAAAACACAAAAATGCAGGCTACATATTGAACATTGTGGTTTCTCTGTCAGACCCCTGATCGATCTGTGGGCATTTTGGGAAATTTGGGCATTTCAGGCCTACATTCACCTTTTTTTGCGGTGTGTTACCCTAGTTCTATGCAGTTTTTTTTTTTTTTAAATAAAAATATACAGGCCACATATTGAACTTTGTAGTACCTCTGTCAAACGCCTCCTTTGTCTATGGGCTAAAAATTGTGGCATTTGATGGCTCCTTTGAACAGGTTTTGCTGTGTCTTACCCTGGTTATTAAAATCATTTTTTTTTATTTTTACCTACAGTCTAGATAATTTAACCTGTGGTTTTTACTCACACTAATCACATATAAGTTTGCTCCAAATTCAGCCATTTGTAGTGAACGTGGAAAATATTGTATTAGTCCATTTCAAATAAGTAAGATGCATGGTAATGGATGGGGAAGTGGATGTGATGCTGATGGTGCATGCAGAGGATGAGGCTGTGGGCAAGCTGAAAGTGGACCACAACAAACACACACATCTTCTCGCTCAACCTTTCTGTCCCAATTACTAGGGAACCACAGCACACCACTATTGAAACCAGAGCAGTGTCAAAAGGTTGTTGGTTGGATAGCAGATAATGCTTCCAGTCACTTTGCCACAACCACGTCTTCCACATGGTCAAGACTGAGTAGCTGTGAGTCTGGACCGCATATACTCCTTCCAGCCATCATACCGAGTGCCCGGAGACAACTGATCCCACACTTGGACACGCCAAAGAGCTGTTCACTTTTCCATTTATAGATTCTGGACTCTCAGACAGTCCACTTGAAGCGGGGCAAGATAAGATTGCATGTAGCGATGTCCAAATATTTGAGCAGCCACAGTAACATGAAGGCGAGGGTGGGAAAGTGTCACAAGAGGTTGACGATGATGAGACACAATTGTCAGAAAGTCAGGGGGAGAACCAGGGTGTGGATGTGGAAGACAAGGTGGTGGATGATATGGTAACTGACCCAACATGGCAGCTGGACATGCAGAGCGAGGACAGCAGCACACACGTGGAAGAAGGCATAGCGCTCTAACAGGCAGGAAGAAACAGTGTGGTGGCCTCAGTCGGAAGGCATGCATCAGTTCCCCGTAACACCGATATAACGGATGTTGCCATTCCAACTGGTGATAACCAAATACAGGCCATTTGCACCACCTGCCATGCCCACATCAGCAGGGGTAGCAAAACTACCAGCCTGACCACCATCAGCATGATCAGGCACATGGCAGCAAAGTACTCGACTGTGGGCCGAACACCAGGTCCCAGGTACAGTGTCTGCGGTTGACACCACTGCTTCTTCCACTGTTGTGCATGCAAGCCAATCCCCTGTCCACAGTGCATACAAAGGTACCTCATGCCCTGCACCTGTCATTGCACAGTCAACTAGCACCATCTTCAAGCACGTTCACATCCTTGTCCCAGCACAGCCTTCAGTTGTCCATACCCCAGTTATTGGAATGAAAGCAGAAATAAACATCCAATGCCCCACAGGCCACATTACTAAATTCACGCATTTCTCGTCTGCTTGCGCTCGAAATGTTGCCTTTAAGGCTTGTGGAGACAGAAGCTTTCTACAACCTGATGGCGGCGACCTTCCCAAGGTATTCGGTCCCCATCCGCCACTATTTATCCCGGTGTGCCATACCGGCAATACACCAGCACATGTCCCACAACATTACCCGTTCCTTAAAAAATGTTGTTACTGAAAAAGTCCACCAAACCACACACACATGGACAGGTGCTTGTGGGTAGGGGTGGCATATCTCACAGATGGTACACTGGGTTAACATAGTGGTAGCTGGGACCCAGTTGTAATTTGGGATGGAACGCCGTGAATTGCAGGCACTATGTCAATCGGGGTTGCCCCCACAGTCTAAAGCTCCATCACCTCATCTTCAGCCTCCATCTCTAAAAGGAGCACAGCAGTCACAAGCTGGAAGCACTGCAGCATTGCCTCAGGCAAGCGGCAACAGGCTGTGCTAAAGTTAATCTACTTAGGCGACAAACCGCACAATTCTTTAAAGTTCTGGACAGCTCTGAAAGAGCAGTCAGATTTGTGGCTGACATCACTGAACCTACAGCCAGCCATTGTCATGTGTGACAATGACCGGAACCTGGTGGCGGCTCTGAGGCGAGGTGAGCTGGCCCATGTGCTTAACCTTATCGTTCAGTAGTTTCTCAAAAGCTACCCAGAGCTGCCAGAACTGCTTGTGAAAGTATGCTACCTGTGTGCCCAATTTAGAAATTCAGCTACAGCTTCAGCCACCCTTGCTGTGCTTCAGCAGTGTTTGCAGCTTCCGGCTCACTGACTGATGTGCGATGTCCCCACGCATATGAACTCTATACTGCATATGTTGGAAAGCATTTGTGAGCAGAAAAGGGCAGTTGTTGACAACCAGCGTCAACAAGGCCATCGTTATTCTGTTCAGACTCCACACATAACACCTCAGGAGTGGACATGGATGTCAGACATATGTACCATGCTCCAAAACTTTGAGGACTCCACCAAGGATAATGAGTGGCGATGATGACATAATTATTGTCACCATCCCACTTCTCTGCATTCTGAAAAGGTCTTTGCTCACAATGAAAGAGGATGCATTGCAGGCGCTGCACAAAGACATGGAGCATCAAACCATACAGGGTGATTATACTGTACACAGCCGAGCCTCATGTTGTCCCAATGTGGATTGGTAGACAATGAGGAAAAGGAGGAGGAGGAAGAACAGGAGCTATTTTCATGCGCTATAGACGGTACTACAAGCACAACTGCCATACCGTCTGTTCAGCGTGGATGGCCTGAGGACAGGGAGGAGGTGGAGGAGGACAGCATGGTCAGTCATCCTGTTGGAGAGGTGCCTGTTAGCAGTATGGCATGCTTGTCTGATGTTATGTTGCGCTGCTTTTCCCAGGACCCTCGCTTTATGAAAATTTTTGGTGACACTCATTACTGATTGATGACACTTCTAGACCCACCTACAAGGAGAAATTTCAATCTCTTCTTCTAGAGACAGACAGGTCTACTAAAATGCTGTAGTATTAGAGGGCCCTTGTTGTGGAATTACTGAAAAAATTCCCATCTGAGATGTCATAGTTCATTGGATAACCAAGGAGTACAGGCGAGAGAGACACAATTCCAATCCAGCAGAGGCAGGGGAACACTGGCAAAGTTCTGGGAGAGTGTTCTCAGACCCTCCCATCGTCCTGGCCCAGAGGCACAGTGTACTGTCACAAGGAGTGCAATGTTTGGGAAGATGCTGAGGGAGTACCTTGCTGACCATACCAACGTCCTCCATGATTCCTCTGAGCCTTTTAATTATTGGGTATCCAAGATGGACACATGGCATAAACTGGCTCTCTACACCATTGAAGTCCTGGCCTGCCCTGCCGCTAGCATTTGTCAGAGCGGGTTTTTAGTGCCACTGGTGGAACTAATAAGCGCATCCACCTGTCAATGGAAAAAGCAGACAAGCTGACTCTTATAAAAATGAACAAGGTCTGGATTGGGCCAGACTTCTGTACACCACCGAATGATAACAGCGAAACATAACCTCCAATACAGTGTCTTTTTTTGAGAGGTGTATTCCCATGCATCTCTTCACACCCACACATGGCTATTCGCTTTCTGATTTTGGCAATTTGGTGTTATCCTCCTCCTTCTCCTCATCCTCATCATCCACAACCACTAGAACACCAGGGTGAATGTATTCCTGGATGCTACTGCCACTGTAGTTTTTTGCAAGGGTGTTTATGATGCCTGTAAATAATTTAAAAAAAGTGTGCCCCCCAGGGGAAAATGTTTGTCAGCCCATACACTTAGTGTATGGGAATTCCAAGGATAGGAGACCCACTCCTTTAAATTGGGAATAGATTAATAGGAAGACATCCTCCACGTCTCTTCAGACACCAACACTAGAGCATCAGTGTGAATGTATTCTATGATGCAACATCCACTCTCTTTTTTAAATTGTGTTTATGATGCACGCCAAAAAAATTTTGAAAAAAAAAAAACAATGTGTACACCCCATGGGCAAATATTTGTCAGCCCATGCACTTAGTGTATGGGCATTCCAAGTATAGGAATCACAGTGTTCCGGGGGTTAATGTGCCAGGAGCGGTCTGGGACCACTCCTGGCACATAGTGCAGGATGTCCGCTGCGATAGTCAGCTGTGTTGTGAATTCTGTGGCAGAGCTCCCTCCTGTGGTCACAAGTGGTACTTCGGCTGGTTCTCTCTGTGAGCTTCCGTTGGTGTAGGAAAGTGGTACTGCGGCTTCTGAGTTTCCTTCCTCAGGTGATGTGGTGAAGTCGTTAGATGCTGCTCTATTTAACTCCACCTAGTGCTTTGATCCTGGCCTCCAGTCATGTTCTAGTATTGGACCTGTTTCCTCCTGGATCGTTCCTGTGGCCTGCTGCTCTGCATAGCTAAGTTACTCTTTGCTATTTGTTTGCTGTTTTTTTCTGTCCAGCTTGTCAATTTGTTTTTTTTTTCTGCTTGCTGGAAGCTCTGGGATGCAGAGGGTGTACCTCCGTGCCGTTAGTTCGGTACGGAGGGTCTTTTTGCCCCCTTTGCGTGGTTTTTGAAGGGTTTTGTGTTGACCACAAAGTTACCTTTCCTATCCTCGCTCTGTTCAGAAAGTTGGGCCTCACTTTGCTAAATCTATTTCATCTCTACGTTTGTCTTTTCATCTTAACTCACAGTCATTATATGTGGTGGCTGCCTTTTCCTTTGGGGTATTTCTCTGAGGCAAGGTAGGCTTATTTTCTATCTTCAGGCTAGCTAGTTTCTCAGGCCGTGCCGAGTTGCATAGGGAGCGTTAGGCGCAATCCACGGCTGCATTTAGTGTGGTTGGAGAGGATTAGGGATTGCGGTCAACAGAGTTCCAACGTCTCAGAGCTCGTTCTTGTTTTTTGGGTTATTGCCAGGTCACTGTATGCGCACTGACCTCTATGTCCATTGTGGTACTGAATTACCTTTCATAACAGTACTGGAGGACCAAAAGTACTAATGATTCTCAATAGAGGGAAAAAAGAAGTTCTGAGACCATTTTTTTTTCTTTGCACTGTGTTTTGCCTTTTTTTCCCCTAGACATTTGGGTGGTTCAGGACACAGGTGTAGCAATGGACATTAAAGGTCTGTCTTCATGTGTGGATCAGCTCACGGCAAGAGTACAAAGTATTCAAGACTTTGTGGTTCAGAATTCTATGTTAGAACCGAGAATTCCTATTCCTGATTTGTTTTTTGGAGATAGAACTAAATTTCTGAGTTTCAAAAATAATTGTAAACTATTTCTGGCTTTGAAACCTCGCTCCTCTGGTGACCCAGTTCAACAAGTTAGGATCGTTATTTCTTTTTTGCGTGGCGACCCTCAGGACTGGGCATTTTCTCTTGCGTCAGGAGATCCTGCATTAAGTAATATCGATGCATTTTTCCTGGCGCTCGGATTTCTGTACGATGAGCCTAATTCTGTGGATCAGGCAGAGAAGAATTTGCTGGCTCTGTGTCAGGGTCAGGATGAAATAGAGGTATATTGTCAGAAATTTAGAAAGTGGTCCGTACTCACTCAGTGGAATTTAGGTGCGCTCGCAGCTATTTTCAGAAAAGGTCTCTCTAAAGCCTTTAAGGATGTCATGGTGGGATTTCCTATGCCTGCTGGTCTGAATGAGTCTATGTCTTTGGCCATTCAGATCGGTCGACGCTTGCGCGAACGTAAATCTGTGCACCATTTGGCGGTATTACCTGAGCTTAAACCTGAGCCTATGCAGTGCGATAGGACTTTGACCAGAGTTGAGCGGCAAGAACACAGACGTTTGAATGGGCTGTGTTTCTACTGTGGTGATTCCACTCATGCTATCTCTGATTGTCCTAAGCGCACTAAGCGGTTCGCTAGGTCTGCCACCATTGGTACGGTACAGTCAAAATTTCTTCTGTCTGTTACCTTGATCTGCTCTTTGTCATCATATTCTGTCATGGCATTTGTGGACTCAGGCGCTGCTCTGAATTTGATGGACTTGGAGTATGCTAGGCGTTGTGGGTTTTTCTTGGAGCCCTTGCAGTGTCCTATTCCATTGAGAGGAATTGATGCTACGCCTTTGGCCAAGAATAAGCCTCAGTACTGGACCCAGCTGACCATGTGCATGGCTCCTGCACATCAGGAGGTTATTCGCTTTCTGGTGTTGCATAATCTGCATGATGTGGTCGTGTTGGGGTTGCCATGGCTACAAGTCCATAATCCAGTATTAGATTGGAAATCCATGTCTGTGACCAGCTGGGGTTGTCAGGGGGTACATGGTGATGTCCCATTTCTGACTATTTCGTCATCCACCCCTTCTGAGTTTCCTGAGTTCTTGTCTGATTACCGGGATTTATTTGATGAGCCCAAGTCCGATACCCTACCTCCGCATAGGGATTGTGATTGTGCTATCGATTTGATTCCTGGTATTAAATTCCCAAAAGGTCGACTGTTTAATTTATCTGTGCCTGAGCACGCCGCTATGCGGAGTTATGTGAAGGAGTCTTTAGAGAAGGGGCATATTCGCCCGTCATCCTCGCCATTAGGAGCAGGGTTCTTTTTTGTAGCCAAGAAGGATGGTTCACTGAGACCTTGTATAGATTACCGCCTTCTAAATAAGATCATGGTTAAATTTCAGTACCCCTTGCCATTGTTATCTGATTTGTTTGCTCGGATTAAGGGGGCTAGTTGGTTCACCAAGATAGATCTTCGTGGTGCGTATAATCTTGTGCGTATTAAGCGAGGCGATGAGTGGAAAACCGCATTTAATACGCCCGAGGGCCATTTTGAGTATCTAGTAATGCCATTCGGACTTGCCAATGCTCCATCAGTGTTTCAGTCCTTTATGCATGACATCTTCCGAGAGTACCTGGATTTATTCCTGATTGTGTACTTAGATGACATTTTGATCTTCTCGGATGATTGGGAGTCTCATGTGAAGCAGGTCAGAACGGTGTTTCAGGTCCTGCGTGCTAATTCTTTGTTTGTGAAGGGATCAAAGTGTCTCTTTGGTGTTCAGAAGGTTTCATTTTTGGGGTTCATCTTTTCCCCTTCTACTATCGAGATGGACCCTGTTAAGGTCCAAGCCATCCATAATTGGACTCAGCCGACATCTCTGAAAAGTCTGCAAAAGTTCCTGGGCTTTGCTAATTTTTATCATCGCTTCATCTGCAATTTTTCTAGTATTGCTAAACCATTGACCGATTTGACCAAGAAAGGTGCTGATGTGGTCAATTGGTCTTCTGCTGCGGTGGAAGCTTTTCAAGAGTTGAAGCGTCGTTCTTCTTCTGCCCCTGTGTTGTGTCAACCAGATGTTTCGCTTCCGTTCCAGGTCGAGGTTGATGCTTCTGAGATTGGAGCAGGGGCTGTTTTGTCGCAGAGAAGTTCTGATTGCTCGGTGATGAAACCATGCGCCTTCTTTTCCAGGAAGTTTTTGCCTGCTGAGCGAAATTATGATGTGGGCAATCGAGAGTTGCTGGCCATGAAGTGGGCATTCGAGGAGTGGCGTCATTGGCTTGAAGGAGCTAAGCATCGTGTGGTGGTCTTAACTGATCATAAGAACTTGACTTATCTCGAGTCCGCCAAGCGGTTGAATCCTAGACAAGCTCGTTGGTCGTTGTTTTTTGCCCGTTTTGACTTTGTGATTTCATAACTTCCGGGCTCTAAAAATGTGAAGGCGGATGCTCTGTCTAGGAGTTTTGTGCCCGACTCTCCGGGTGTATCTGAGCCGGCGGGTATCCTCAAAGAGGGAGTAATTGTGTCTGCCATATCCCCTGATTTGCGGCGGGTGCTGCAAAAATTTCAGGCTAATAAACCTGATCGTTGCCCAGCGGAGAAACTGTTTGTCCCTGATAGGTGGACGAATAAAGTTATCTCTGAGGTTCATTGTTCGGTGTTGGCTGGTCATCCTGGAATCTTTGGTACCAGAGAGTTAGTGGCTAGATCCTTTTGGTGGCCATCTCTGTCACGGGATGTGCGTACTTTTGTGCAGTCCTGTGGGATTTGTGCTCGGGCTAAGCTCTGCTTTTCTCGTGCCAGTGGGTTGCTTTTGCCCTTGCCGGTCCCGAAGAGGCCTTGGACACATATCGCTATGGATTTTATTTCAGATCTTCACGTCTCTCAAAAGATGTCAGTCATTTGGGTGGTCTGTGATCGCTTCTCTAAGATGGTCCATTTGGTACCCTTGTCTAAATTGCCTTCCTCCTCTGATTTGGTGCCATTGTTTTTCCAGCATGTGGTTCGTTTACATGGCATTCCAGAGAATATCGTTTCTGACAGAGGTTCCCAGTTTGTTTCGAGGTTTTGGCGAGCCTTTTGTGGTAGGATGGGCATTGACTTGTCTTTTTCCTCGGCTTTCCATCCTCAGACTAATGGCCAGACCGAACGAACCAATCAGACCTTGGAAACATATCTGAGATGCTTTGTTTCTGCTGATCAGGATGACTGGGTGTCCTTTTTGCTTTTGGCTGAGTTCGTCCTTAATAATCAGGCCAGCTCGGCTACCTTGGTTTCACCGTTTTTCTGCAACTCTGGGTTCCATCCTCGTTTCTCTTCAGGGCAGGTTGAGTCTTCGGACTGTCCTGGTGTGGATACTGTGGTGGACAGGTTGCAGCAGATTTGGACTCATGTAGTGGACAATTTGACTTTGTCCCAGGAGAAGGCTCAACGTTTCGCTAATCGCAGAGGCTGTGTGGGTCCCCGACTTCGGGTTGGGGACTTGGTTTGGTTATCTTCTCGTCATATTCCTATGAAGGTTTCCTCTCCTAAGTTTAAACCTCGTTTTATTGGTCCGTATAGGATTTCTGAGGTTCTTAATCCTGTGTCTTTTCGTCTGACCCTTCCAGATTCTTTTTCCATACATAACGTATTCCATAGGTCATTGTTGCGGAGATACGTGGCACCTATGGTTCCATCTGTTGATCCTCCTGCCCCGGTTTTGGTGGAGGGGGAGTTGGAGTATATTGTGGAGAAGATTTTGGATTCTCGTGTTTCAAGGCGGAAACTCCAGTATCTGGTTAAGTGGAAGGGTTATGGTCAGGAAGATAATTCCTGGGTCTTTGCCTCTGATGTCCATGCTCCCGATCTTGTTCGTGCCTTTCATATGGCTCATCCTGGTCGTCCTGGGAGCTCTGGTGAGGGTTCGGTGACCCCTCCTCAAGGGGGGGGTACTGTTGTGAATTCCATGCAGTATACCATATATACTCGAGTATAAGCCGACCCGAGTATAAGCCTACCCCCCTAATTTTGCCACAAAAGACTATGAAAATGTATTGACTCGAGTATAAGCCTACGGTAGGAAATGCAGCAGCTACCGGTGAATTTCAAAAATAAAAATAGATGCTCCATACCGTTCATTATTGCCCCATACTGTAGATGCTCCATGTAAATCTGTGCCACATATAATGCTCTGCACCGTTCATTATGGCCCCATAGAAGTTCCATAGAAAGCTGTGCCATATATAATGCTCTGCACCGTTCATTATGGCCCCATAGATGTTCCATAGAAAGCTGTGCCATATATAATGCTCTGCACCGTTCATTATGGCCCCATAGTTGCTACATATAAAGTGGTGCCCCACATATAATGCTCTGCACCATTCATTATGGCCCCATAGATGCTCCATATAAAGCTGTGCCATATAGAATGCTCTGCACCATTGATTATTGCCTCATTAATGATCCATATAAAGCTGTGCTATATGGAATGCTCTGCACCGTTGATTATTGCTCCATTAATGATCCATATAAAGCTTTGCTATATAGAATGCTCTGCACCGTTGATTATTGCTCCATTAATGATCCATATAAAGCTGTGCTATATAGAATGCTCTGCACTGTTGATTATTGCCCCATTAATGATCCATAGAAAGCTGTGCTATATAGAATGCTCTGCACCGTTGATTATTGCCCCATTAATGATCCATAGAAAGCTGGGCTATATAGAATGCTCTGCACCGTTGATTATTGCCCCATTAATGATCCATAGAAAGCTGTGCTATATAGAATGCTCTGCACCGTTGATTATTGCCCCATTAATGATCCATAGAAAGCTGTGCTATATAGAATGCTCTGCACCGTTGATTATTGCCCCATTAATGATCCATAGAAAGCTGTGCTATATAGAATGCTCTGCACCGTTGATTATTGCCCCATTAATGATCCATAGAAAGCTGTGCTATATAGAATGCTCTGCACCGTTGATTATTGGCCCATTAATGATCCATAGAAAGCTGTGCCATATAGAATGCTCTGCACCGTTGATTATTGCCCCATTAATGATCCATAGAAAGCTGTGCCATATAGAATGCACTGCACCAGGGGTGTCAAACTGCATTCCTCGAGGGCGGCAAACAGGTCATGTTTTCAGGATTTCCTTGTACTGCACAGGTGATAATTTAATCACCTACACACATAATGATTGCAGCAACTTGTGCAATGCTAAAGAAATCTTGAAAACATGCATGGTTTGCGGCCCTCGAGGAATGCAGTTTGACACCCCTGCTCTGCACCGTTGATTATTGCCCCATTAATGATCCATAGAAAGTTGCGATTGTACTTCTCTATTAAATTTATTTAGTGCAATCTGCCAATCCTAATGCACGGTTTATTTTCTCCTGTTAAGCTTGTGAAAATAAACAATATTGTTATGACTCGACCTAATAAAATTCTATGAATCACCTGAAGTTTCAAAGTTCTCACCTCACCTCTAGATAAATTCCTTGAGGGGGGTAATTTCTTAAACAGGATCACTTGAGGTGGGTTTCCACAGTTTAGGCAAGTAAAGGGTTTCGCAAACGTGAAATCTGAGCCTTGCCATGCGCCTAAACAGTAGTTTTCTGCTACATATAGGGTATCGGTGTACAATCTATTTTCTACTGTTACCCTTGTGAAACGGAATAATGTGGGGCTAAAGCAACATTTTTGTGGGAAAAAGTTGATTTTTTTTTATTTTCACGACTACTTAATAAAATTCTGTGAAGCAGGTGTGTGATTAAGGTGCTCATTACAGCTATAGATAAATTTCTTTGGGGTGAGTAGTTTACAAAATGGTGTCACTTGTGGAAGCTTTCCACTATTTAGGCAGACCATGGGCTCTGCAAATGTGACTTTGCTTTCACTATTTATTCCAGACAATTTTGCTCTCCAAAAGTCAAATGGTGTTCCTTTACTTCCAAACACTGCCTTGTTCCTAAATAGTAGTATTCCACCACATATCGGGTATTTCTGTTCTCAGAAGAAATTGGATAACAAATGGTAATGTTGATTTTCTCCTGTTAGCCTTGTGAAAATGCAAAATTTAGGGCTAGTGAATCATTTTTTGTGGAAAAAGTAAACCTTTAATTTTTCTTTTCACATTGCTTTAATTCCTGTGAAGCACCTGAAGGGTTAATAAATTTTTTGAATGTACCGTATTTCTCGGACAATAAGATGCACCGGACCATAAGACGCACCTAGGTTTTAGAGGAGGAAATAAGGAAAAAAAATTGGAACATAAAAATGGTCAATTCTGTACTGTATTATCCCCTATCCTGGTATATATGATCCCCTCATCCCCATTCTGATACACATGGCCCCTCATTCCTATCCTTGTACGCATGGCCCCCTCATACCTATCCTGGTATGCATGGCCCCTTCATCCCTATCATGGTGTGCATGGTCCCATCCTTATCCTGGTATGAATGGCACCAACCCGGTCCTGGTATGCACAACCCCATCCCTGTCCTGGTATGATTAGCCCTATCACAGTCCTGGTTCGATTGGTCCCATCCTTATTCTGGTATTATTGTCCCCATCCCGTTCCTGGTATGATTGGTCCCATCCATTTTCTGGTATAAATGGCCCCATCCTGTTCCTGGTATGATTGGTCCCATCCTTTTTCTTTTATAATTGGCCCCATCCTGTTCCTGGTATGATTGGTTCCATCCTTTTTCTTTTATAATTGGCCCCATCCCGTTCCTGTTATGCATGGCCCCCAAAGCAGTGTCCAGTTTCAGCAGGAGACTTCCTGCTGGGGCCAGTGGTCACGTGTGCCGATACTTATGAGAAATAAATATTTAGAATATTCATTTCTCTTAAGTATTGGCACACGTGACTGCCGGCCGCAGCAGGAAGCCGCTAGCTGACACTGCGCTCTACTGAAGAAGAATGTATACTCAGTGCTCTCTGCGATGAATGGTCCCGGTGAGTTTTCTGGCAGCTGTGCTCTACTTGTGAGCAGCGCATGATGTCCCTGACATGCGCTGCTTACGAACATTAAGCAGCTGCTGCCACTGGAGCAGGATGCTGTGAGCGATCACCATTGTAGGTGTGTAATGGGTTTTCTTTATAAATTTTCCTGATGGGGCCATGAATACCAGGAATGGGGTGGGGCCAATTATAAAAGAAAAAGGATGGTCCCAATCATAAGGAACAGGGTGTGGCCATTTATACAAGGATGCCAGAAAAATGAATATGCATTGCCCTCCACGACCATGGGCATGGAATGCAGTGCATATTTATTTCTCTTTCGCAATGGGCACAGAAGTTAGCCAGAGACACTGGCTCCAGCCTCTTGTGACCCGATGCTCTGCCGAAACCACTCCCCCATCTCCCCACCACAGCAAGATCCCATACATCTGGATCATAAGACACCCCCCATTTTCCTCCGCATTTTGGGAGGAGAAAGGTGCATCTTATAGTCCAAAAATATATAGTAGTTTTGAGCACTTTGAGAGGTGCAGTTTTTAAAATGGTGTCACTTTTGGTAATTTCCTGTAAAATATGCCACGCAAAGTCAGTTCAAATTTGATGTGGTCCCTACAAAAATTTTTTTGTAAATGTTGCTGGAAAAATGAGAAAATGCGGTTACATTTTTAACCCGTCTAGCTTACTAGTAAAAAAAAAATATATTTTTTAAAAATTTGACTTTTGCAGAGTATATAAGTGGTCAATGTTATTTATTAACTATTTTGTGTTATATAGCTATCAGGTTCAATGCTACAAAAATTTAAAGTTTGAAAATTGCAACATTTTAAAAATTTTGGGAAAAATTTCTGATATTTTTACAAATAAATGCTTGAAATATCTACTTAACTTTACCAATATCATAAAGCCTAATGTGTCTTGAAAAGCTCTCCAGGAATTACTGGGATCCTTTTGTAGCATTCCAGAGTTATTATGTCATAAATTGACACTGTCAGAATTGTAAAATCTGGCCTGGTCAGGAAGGTGAAAACAGGCTGGGCAGTGAATAGGTTATTTATTACCATATTGCAATACATTTTACAATGGTTACTTCACCTGGTGATAAAAGTTAATTATTATTATTATAAAAAATTATTATTGTTATAATTATTATTTCACAACCATCATAAATGCTATAGAAAAAGACAAAAGATTGTATTAATGAAAAGTAAATGTTCCAATCTTAATATATTAACAAATTAAGTGAAACAAATGTATCATTCCTGTCTGTATGTAGTTCTTTCAATGGCTTTGAGTGTGCAGGAAAACTGAAAACAATTTTAGAATGCTGAGGGTTCACTGGGGGCTTTACAATTCTTTTTCAGGCATGAAACTAATTCATTGTTGTCTCATTACTGTCACACAATCAGAGTTATTACTGTACAGTACAGACCAAAAGTTTGGACACGCCTTCTCATTTAAAGATTTTTCTGTATTTTCATGACTATGGAAATTGTATATTTACACTGAAGATATCAAAACTATGAATTAACACATGTGGAATTATATACTTAACAAAAAAGTGTGAAACAACTGAAATTATGTCTTATATTCTAGGTTCTTCAAAGTAGCCACCTTTTGCTTTGATGACTGCTTTGCACACTCTTGGCATTCTCTTGATGAGCTTCCAAAGGTAGTCACCGGGAATGGTTTTCACTTCACAGGTGTGCCCTGTCAGGTTTAATAAGTGGGATTTCTTGCCTTATCAATGGGTTTGGGACCATCAGTTGTGTTGGCTCACATGAGGACCGCCCCAGGAAAGGAAGACCAAGAGTCACCTCTACTTCTGAGAATAAGTTTATCCGATGCACCAGCCTCAGAAATCACAGGTTAACAACAGCTCAGATTAGAGACCAGGTCAATGCCACACAGAGTTCTAGCAGCAGACACATCTCTACAACAACTGTTAAGAGGAGACTTTGTACAGCAGGCCTTGATGGTAAAATAGCTGCTAGGAAACCAGTGCTAAGGACAGGCAACACGCAGAAGAGACTTGTTTGGGCTAAAGAACACAAGGAATGGACATTAGACCAGTGGAAATCTGTGCTTTGGTCTGATGAGTCCAAATTTGAGATCTTTGGTTCCAACCACCGTGTCTTTGTGCGACACATAAAAGGTGAATGGATGAACTCTATATGCCTGGTTCCCACCGTGAAGCATGGAGGAGGAGGTGTGATGGTGTGGGGGTGCTTTGCTGGTGACACTGTTGGGGATTTATTCAAAATTGAAGGCATACTGAACCAGCATGTCTACCACAGCATCTTGCAGCGGCATGCTGTTCCATCCGGTTTGTGTTTAGTTGGACCATCATTCGTTTTTCAATAGGACAATGACGCCAAACACACCTCCAGGCTGTGTAAGGGCTATTTGACCAAGAAGGAGAGTGATGGGGTGCTACGCCAGATGACCTGGCCTCCACAGTCACCAGACCTGAACCCAATCGAGATGGTTTGGGGTGAGCAGGACTGCAGAGTGAAGGCAAAAGGACAAACAAGTGCTAAGCATCTCTTGGAACTCCTTTAAAATTGTTGTAAGACCATTCCCAGTTACTACCTCTTGATGCTCATCAAGAGAATGCCAAGAGTGTGCAAAGCAGTCATCAAAGCAAAAGGTGGCTACTTTGAAGAACCTAGAATATAAGACATATTTTCAGTTGTTTCACACTTTTTTGTTAAGTATATAATTCCACATGTGTTAATTCATAGTTTTGATGCCTTCAGTGTGAATGTACAATTTTCATAGTCATGAAAATACAGAAAAATCTTTAAATGAGAAGAAGGTGTGTCCAAACTTTTGGTCTGTACTGTACATAGATTACAATATTTGAGTCTAGTATAGAAATATACTAACAAATGACCTCTGGTAGCTTAGACATTAACCAAATAACAAATGGATAGTCGAGCAATATTGAACATTTTATGTTCAAGGTTATTACATACATGAATAATACATAGACAGCAAAGGATAAAAAGGCAAAAAATACCAGAAAAATTTTAATTTCAATTTTTTCAAAGGGCGGCGACACCATAGTGCCAGGTCCAGCAAGGTGGGTGCACAAGTCTATAAATATCTATTCAAAGTCAGAGGGCATATATAAAAAGGCTATATGGCTATATGATACAGACATACCGTAAATATATTAGTCAATGCTCCCATCTATAAAGTGCCACTATAAAGCCATATATCGATCCATAGTGGATGGCAAGAGTCCCTGACATATAAAAGCCGGGATGCTAATTAGACATAAGAAGACTCAATGAAACCAACCTGTTGTGGGAGGAGGGAGAGGGACACAAATGTGTCACTCCTGTCTGTATTTTCAGCCTATCAATATTTCTTTCAGTGGTTTAGAGTGTGCAGGAAAACTGAAAATAATTTTAGAATGTTGAGAATGCACTGGGGGCTTTGCAGTTTTTTTCAGGCATGAAGCTAATTCATTGTTGTCTCATTACTGACACACAGTCAGAGTTTTTACTGTAGGTAGATCGATGACAATATTTGAGTCAGTAGAGATATGCTAACAAATGAGACATTAAACAGCTTTTTACATTGTTCGCTAAAGGTTGTTACAGCCAAGACATACTAAAAATATTACTTCACTTGTGCATCCGCATAGAAAACATTAATAAGTGTTAAGATTCTGGGTCCTTTCATAAATTGAAAGTTAAAATGTGTTATTTTTTACTTTAATAAGTGTCAGCCAAGATAACACTGTCATCAAACAGCAGACAAGACAGTGGATCATGACATTTATAAACTGAGCTAAAAGACATATCTTCACCTTTTCCTGACTAGAGTTTTAATGGTCAGACACAAAGACTCAGAAATTGGAATCCTGGCTTACCGCTTTAGCTTTTTTATTATTCAGACTATTAAAACTTGATTAGAATGTTAACAACCTTTTTTTAGAATTATTAGGATTAATTACATTCTTAAATTCCTTTAATTGAATTAAAATAACTTAAAGATTATAAAAGCGAGGAAATTATATTTATATGCCACAGTAGTAACTCGCATACTTCTTCAGCGCTACCTTACTCGTTGCAGTCGCCTTGCGGCTTCTCCTCAGGTCAGGCCCACTTGATGAGTTTGCCTTTTGCAGAACTCCTTTGCACCGCTGCATCAGCATGTGGTTTCCATTTGGCTTTAAGGGGGGCATGGCTGGTCTTTACAGAAATTTAACCATGCTGTGTTCTGCAGAGATTTGGTTTTCTTGCCTATCCTGTCTCAGCAGGGTCTCTATTAGGCATCTCCTCTGACTATTCTTTGCCCAAACGTTAGTTTCTAGCCTGCTAGTACCTTGTCTATGCATTTCTGTGTATTCTGTCTCCTGCTATAGACCCAGTCTGTTTATCCACTTTTTTGGTCTTCTCCATCCCTGACTTAAGCTTTGTACTGTGAAACCGTGCTGCCTGGCCCGACTTTGGACCATCTGACAACACTTCTGTCTCGCCCTCCTGTACCTCAAACCCATGCATCTGACCCTCTGATCAGCTGCTGAAGTCCCCTGGACTTTTCTGAGTGGTGTTTAGTGCTTACCGGCAGCCCAGCCTATCCTCACTTTAGTGAAGACCCGGTAGACACTTAATCATACCCCTCCAGGAAAAGGCCGGCCCGTGGTGCAGTGTGTCCACACACACCAGCGTTACATTTTGCTTGGGCCAAGAAATCCACTGACATATCAGAAGCCAGGGATCCTAAGTCTAGTGTTGTATTGTACATGGAGGTTCACTCTCTGCTTGAGGATTAGGACAAGCTAATTTAGGCCATCAAAGTAGTGGCAACCCAGCTGCTGGGTCTCTCCACCCCAATGTCTGGCCAACACTCCTCTGGAAAGTCAGCCTCTCTGAGGGAACCGCCTAATGCTCTAGTTTCTCGTGGAACCACTTATCTCTAGTTTCCACTTCCATCCCGCTATGATGGAAACCCCAATGAGAGCTGTGACTTCATCAATCAGTGTCAGATCCATTTCACAAATCACGCTCACTTCTTTCCTATGGACCAGACCAAGATTGCATTTTTGGTCTCTGTCTGGGCATGCCTTGGCTTAGACAAACCCAATTTCAGAGCCTGGAAGTCCAGAGACCAGTGATGTTTGGTGGTTTCTGTTGATGTTCCTCTGATGCTTCATCCCTATAGTTTCTAAGGCAGAGCACTGATACCATGGCTCTGTTTACCTTATGACTCTGTTTCTTGTCAGCGGAGCTGGCTTGTTAACTTGTAATATTAGGGTACCGTCACACAGTGCAATTTTCATCGCTACGACGGTACGATCCGTGACGCTCCAGCGTCGTAACAATATCGCTCCAGCGTCGTAGACTGCTGTCACACTTTGCAATCTACGACGCTGGAGCGATAATTTCATGACGTATGTGCGATGTAGAAGCCGTTGGTTACTATGCGCACATCGTATACGATATATGTTACACCATGCGATCATGCCACCACAGCGGGACACTAGACGACGAAAGAAAGTTTCAAACGATCTGCTACGACTTACGATTCTCAGCGGGGTCCCTGATCGCAGGAGCGTGTCAGACACTGCGATCTCGTAACTATATCGCTCGAACGTCACGAATCGTGCCGTCGTAGCGATCAAAATTGCACTGTGTGACGGTACCCTTAGAGTTAGGACTGCTCCAATTACGGTTGCCTTGATGAGGCGGGATGGCTTTCTCATTTTTTTTTTATCACAAAATATGTTAACTAAATACTGCATATTATTTTCATGTACTATTCTATTTATTTAGTTTATTGCAGGGTATTTAATCATTATGTTTCTGTCCTTTTTTTCTGTTTGTGGCTAGTGTGAACGTGCACTTACAGGTTGCATTCACACCAATTTTTTATCCCAGTTATTATTTATTATTATTATACATTTTTTATAGTGCCATTTATTCCATGGCGCTTTACATGTGAAAAGGGGGCAAATATAGACAAATGCAAAAAACATGAGCAAAAAGCAATGCACTAACAGGTACAGAAGGGGAGAGGACCCTGCCCGCAAGGGCTCACAGTCTGTAGGGGATGGGTGAGGATACACTAGGAGAGGGAAGATCTGGTTGTGCGACTGTTCAGTAGGTTGAAGATCACTGCAGGCTGTAGGCTTTCATTCTTTTCTTTCTGTCTGTCTTCATCATGTAGAAACAAACAAAACCAGAAAATTGCCAACCAGACGTCCACAGTATTAATTCAAATAATATAAAGTGTATTAATATTTCAGGTAAAAAATAACAGAAAAAGTCAATGCACAAATATTATATGAAAATTCAATGAAAACAACAAAAGAGCGCTAAATCCAGTTTATATATATGCACCCCGATTAACTGGATCAATGAGTAGCAAGTGACACCAAAATTACAGACAACACAAAAATATATAAATATAAAAATATATCAAGTGTAAAAATTATGAAATATCTACTATATAAAGCTGAATGTGTGTATGTGTGTCTGTCCGGGATTGGCATCTGCACCGTCGCAGCTACAGCCACAAAATTTTGCACAGTCACACATCTGGACCCCGAGAGCATCATAGGCTATGTTGTGAGGCGAAATTTTAACCCCACGCGTTCCAATTCACCAAACAATTTTGCCCATATCTACATAATGGGGAAAAAGTGAAAGGAAAAGTGTTGGAATCGTCGCAGCTACAGAAACAAAATTTTGCACAGTCACACGTCTGGACCCTGAGAGCGTCATAGGCTATGTTGTGAAGCGAAATTTTAACCCCGCGCTTTCCAATTCACCAAACAATTTTGCCCCTATCTACATAATGGGGGAAAAAAGTGAAAGGAAAAGTGTTGGAGGCGTCGCAGCTACAGAAACAAAATTTTGCACAGTCACACGTCTGGACCCTGAGAGCGTCATAGGCTACGTTGTGAGGTGAAATTTTAACCCCGCGCTTTCCAATTCACCAAACAATTTTGCCCCTATCTACATAATGGGGAAAAAGTGAAATGAAAAGTGTTGGAGGCGTCGCAGCTACAGCCACAAAATTTTGCACAGTCACACGTCTGGACCCTGAGAGCGTCATAGGCTATGTTGTGAGGTGAAATTTTAACCCCGCGCTTTCCAATTCACCAAACTATTTTTCCCCTATCTACATAATGGGGAAAAGTGAAAGGAAAAGTGTTGGAGGCAAATTGACAGTTGCCAGATGTGAACAAGGGGGACTTAAAGAGTGAGAGCGATGGCGCAAAAGAGTATATGCCATACAGTTGCTAAGGTGGGGCCCCGACATGGGATACTCACCACACACACGGGGATATGAACACACACACAAAATGCGCCACAAACTACCACATGCTTGAACACATATACCACCCTCAGCACACATTTCACCACACATACACCAACCTCGCCACATAAAAGTTGAAACACAAAAGTCGCCGCTCAAAACTCGCCACACGCAAAACTCGCCACATGCAAAAACTAGGCTCACGCAAAACTCGCCACAAGTGCAAAACTCACCTCATGGAAAACTCGCCACACGCAAAACTTGCACACGCGGAAAAATTGCCACATGCACAAAATTTGCAACACATGCAAAAGTTGCCTCACACAAAACTTGCACATACTCAAAAGGCACCACACATAAAACTCACCACGCGCAAAACTCGCCATGCGCAAAACTTGCTGCACACAACTTGCTACACTAACCTGTCACATGCAACTCGACACACAAAAAGTTGCTACACGCATGTTGCCACACAAAACTCATCTTACAAAAGTCACTACATGCATGTCGCCACACGCAACTCAACACACACAACTTGACAAACGAAACTCGGCCCTAAAACACACACAAGTCTGGTATCCTTCAAAAATAAAAATCTGATTAATAAGCAGACAAACTACAAGAGCAACAAATGTCCCATACTGGAAATACAGCAGCTGTCAGTCACATGACCTGTCTATTATGTGTATGTGTGAGCTAATATATACTGCCAGGGGGAGGGCTTCCTGTTGGCTGGGATTTATCAGGCTGCCAATTTATCTTACAAATACTAAGGTAAAAATACTGAGCAAATAACGTGTTAACGAGGTCTAATACAGGAGATCACACAGGTATATATTATATACAGGGGAGATGACACACAGATATATACTATATACAGGAGAGATGACACACAGGTATATACTATATAGAGGAGGAGATGACATACAGGTACATACTATATACAGGAGGAGATGACATACAGGTATATACTATATACAGGAGGAGATGACACACAGGTATATACTATATACAGGAGCAGATTACCTACAGGTATATACTATATACAGGAGGAGATGACATACAGGTATATGCTATATATAGAAGATGACATACAGGTATATACTATATACAGGGGAGATGACACACAGGTATATACTATATACAGGAGGAGATGACATACAGGTATATACTATATATAGGAGTAGATGACATACAGGTATATACTATATATAGGAGGAGATGACATACAGGTATATACTATATATAGGAGGAGATGACATACAGGTATATACTTTATATGATGACATACAGGTATATACTATATATAGGAGTAGATGACATACAGGTACATACTATATATAGGAGGAGATGACATACAGGTATATACTATATATAGGAGGAGATGACATACAGGTATATACTATATATAGGAGGAGATGACATACAGGTATATACTATATATAGGAGGAGATGACATACAGGTATATACTATATATAGGAGGAGATGACATACAGGTATATACTATATATAGGAGGAGATGACATACAGGTATATACTATATACAGGGAAGATGACACACAGCAGGTATATACTATATACAGGAGATGACATACAGGTGTATACTATATATAAGGGAGATGACAAACATGTATATACTGAGGTGAAAATGAGAGGTGTGAGGTGAAAATGAAAAGGTGTGAGTGCAAAATGAGAGGAGTGAGGGAAAATAGTGTAGTGATCGGAAAATGACAGATGTGAGGTCGAAATGACAAGTGTTAGGGGGGAATGAGAGGAGTGAGGGAGAAAATGAGAGAAGTGAGGGGGAAAATTAAAGATGTGATTGGGAAAATGAGAGGCGTGATGGGAAAATAAGAGAAGTGACGTGCTATAACTAACCACAGATATTTACTATGCCCAGGCAACGCCGGGCTCTTCAGCTAGTATATATATAAAGTGCTAGTGCAAACGTCCACCAGTAGGTGTCAGTGCAAGTGCATATATATCATAGAGTAAAATCCAAGCCAGCCAGTGCACAAAAATATTAACCAAAGTTGGATATAACTTACTGCAGTGTTTGAATCTTGGTCACCTGGATGGCGCCCTGCCCAGTGCGCGTTTCGGCATGCTGCCTTCATCAGGGGGTGGTGCCATAAGGGGGAGAACTTATAAATATGTGAATGGGCCAATCAAAGGAGTGTGTGTTATAAAACCAGCCAATAGGCATGTGGGGGGTGTATTGCTGAAATAAGGTCATCCGGAAACCAGGGAAAGTGTACACTAAATGCATTAATGATCGTAGATTACCGGGGTGTTAGGGCGCTTGCCCAGAAGCACCGTACCATGTGACGATGTCAGCTGGTATGGTAAGGTAACAAGTGGAGCGTCCATGGTAACGGAGGCTGGATTGAAGAGAGCGTTGTATGACGCACCCGGTGCCCGCCGTGGTGGAAAAACCAAGAGGGATGCGTCATGTATCCAGGCGACGGAAACCACATGACCACGCCAGGAAACATGAAGACGCGGCCCCACAAGGAGGACAAGGCACGATTCAGCCCCTAGAGCATACCGCAATCCACAAGCAAGACAAGTGAGTATAATACTCAATGTACATCCTGAAAAAAGGAAATAAAAAAAATATATATACACATATAAAAAAATATATAAACATATATATAAATATAAGAACACTGATTTAGAGGCAATACCCTACTGTGGTAAAAAAGAAAAAAATCTGAATATCTAAATATGCAGATTAAAGAATAAATCTGCCATAAAACAAAAACATAAATAAATATAAAATAATAAATAATAAAAACCACAGAACATAAATGTGCATGTTAGCAAAAGGTAAAAATAAATCATTATCTAAGACAACACCAGTATACATGAAGAAAAATGCATAAAGGTAGTAATAATAATAATAATAATAATAATAATAATAATAATAAATGTGTATCAGTGCACCAATCAAAAATATGCAGATATCTAAAAAATCAATATTCATAAATTCAGGACAGATGAATGTTTTTTTTCTTCACTTGTTGCAGTTTGGATGTAAAATGACCCATCAAACAACAACCTCCATGTGTCTCCACATATCGCCCAGAGTGTCATGCAGATATTTAACTAAAAGATAACAAAACTAGATATCCGACACAGATAAATCACGGATACACCTGGTACACATAATATGTAAAATAAAAGATAAAATAAAAATAATAATAGTGGTTAAAATAGTAAAAAAGGGGAGGAAAATAATTAGTAAATTAAAAAATTAATAAATTCTTTAATTTTTTTAATGAAATAAAAAATTAAGGCCCTCCAATAGAAGAGACCCTCATAAAAACATTCATAACAGTCAGCGAAAAGGAGCAAAACTATTGTTCTCATTATGACCAAGAGGATGAACTGTGTTCAAGGTCCAGATCCATTTTATCTCGCATAGTGCGAGCTTACGGGTTACTCTACGGCCCCTGATGCTAGTGGTTATCATATCAATGCCACGTACCTTAAATTGGGTGCTATCACAGTTATGATATAATTCAAAATGTCTTGGAATAG
Organism: Ranitomeya imitator; assembly: GCF_032444005.1. Classification (NCBI taxonomy): domain Eukaryota; kingdom Metazoa; phylum Chordata; class Amphibia; order Anura; family Dendrobatidae; genus Ranitomeya; species Ranitomeya imitator. The sequence goes on from NC_091285.1 coordinate 126,185,762, forward strand.
TCTTCAGGACATTAATGTCCTTTTCATTTTTCACTGCCGTTATACCGAGGACATGTTCCCTTATACGTACTTTTAATTGTCTCGTAGTGAGACCTACTGTATATAAATATTTTCTGGCATGGACAGGTTGCAAAATAGACAACTGCTTTAGATGTACAAGAGATATAGTGTCTAATCCTAAATGTCCGGGTGCCATCTTGATTGAAAAAAATATAGGTACATTCCACATTTAGATAGGCAACACAAGCACCACATGGAAAACACCGGGGCGGGAAAATTATCCAAAAATATAGTTATAAGGGGGCCACCTTATAATGGCTTTTAACTAGTGATGAGCGAAATTGCTCGCCACTACTCGTTACTCGCCCGAGTATCACTATGCTCGATGTACTTGGCAGGCACCGAGCACTTCTGGGATTATTCGGCGGCAGGGCTGCCATCAACGCGTTACTGCCCTGACTGGCGTATGGAGAATGGTGGGCAGAGGGGGCCCACATCGGGACCCATCTCGTCTGCTCACCAGGCCCCTACCGGCAGGCTAAACTGGGCTCTTAGCGGCGCTGCGACAGTTTTTACGCTATTGATGTGCAGGCCCGCACGTCAATAGTTAACAGCCGCCAGCCAATCGAAGGCTGGCAGCTGACGTCAGCCGCAGCGCACACGTCGCCGGTGTCTGACCTCATTGTCAGTCGCCGGCGAGTGCGTACTTCAGCTGCATGGAGGGAGGTTCGCCCGCTGCAGGAGCGTGGCCAGATCAGAAAATTTTTTTAATATTTTTTTATTGAGAGCTGCGATCCGGGGGGCCCGGGGCAGACTGTGAGACATGGTGACCGAACGCTGGACACGGGGGCAGAAAACTGGGCATGGGGACAGAATGCTGGGCACGGGGGCAGAATGCTGGACACGGGGGCAGAATGCTGGACATGGGGGCAGAATGCTGGACATGGGGGCAGAATGCTGGACATGAGGCAGAATGCTGGACATGGGGGCAGAATGCTGGACATGAGGCAGAATGCTGGACATGGGGGCAGAATGCTGGACATGGGGCAGAATCCTGGACATGGGGATAGAATGCTGGACATGGGGCAGAATGCTGGACATGAAGGCAGAATGCTGGACATGGGGGCAGAATGGTGGACATGGGGGCAGAATGGTGGACATGGGGCAGAATGGCAGACATGGGGGCAGAATGGCGGACATGGGGCAGAATGGTGGACACGGGGACACAATTCTGGACATGGGGACAGAATGCTGGACATGGGGCAGAATGCTGGACATGAAGGCAGAATGCTGGACATGGGGGCAGAATGGTGGACATGGGGGCAGAATGGTGGACATGGGGCAGAATGGCAGACATGGGGGCAGAATGGCGGACATGGGGACAGAATTCTGTACATGGGGGCAGAATGCTGGACATGGGGGCAAAATGTTGGACATGGGGGCGGAATGCTGGACATGGGGCAGAATGCTGGACATTTTGGCAGAATGCTGGGCATGGGGGCAGAATGCTGGACATGAGGCAGAATGCTGGACATGGAGGCAGAATGCTGGACATGGGGCAGAATGCTGGACATGGGGGCAGAATGCTGGACATGGGGCAGAATGTTGGACATGGGGGCGGAATGCTGGACATGGGGCAGAATGCTGGACATGTTGGCAGAATGCTGGGCATGGGGGAAGAATGCTGGACATGGGGCAGAATGCTGGACATGGGGCAGAATGCTGAACATGGGGCAGAATGCTGGAAATGGGGCAGAATGCTGGACATGGGGGCAGATTGCTGGACATGGGGCAGATTGCTGGACATGGGGCAGAATGGTGGACATGGGGGCAGAATGGTGGACATGGGGCAGAATGGTGGACATGGGGCTGAATGGTCGACATGGGGGCAGAATGCTGGACATGGGGGCAGAATGCTGGACATGGGGCAGAATGCTGGACATGGGGGCAGAATGCTGGACATGGAGACAGAATGCTGGACATGGGGGCAGATTGGTGGACATGGGGGCAGAATGGTGGACATGGGGGCAGAATGGTGGCCATGGGGGCAGAATGGTGGCCATGGGGGCAGAATGGTAGACATGGGGCAGAATGCTGGACATTGGGGTAGAATGCTGGACATGGGGCAGAATGCTGGATATGGGGGCAGAATGCTGGACATGGGCAGAATGCTGGACATGGGCAGAATGCTGGACATGGTGGCAGAATGGTGGACATGAGGGCAGAATGGTGGACATTGGGGCATAATTGTGGACATGGAGCAGAATGTGAGATACTGGGCATGATTGGAGACATGGGGGCATGACTGGAGACACTGGGGGCATGACTGGAGACACTGGGGACAGGATTGGAGGCAGATGGGGCAGGATTGAAGACACATGGGGCAGGATTGGAGACTGATGGGGCAGAATAGAGACATGGGGCATGATTGGAAACACGGGTCAGGATTGCAGACATGGGGGCATGACTGGAGACATAAGGGGCAGAGTGGAGATATGGGCATGATTGGAGATACGGGGCAGAATGGAGATACGGGGCATGATTGGAGACACGGGGCAGGATGAAAGACATTGGGGCATGATTGGAGACACTGGGGACAGAATTGGAGACAGATGGGGCAGGATTGGAGACAGATGGGGCAGGATCATGAGGCAGGATGAATACAATGGAGACAGATTGGGTAGGATGGGGAGATCATTTGGGGCAGAATGGATACTCAAGAGGGCAGAATGGGAGAACATATGACTGAAGCCAGGAATGAGACACACCACGGGAGCTACAATGGGGAATATTATTACCATAGGGGCCTATTAAGGGATATTATTACTGCAGTGATGTATTTATTTTATTTTTTGAGTATACTGTTTTAAATGGGGGGTCGTCCTGTTACTGTGTAGAGTGATACTATGTCTCCTTTTTTTCTTCTTGTGGTGAAATGTAGAAGTTGGGAAAAATTCATTAATGTGTTCTGCAAGCGGAGTTCGAGATAACTGTTATTTCCTGCAGAGACGAGCCCTGGCTGGAAGAAGTGATGGCGGTCTATGATGGATGAAAGATGAAAAACAAAGATGAAGGCCTTCACCTAGAGACGGCACTGGTGAGTCAGTGTGTTACCTATACACTGACACTATACACTGTATACTATAAACAGAGCTCCTGTGCATAATGTCACCAGTGATCACTGTATTACCTGTACACAGACATTGCATATTAAGTACAGACCTCCTGTGTATAATGGCACTTATGGTGATAGTATTGTATTTTTTTATTACTGATCAGTATTGTAGTATTCAGTCACTATGTGGTGGTAATATGTGGTCTGGACATAGTGTTTCGGTATTTGTCCCTTGTATGTGCTATTTAGTGACTTTGTGGCGGTAATATGTGGTCTGGTCATGGTGCGGTGGTATTTGTTCCTCGTCTGTGATATTATTCGGTCACCGGTGGTAATATGTGGTCTGGTCATGGTGCGGTGGTATTTGTTCCTTGTATGTGATATTATTTGGTCACTGGTGGCAGTATGTGGCCTGGTCATGGTGTAGCAGTATTTGTTCATTGTATGTGATATTATTGGTCATTTTAAAAATTTAAAAAGAAAAAAAAATATACCTAAATTGTATTGCATATTTTAAGAAATATTTAGTAGGTTACAGTAGAGTAGGGCCCAGCAAAAAGTGTCTACCATGTTATGGTGGCGGCTTAAAAATATTTTGGCCAAAACAAAAGCTGCCGGCTATATGTGTGATCTGGTGATGGGAACTGTTAATGTGTGATAGGTGAGAAGTGGAGTTTTTCCAAGAGAGAGCGGTGGGACTGTGGACAGTTAGAGGGGGGGAGGTGGGGCTGGGGTGGAGCCTGGGCAGAGTGTCAAGGGGGCCCCGAAAATTTTGCCAGTATGAGGCCCTGAAATTTCTAGTGGCAGCCCTGTGCAGAGGTAGCTGGTGTCTCCACCCAGCATTTTTGGCGGACTTTAGAGACCCAATCATGATGCAGGAATTGTCTGACAGGCCATGAGACGCCGCAGCCATCTTTGTTGTGGTTGTGCAGTGATTGGCTTTGCCGCACAGCATCATCCCGAGTATAAGAGACCTGCTCGCCGCATTCAGCTCCGGATTCAGCGAGAGTATGGAGAGCTGCTGCCGAGATAGGGTCAGAATCGTGGTTTAGAGTTAGTGTAGGTGTAGTGTAGGTGCAGATGATGCACTAGGCAGCATGACTGTCCCCCTTATCTGCCTGCCTGAAAGAACACTGCAAGCGCTAAAGGATGAAGTGGTGGAGGAGGTTGATGATGAGGAGTCAGAAATGCCATCTGCTTCTGGACAGTCTGCGCAATGTGGTTCCTCACAAAGGCCTAGGCAGGGGACACTTTGTGAGGAGGATGAGGAGGACTCAATGGAGGAGGAAGAGGAGGGAGTTACACAATGCTCCAGTAGTCAGTATGTAGAGCGAGGGTGGGGTGATGCATTGCATGTAGAGATCACGCCTCAAGCAGGGGACAGCGTTTCTTGGCCAGTTGGCAGTCTGCAGCACATGGTTGATTTCATGCTGCAGTGCCTGAGAAGCGACCGCCGCATCACCCACATTCTCAACACGGCTGATTATTGGGTGTACACCCTCCTAGATCTGCGCTACCGGGACAACTTACAAAGCCTCATAACACCGTTGCAGTGGGAGCGTAAAATGCGGGAGTACCAAGACACTCTGGTGCAGTCCATCATCTTCTCCAGTCCAATCGAGAGAGGTGCTGCAAGTGCTTTACAAAGCAGCTCAGTGCGTCGAGGCAGTGGAGGAAGCTTTGCACAAAAAGGGAGCAGAAGCAGTGTCTCAGCACAAGATAAGACCAGTATGGCCCAACTGTGGCAAAGTTTTGTTTGCCCACGACAAATGTCTACACCATCACAGACAGGTCCATTCCGCAGGAGGCCACGTTTCCGTCAGATGGTGACAGACTACATGTCTTGCCCTCTCAGTGTTCTCCCACACGGCTCTTCCCCCTTAAAGTTTTGGGTCTCTAAGTTGGATACATGGCCAGAGCTTAGCCAGTATGCATTGGAGGTGCTGGCTTGCCCTGCTGCTAGTGTATTATCGGAATGCATCTTTAGTGCCGCAGGTGGTGTATTAACAGACCGTCGCATGCGACTATCCTCCGATAATGTTGACCGGCTTACTTTTCTGAAAATGATATAAGAAAATAGCACACTATACAAGCAATGTAAGACAACCTTGAGGTGAAAAAGATATATATCACCAAGCTTGATAAGGGGTAACTATAAGAATGGCAGACCATTCGGCAAAGCTGGAGCAAAAAGAAACTGACAAACCGAACAAAAAAAGTCCAAAAGTAAAAAGATAAACACACAATAATCTATGAAATCATCAAAATGTAAATTTTATTCATCATGGTACATGGGGACAAAAGAAGAAAGAAAAATATGGCAATGCGGTACCAAAACACAATGTGTATCAGTCCACACAGAACACACCTAATAGATATATCACAAATATAAATGGACAAAATGCGAGAAAATATCTGTCACTAATATAGCCCATAGAAAATATGAAAACAAACATATATACAAAGTACCCCAAAGTGCCCCGGGGGCGCGTCTGTCCACACTCTCCACACCTTTCAGGTAAACCATTCCTCTACGATCCACATGCTGTGACTGTTACTTTTTAGCTGTGGGTCATGCTGTTACTGGGTCTCACATAGTGCAGTGGGCACTCTTTGCATATAACCCACGGGCTGTGATTGTTACCTTTTAGCCGTGGGTCATGCTGCTACCGTGTCTCACATAGTGCAGTGGGCACTTTTCGCATACTCCTAAATGTCTACTGACTATCTTATTTTTGACACGCACATTGTGCATTTGGTACCGCTTGTAGACATTTTACTTTTATATGTTTAGCGACCATTCTATCTTTAGTACATATGCACTTATGTGAATTAGCAGATACTATCCTGCCCTTTATTTTTTGTTGATTGGTTGCCTGTTCATTTATTTTTATATTATATGGACATTTGTATATACATTTATATGCCCTTTGTACTTTGTATATATGTTTGTTTTCATAGTTTCTATGGCCTATATTAGTGACAGATATTTTCTCGCATTTTGTCCATTTATATTTGTGATATATCTATTAGGTGTGTTCTGTGTGGACTGATACACATTGTGTTTTGGTACCGCATTGCCATATTTTTCTTTCTTCTTTTGTCCCCATGTACCATGAATAAAATTTACATTTTGATGATTTCATAGATTATTGTGTGTTTATCTTTTTACTTTTGGATTTTTTTTGTTCGGTTTGTCTGTTTCTTTTTGTTTTTTTATGAAAATGAACAAGGCCTGGATCTCGCAGGAATATGCCACTCCTCTTCCAGATTAAATAATTGGTTGGCAACAGTATGCAGGTCTCCTGTTGTGTTCATGCTTCTACCACCTGAACTTTAATCCCTGGGCTCCAACACAGCCAGTTGCTGCTCAGAAGTGCGTCTGCACAGTCAACACATGACCCATTGTTACTGGGTTTCAGTAACGTCAGCTGATCCCCTGCTGTGTATCCGGCAATTGCTCCTGCTACCTCCACACTCACACTGCTACAGAATGAAAGGAAACCTGTCCTCCCCCCATGCATTTGTAACTGAAAGAGCCACCTTGTGCAGCACTAATGCTGCAAAAGGAACAGGTGGCTCTTTTAGTTATGCTCCGTCCACACACTGAACTTAACACTTATAAAATATGTGTCCCCTCTTGCCGTGAAACCGTCCCAGAGGTGGGACTTTCTTTCGTAATGAGACGCAGCACAGCCTGCATTCACACCCACTTTGCGCCGGGTGCCACCTCCTCATGTTTAACCTTGGGCATATACAGTTAGTGCTGCCCATCTTCTGACATCATTTCATGTCAGGCTGACTGCCCCTGTGCGGCCGCGCTGCCCGAGATCCCGCCCCGCAGTGTCTTCCGATTTATTCACCCTGTGGGGCTGGGATTCATGGGCATGAACATTGCATATCTTCGACTGTCACTCCTCTCCCTCCGCCTTCTGTGTGGCATCAGCTGATCCCTATTCACATGCCACAGCCGTGACGCTGCACACTCTGAAGAAGGCGAATGGAGAGGAGTAAGAGGCGAAGATATGCACTGCGCATGCCCATGAATCCCAGCCCCGCAGTGGGAATAAATCAGAAGACACTGCGAGGCGGGTTCGCGGGCAGGGTGGCCGCACAGGCGCAGTCAGTCCGACACCAAATCATGACAGAAAACGGGCAGCGCTAACTGCGTATGCCCAAGGTTTAACATAACAGCGCGGGCTCCATGACAGATTCAAACAATGCTGAGGAGGCGGCGCCCGGCGACAAGGGAGTATGAATGCCGGCTGTGCTGCATCTCATTACAAAGGAAAGTCCCACCTCCGGGACGGTTTCACGGTATCAGGGGACACATGTTATAAGTGTTTAGTTCAGCGCGTGCAAGGAGCATAATTAAAAGAGCCACCTTAGTGCTGCACAAGGTGGCTCTTTCAGTTGCTAACGCACGTTAAAAGTTCCATTTCAACTTGCTTCAATTAGGCCTCAGCCTACACTGCTTCTCCTTTATTCCCTGGGCTCCAACACTGCCATTTGCTGCCCAGAAGTGCTGTATGCACAGTCAGCACTTGCTGCCGTGTTATTGGTGTTCAGTAAGGTCAGCTGATCCCCTGCTGTGTATGCGGCAATTTCTCGACTCTGTTTCTCCTCTAATCCCTGGGCTTCAACACCGCCAGTTGGTGCTCGGAAGTGCTGTCTGCACAGAGATAATCACTCGCTCCTGTGTTAGTGGGATTCAGTAATGCCTGCTGCTCCCCTGCTGTGTATCCGGCACTTGCTCTACTCAGTTTCTCCTGTAATCCCTGGGCTCCAACACCACTAGTTGCTGCCCGGAAGTGCTGTCTGCACAGAGAAAAACACTTGCACATGTGTTAGTGGGGTTCAGTAACTCCAGCTGCTCCCCTGATGTGTATCCGGCAATTGCTCCTGCTACCTCCACGCTCACACAAAAACAGATATGAAAATAGCTCCAAATAGGCCTCGGCCTACACTCAGTTTCTCCTGTAATCCCTGGGCTCCAACACTGCCAGTTGCTGCCCAGATGTGCTGTCTGCACAGAGAAAAACACTCACTCATGTGTTAGTGGGGTTCAGTAATGCCAGCTGCTCCCCTGCTGTGTATCCGACAATTGCTCCTGCTACCTCCTCGCTCATACAACTACAGATTTGAAACTAGCTCCAATTAGGCCTCGGCCTACACTCAGTTTCTCCTTTAATCCCTGGGCTCTAACACCAACAGTTGCTGCCCGGAAATGCTGTCTGCACAGAGAAAAACACTCACTCATGTGTTAATGGGGTTCAGTATTGCCAGCTGCTCCCCTGCTGTGTATTCGGTAATTGCTCCTGCTACCTCCAAGCTCACACAACTACAGATTTGAAACTAGCTCCAATTAGGCCTTGGCCTACACTCAGTTTCTCCTGTAATCCCTGGGCTCCAACATTGCCAGTTGCTGCCTGGAAGTGCTGTCTGCACAGAGAAAAACACTCGCTCATGTGTTAGTGGGTTTCAGTAACGCCAGCTACTCCCCTGCTGTGTATCCGGCAATTGCTCCTGCTACCTCCATGCTCACACAACTACAGATTTGAAACTAGCTCCAATTAGGCCTACACTATGCTTCTAGCATTGAACCAGGGTGCAAACACCGCCAGTTGCTTCCCGGAAGTGCTGTCTGCACAGTTAACAGCTGCTCCTCTGTTATTGGGGTTCAATAACGCCAGCTGCTCCCCTGCTGTGTGTGCGGCAATTATTACACTCAGTTTCTAGCATTAACCCTGGGCTCCAACACCGCCAGTTGCTGCCCGGAAGTGCTGTATGCAAAGTCAACACTTGTTGCCGTGCTATTGGGGTTCAGTAATGTCAGCTGATCCCCAGCTGTGTATCCGGCAATTTCGCCTGCTCCCTCCCCACTAAGACTACAACAGATATTAAACTTGCTTCAGTTAGGCCTTGGCCTACACTTTGCTTCTAGCATTGACCCTGGGCTCCAACACCTCCAGTTGCTGCCCGGAAGTGCTGTCTGCACAGTTAACAGCTGCTCCTCTCTTATTGGGGTTCAATAACGCCAGCTGCTCCCTTGCTGTGTGTGCGGCAATTATTACACTCAGTTTCTAGCATTGACCCTCGGCTCCAACAACGCAAGTTGCTGCCTGGAAGTGCTGTATGCACAGTCAACACTTGTTGCCGTGTTATTGGGGTTCAGTAACGTCAGCTGATCCCCAGCTGTGTATCCGGCAATTTCACCTGCTCCCTCCACACTAAGACTACAACAGATAATAAACTTGCTTCAATTAGGCCTCGGCCTACACTTTGCTTCTAGCATTGACCCTGGGCTCCAACACTGCCATTTACTGCCCGGAAGTGCTGTCTGCTCAGTTAACAGCTGCTCCTCTGTTATTGGGGTTCAGTAACACCAGCTGCTCCCCTGCTGTGTGTGCGGCAATTATTACACTCAGTTTCTAGTATAGACCTTGGCCTCCAATAACGCCAGTTGCTGCCCGGAAGTGCTGTATGCACAGACAACACTTGCTGCCGTGTTATTGGGGTCCAGTAACTTCAGCTGATCCCCAGCTGTGTATCCGGCAATTTTGCCTGCTCCCTCCACACTGACACTACCACATCAATTTAATGGAACCTGTCCCCCCAGGCGTTTGTAACTGAAAGAGCCATCTTGTGCAGCACTGATGTTGCATTTGGACAAGGTGGCTATTTTAGTTATGCTCATTGCCGACGCTGAACTTAACACATATAAAATATGTGTCCCCTCATACCGTGAAACCATCCCGGAGGTGGGACTTTCCTTCGTATTGAGACGCAGCACAGCCGGCATTCATACCCCCTTGGCGCTGTGCGTCGCCTCCTCAGCGTTGCTTGAATCTGTCCCGAAGCCTGCGCTGATATGTTTAACCTTGAGCATGTGCAGTTAGCACTGCCCGTCTTCTGACATCATTTGATGCCAGGCTGACTGCGCCTATGCGGCCGCGCTGCCCGAGATCCCGCCCCGCAGTGTCTTCTGATTTATTCACACTGCGGGGCTGGGATTCATGGGCATGCGCAGTGCATATCTTCACCTCTTACTCATCTCCTTCCGCCTTCTTCAGACTGTGCGGCGACATGGCCGTGGCATGTGATTAATGATCAGCTGACGCCGCACAGTCTGAAGAAGGCGGAAGGAGACGAGTGACAGGCGAATATATGCACTGCACAAGGCCATGAATCCCAGCCCCGCAGTATCTTCTGATTTATTCACACTGCGGTACTGGGGTTCATGGGCATGCGCAGTGCACATCTTCGCCTCTTACTCATCTCCTTCCACCTTCTACAGACTGTGTGGCGTCACGGCTGTGTCATGTGATTAGGGATCAGCTGATGCCGCACAGTCCGAAGAAGGCGGAAGGAGATGAGTGGCAGGCGAAGATATGCACTGTGCATGCCCATGAAACCCAGCCCCACAGTGTGAATAAATCAGAAGACACTGCGGTGCGGGATCTTGGGCAGCGCAGCCGCACAGGCGCAGTCAGCCTGACACCAAATGATGTCAGAAGACGGGCAGCGCTAACTGCATATGCCCAAGGTTTAACATAACAGCGCAGGCTTCGGGACAGAACATACAACGCTGAGGAGGCGGCGCCTGGCGCCAAGGGGGTAAAAGTGTCAGCTGTGCTGCGTCTCATTACGAAGGAAAGTCCCACCTCCGGTAGGGTTTCACGGTATCAGTGGACACATTTTATAAGTGTTTAGTTCAGCGTGTGCAAGGAGCATAATTAAAAGAGCCACCTTTTCCTTGTGCAGCGTTAGTGCTGCACAAGGTGGCTCTTTCAGTTGCTAACGCCTGAGAGGGTAAAGGTTCCCTTTCAACTTGCTCCAATTAGGCCTCAGCCTACACTCTGTTTGTCATGTAATCCCTGGGCTCCAACACCGCCAGTTGCTGCTCAGAAGGGTCTTTGGCATGGGTACTTCCTCCTGCCCAGCCTGCTTCCAGCACGCCAGCTGTTTCCGGGTAGTGTGAACTTTGCCTCCAATGCTTTGTCCTGTCATGTTGCGGTCGGGTTAGCCGACTCTATGGTGCCTGCAGCTAAGGTGCTTCCTATGTGGGCTGCGGGAAGTGGCAATCAAAGCTCGTTCAGTAGTTCCAATAGGACAAGCTCCCACTGTAGGACTGTGGGTTTTTGGTAACTACGGCAGGCTCACGGCCTAGCAATTTTTCCTTAGGCTGCCGTCACACTAGCAGTGTTTGGTCAGTATTTTACATCAGTATTTCTCAGCCAAAACCAGGAGTGGGTGATAAATGCAGAAGTGGTGCATATGTTTCTATTATACTTTTCCTCTATTTGTTCCACTCCTGGTTTTGGCTTACAAATACTGATGTAAAATACTGAACAAACACTGCTAGTGTGACGGCAGCCTTATCCTGTGGACCTTCTGCTGCCTATCTGAGCTCCAGCACCATTAGCTGGTTCTTTGGAAGACAATCTTGAATAGGTCCCCCTGGTTCCAGTACCGTCAGCTGGTTCCAGGCAGAGCCTTTGGCTTAGGTGTCTCCTTCTGGGTATCCGAGATCTACAAACATCTGGTGGTCCTTGGTAGTGCTTTCTGGCTCGGGTACCTCCTGCTTAGCAACTGGGTTCCAGTATCGTCAGCTGGTACTCGGTAGTTCCATTGGCTCTTGCACATTCGGGTAGCCATCCGGGTTCCAGTACCGTCAGATGGTTCTCGGCAGTGTCTTTTGCTCTTGTACTTTCTGCTCCCCATCCTGGTTCCAGTACCCTCAGCTGGTTCCGAACAGAGCCTTTGGCTTAGGTGCCTCCTTCTGGGTATCCAATTTCCACCAACAACTGGTCGTCCGTGGTAGTGCTTTCTGGTACGGTTACCTCCTGCTTAGTAACCGGGTTCCAGTACCGTCAGCTGGTCCTCGGTTGTCCCATTGGCTCTTGTACCTTCGGCAATGCATCCAGGTTCCAGTACCGTCAGCTGGTTCTCGGCAGTGTCTTTGGCACGGGTACTCCCTCCTGCCCGGCCTGGTTCCAGCACGCCAGCTGTTTCCGAGTAGTGTCATGGTCACTTTGCCTCCAGTGCGTTGTCCTGTCGTGTTGCGGTCGGGTTAGCCGACTCTATGGTGCCTGCAGTTTAGGTGCGTCCTATGTGGGCTGCGGGAAGTGGCAATCAAGGCTGGTTCAGTAGTGCCATTAGGACAAGCTCCCCCTGTAGGACTGTGGGTTTTCGGTAACTCCAAAGGACTGTGGACCTTCTGCTGCCTCTCTGTGTTCCAGCTAAGTAGCTGTTTCTTTGGAAGACAATATTGAATAGGTCCCCCTGGTTCCAGTACTGTCAGCTGGTTCCAGGCAGAGCCTTTGGCTTAGGTGCCTCCTTCTGGGTATCCGAGTTCCACAAATGCCTGGTGGTCCTTGGTAGTGCTTTCTGGCACGGGTACCTCCTGCTTTGTAACCGGGTTCCAGTATCATCAGCTGGTCCTTGGTAGTTCCATTGGCTCTTGTACCTTCGGGTTGCCATCCAGGTTCCAGTACCGTCAGCTGGTTCTCGCAGTGTCTTTTGCTCTTGTACCTTCTGCTCCCCATCCTGGTTCCAGTACCGTCAGCTGCTTCCAGGCAGAGCCTTTGGCTTAGGTGCCTCCTTCTGGGTATCCGAGTTCCACCAATGCCTGGTGGTCCTTGGTAGTGCTTTCTGGCACGGGTACCTCCTGCTTCGTAACCGGGTTCCAGTATAGTCAGCTGGTCCTCGGTAGTTCCATTGGCTCTGGTACCTTTAAGTAGCCATCTGGGTTCCAGTACCATCAGCTGGTTCTCAGCAGTTCCTCAGCCTTCTTGTAACTTCTGCTACATTTCCAAGTTCAAGACCCTAAAGATGACGACCCTGAAGACTGAGAAGCAGAAGAACAAGAAGCCGCAGAACAAAAAGCAGAAGAACACTAAGCATAAGACTAAAAATCAGAGCAAAATATATTATCTAAATTATAAGCAGAAGAAGACTAATCAGTGTATGGGGGTGAGTACGTTCCTCGTCGTGTTGCCCCTGGAAAAAACCTGCTGCTGCAGGCCAAACTGAACGCGGACAAATCCTGTTGTAAATCTTTGGTGACAGGCAGAATGGAAGGTGTAATCTTCACACTTTGATGATGAAGAAGGACAATATGAAGAAGCAGAATATGAAGAAGAATAATAGTTGAATAAGAAGAATATGAAGAATGATAAAAAAAAGAATAATAGGAAGAATGTGAAGAAGAAGTTGATGAAAAAGATGCTGCTGCTGAGGATGATGAAGAAAGTGTGGGAGAAGTAAAAAAGAAGGCGAAGAGCATGGAAGTAGTGAAACATAAATATCTGACAAAATATAAAAAATCTTAACATAGTCAATATCTTTGTAACTCCGAACGTCTAAAAAAAAAACTAATTCCTGCTATTCCGTTTGATTGGGCTAAATCTCTATGTCTTTAATGTCTTCTCCACCTCCCCAATACATTCTACATTATTCTTAGTTGTTTTCCTTCATGTAGAATTAACCTACAAGGAAAGAAAGGGTTTATTTTAATTCCGATATTTTTGTCCCATTGACTTGCATTGGTATCGGGTATCGGTATCGGTGATATCCGATATTTTTTGAATATCGGCTGGTCCAATCTGATACCGATATTTCCAAATATCGGAAGGTATCGCTCAATACTAGTCCCCGCCACAAATGTCTACATCATCACAGACGGCTCCAGTTAGCAGGAGGCAACGTTTCCGTCTGATGGTGACAGAATACATGTCTTGCCCTCTCAGTGTTCTCCCACACGGCTCTTTCTCCTTCAAGTTTTGGGTCTCTAAGCTGGATACATGGCCAGAGCTTAGCCAGTATGCATTGGAGGAGCTGGCTTGCCCTGCTGCTAGTGTATTATCGGAACGCGTCTTTAGTGCCACAAGTGGTGTACTAACAGACCGTCACATGTGACTATCCTCCGATAACGTTGACCGGCTCACTTTTCAGAAAATGAACAAGGCCTGGATCTCGCCTGAATTTGCCAGTCCTCTTCCACATTAAATAATTGGTTGGCAACAGTATCCAGGTCTCTTGTTGTGTTAATTATTCTACCATCTGAACTGTAATCCCTGGGCTCCAACACCACCAGTTGCTGCTCAGAAGTGCCATCTGCACAGTCAACACATGCTCCAGTGTTATTGGGGTTTAGTAACATCAGCTGATCCCCTGCTGTGTAACCGGCAATTTCTCCCTCTCCATTCACACTCACAATACAACAGATAATAAACTTGCTCCAATTGTGCCTCTGGCTACACTCTGTTTCTAGCATTGACCCTGGGCTCCAACACTGCCAGTTGCTGCTCAGAAGTGCCATCTGCACAGTCAACACTTGCTGCCGTGTTATTGGGGTTGAGTAACGTCAGCTGATCCCCTGCTGTGTATCTCGCAATTTCTCCTGCTCCCTCCACATTCATCCTACTACTGATATTAAACTTGCTCCAGTTAGGCCTCTGCCTAGACTCTTTTTCTCCTGTAATCTCTGGGCTACAAAACTGCCAGTTGCTGCTCAGAAGTGCCGTCTGCACAGTCAACACATGCTCCAGTGTTATTGGGGTTCAGTAACATCAGCTGATCCCCTTCCTGTGTGCGGCAATATCTCCTGCTCCCTCCACATTCACACTACTACCGATATTAAACTTGCTCCAATTAGGCCTCTGGCTACAATCTGTTTCTAGCATTGATCGTGGGCTCCAACACTGCCAGTTGCTGCTCAGAAGTGCCATCTGCACAGTCAACACTTGCTGCCGTGTTATTGGGGTTGAGTTACGTCAGCTGATCCCCTGCTGTGTTTCCGGCAATTTCTCCTGCTCCGTCCACACTCACACTACCACAGATATTAGACTTGCTCCAATTAGGACTCTGGATACACTCTGTTTCTAGCATTCACCCTGGGCTCCAACACTCCCAGTTGCTGCTCAGAAGTGACGTCTGCACAGTCAACACTTGCTCCTGTGCTATTGGGTTGAGTAATGTAAGCTGATCCCCTGCTGTGCATTTGGCAATTTCTCCTGCTCCATCTATACTCACACTACTACAGATATTAAACTTGCTCCTATTAGACCTCTGGCTGCACTCTGTTTCTAGCATTAAGCCTCGGTTCCAAAACTGCCAGTTGCTGCTCAGAAGTGCTGTCTGCACAGTCAACACTTGCTGCCATGTTATTGGGGTTCAGTAAAATCAGCTGATCCCCTACTGTGCATCCGGCAATTTATTCTGCTCCGTCCACACTCACACTACTACAGATATTAAACTTGCTCCAAATAGGCCTCTGGCTATACTCTGTTTCTAGCATTGACCCTGGGCTCAAACACTGCCAGTTGCTGCTCAGAAGTGCCGTTTTCCCAGTGAACACATGCTCCAGTGTTATTGGGGTTAAGCAGCGTCAGCTGATCCCCTGCCTGTGTGCGGTAATTTCTCCTGCTCCCTCCATATTTATACTACTACAGATATTAAACTTGCTCCACTTAGGCCTCTGCCTACACTCTGTTTCTAGCATTGACCCTGGGCTCCAACACTGCCAGTTGCTGCTCAGAAATGCCGTCTGCACAGTGATGACTTACTGCCGTGTTATTTGGGTTGAGTAACGTCAGCTGATCCTCTGCTGTGTATCCGTCAATTTCTCCTGCTCCGTCAACACTCACACTACTACAGATATTAAACTTGCTCCAATTAGGCCTCTTGCTACACTCTGTTTCTAGCATTGACCCTGGGCTCCAACACTGCCAGTTGCTGCTCAGAAGTTCCGTCTGCACAGTCAACACTTGCTGCTATGTTATTGGGGTTGAGTAACGTCAGCTGATCCCCTGCTGTGTATCCGGCAATTTCTCCTGCTCCGCCCACACTCACACTACTACAGATATTAAACTTGCTCATATTATGCCTCTGGCTGCACTCTGTTTCTAGCATTGACCCTGGGCTCCAGCACTGCCAGATGCTGCTCAGAAGTGCCGTCTGCACAGTCAACACTTGCTGCCATGTTATTGGGGATCAGTAACATCAGCTGATCCCCTGCTGTGTATTCGGCAATTTCTCCTGCTCTGTCCACACTCACACTACTACAGATATTAAACTTGCTCCTATTACACCTCTGGCTGCACTCTGTTTCTAGCATTGAGCCTCAGCTCCAACACTGCCAGTTGCTGCTCAGAAGTGCTGTCTGCACAGTCAACACTTGCTGCCATGTTATTGGGGTTCAGTAACATCAGCTGATCCCCTGCTGTGTATCCGGCAATTTCTCCTGCTCTGTCCACACTCACACTACTACAGATATTAAACTTGCTCCAAAAAGGCCTCTGGCTATACTCTGTTTCAAGCATTGACCCTGGGCTCCAACACTGCCAGTTGCTGCTCAGAAGTGCCATCTTCCCAGTCAACACATGCTCCAGTGTTATTGGGGTTGAGCAGCGTCAGCTGATCCCCTGCCTGTGTGCGGTAATTTCTCCTGCTCCCTCCACATTTATACTACTACCGATATTAAACTTGCTCCAATTAGGCCTCTGCCTACACTTTGTTTCTCCAGTAATCCCTGAGCTCCAACACCACCAGTTGCTGCTCAGAAGTGCCGTCTGCACAGTCAACACATGCTCCAGTGTTATTGAGGTTCAGTAAAGTCAGCTGATCCCCTGCTGTGTGTGCCACAATTTCTCCTGCTCCCTCCACATTCACACTACTACAGATATTAAACTTGCTCCAATTAGGCCTCTGCCTACACTCTATTTCTAGCATTGACCCTGCGCTCCAACACTGCCAGTTGCTGCTCAGAAATGCCGTCTGCACAGTCAACACTTGCTGCCGTGTTATTGGGGTTGAGTAACGTCAGCTGATCCTCTGCTGTGTATCCGTCAATTTCTCCTTCTCCGTCCACACTCACACTACTACAGATATTAAACTTGCTCCAATTAGGCCTCTGGCTACACTCTGTTTCTAGCATTGACCCTGGGCTCCAGCACTGCCAGATGCTGCTCAGAAGTGCCGTCTGCACAGTCAACACTTGCTGCCATGTTATTGGGGATCAGTAACATCAGCTGATCCCCTGCTGTGTATTCGGCAATTTCTCCTGCTCTGTCCACACTCACACTACTACAGATATTAAACTTGCTCCTATTAGACCTCTGGCTGCACTCTGTTTCTAGCATTGAGCCTCAGCTCCAACACTGCCAGTTGCTGCTCAGAAGTGCTGTCTGCACAGTCAACACTTGCTGCCATGTTATTGGGGTTCAGTAACATCAGCTGATCCCCTGCTGTGCATACGGCAATTTCTCCTGCTCTGACCACACTCACACTACTACAGATATTAAACTTGCTCCAAATAGGCCTCTGGCTATATTCTGTTTCCAGCATTGACCCTGGGCTCCAACACTGCCAGTTGCTGCTCAGAAGTGCCATCTTCCCAGTCAACACATGCTCCAGTGTTATTGGGGTTGAGCACCGTCAGCTGATCCCCTGCCTGTGTGCGGTAATTTCTCCTGCTCCCTCCACATTTATACTACTACAGATATTAAACTTGCTCCAATTAGGCCTCTGCCTACACTCTGTTTCTCCAGTAATCCCTGAGCTCCAACACCACCAGTTGCTGCTCAGAAGTGCCATCTGCACTTCAGTAAAGTCAGCTGATCCCCTGCTGTGTGTGCCGCAATTTCTCCTGCTCCCTCCACATTCACACTACTACAGATATTAAACTTGCTCCAATTAGGCCTCTGCCTACACTCTGTTTCTAGCATTGATGCTGCGCTCCAACACTGCCAGTTGCTGCTCAGAAATGCGGTCTGCACAGTCAACACTTGCTGCCGTGTTATTGGGGTTGAGTAACGTCAGCTGATCCTCTGCTGTGTATCCGTCAATTCCTCCTTCTCCGTCAACACTCACACTACTACAGATATTAAACTTGCTCCAATTAGGCCTCTGGCTACACTCTGTTTCTAGCATTGACCCTGGGCTCCAAAACTGCCAGTTGCTGCTCAGAAGTGCCGTCTGCACAGTCAACACTTGCTGCCCTATTATTGGGGTTGAGTAACGTCATCTGACCCCTGCCTGTGTATCCGGCAATTTCTCCTGCTCCGTCCACACTCACACTACTACAGATATTAAACTTGCTCCTTATAGGCCTCTGGCTGCACTCTGTTTCTAGCATTGACCCTCGGCTCCAACACTGCCAGTTGCTGCTCAGAAGTGCTGTCTGCACAGTCAACACTTGCTGCCATGTTATTGGGGATCAGTAACATCACCTGATCCCCTGCTGTGTATCCGTCAATTTCTCCTGCTCCCTCCACATTCATCCCACTACAGATATTAAACTTGCTCCAAATAGGCCTCTGGCTACACTCTGTTTCTAGCATTGACCCTGGGCTCCAACACTGCCAGTTTCTGCTCAGAAATGCCGTCTGCACAGTCAATACTTGCTGCTGTGTTATTGGGGATCAGTAACATCAGCTGATCCTCTGCTGTGCATCCGTAAATTTCTCCTGCTCCGTCCACACTCACACTACTACAGATATTAAACTTGCTCCAATTAGGCCTCTGGCTACACTCTGTTTCTAGCATTGACCCTGGGCTCCAACACTGCCAGTTGCTGCTCAGAAATGCCGTCTGCACAGTCAACACTTGCTGCCGTGTTATTGGTGTTGAGTAACGTCAGCTGACCCCTGCTTGTCTATCCAGCAATTTCTCCTGCTCCGTCCACACTCACACTACTACAGATATTAAACTTGCTCCTATTAGGCCTCTGGCTGCACTCTGTTTCTAGCATTGACCATCGGCTCCAACACTGCCAGTTGCTGCTCAGAAGTGCCGTCTGCACAGTCAACACTTGCTGCCATGTAATTGGGGATCAGTAACATCAGCTGATCCCCTGCTGTGTATCCAGCAATTTCTTCTGCTCTGTCCACACTCACACTACTACAGATATTAAGCTTGCTCCAATTTGGCCTCTGGCTACAATCTGTTTCTAGCATTGACCCTGGGCTCCAACACTGCCAGTTGCTGCTCAGAAGTACCATCTGCACAGTCAACACTTGCTCCTGTGTTATTGGGGTTCAGTAACGTCAACTGATCCCCTGCTGTGTATCCGTCAATTTCTCCTGCTCCCTCCACATTCATCCCACTACAGATATTAAACTTGCTCCAATTAGGCCTCTAGCTACACTCTGTTTCTAGCATTGACCCAGGGCTCCAACCCTGCCAGTTGCTGCTCAGAAGTGCCTTCTGCACAGTCAACACTCGCTGCCGTGTTATTGGGGTTGAGTAACGTCAGCTGATCCCCTGCTGTGTATCCGGCAATTTCTCCTGCTCCGTCCACACTCACACTACTACAGATATTAAACTTGCTCCAATTAGGCCTCTGGCTATACTCTGTTTCTAGCATTGACCCTGGGCTCCAACACTGCCAGTTGCTGCTCAGAAGTGACATCTGCACAGTCAACACTTGCTCCTGGGTTATTGGGGTTGAGTAATGTAAGCTGATCCCCTACTGTGCATTTGGCAATTTCTCCTGCTCCATATATACTCACACTACTACAAATATTAAACTTGCTCCTATTAGACCTCTGGCTGCACTCTGTTTCTAGCATTGACCCTCGGCTCCAACACTGCCAGTTGCTGCTCAGAAGTGTCGTCTGCACAGTCAACACTTGCTGCCATGTTGTTGGGGATCAGTAACATCAGCTGATCCCATGCTGTGTATCCGGCAATTTATCCTGCTCTGTCCACACTCACACTACTACAGATATTACACTTGCTCCAATTAGGCCTCTGGCTACACTCTGTTTCTAGCATTGACCCTGGGCTCCAACACTGCCAGTTGCTGCTCAGAAGTGCCGTCTGCACAGTCAACACTTGCTGCCATGTAATTGGGGATCAGTAACATCAGCTGATCCCCTGCTGTGTATCCAGCAATTTCTTCTGCTCTGTCCACACTCACACTACTACAGATATTAAGCTTGCTCCAATTTGGCCTCTGGCTACAATCTGTTTCTAGCATTGACCCTGGGCTCCAACACTGCCAGTTGCTGCTCAGAAGTACCATCTGCACAGTCAACACTTGCTCCTGTGTTATTGGGGTTCAGTAACGTCAACTGATCCCCTGCTGTGTATCCGTCAATTTCTCCTGCTCCCTCCACATTCACACTACTACAGATATTAAACTTGCTCCTGTTAGACCTCTGGCTGCACTCTGTTTCTAGCATTGACCCTGGGCTCCAACACTGCCAGTTGCTGCTCAGAAGTGCCGTCTGCACAGTCAACACTTGCTCCTGTGTTATTGGGGTTCAGTAACGTCAACTGATCCCCTGCTGTGTATCCGTCAATTTCTCCTTCTCCTTCCACACTCACACTAATACAGATATTACACTTTCTCCAATTAGGCCTCTGGCTGCACTCTGTTTTTAGCATTGACCCTGGGCTCCAACACTGCCAGTTGCTGCTCAGAAGTGCCGTCTGCACAGTCAACACTTGCTGCCGTGTTACTGGGGTCAGTAACATCAGCTGATCCCCTGCTGTGTATCCGGCAATTTCTCCTGCTCCGTCCACACTCATACTACTACAGATATTAAACTTGCTCCAATTAGGCCTCTGGCTACACTCTGTTTCTAGCATTGACCCTGGGCTCCAACACTGCCAGTTGCTGCTCAGAAGTGCCGTCTGCACAGTCAACACTTGCTCCTGTGTTATTGGGGTTGAGTAACGTCAGCTGATCCCCTGCCTGTGTGCAGTAATTTCTCCTGCTCCCTCCACATTCACACTACTACAGATATTAAACTTGCTCCAATTAGGCCTCTGCTTACACTCTGACTCTCCTGTAATCCCTGAGCTCCAACACCACCAGTTGCTGCTCAGAAGTGCCGTCTGCACAGTCAACACATGCTCCAGTGTTATTAATATTCAGTAACGTCAGCTGATCCCCTGCTGTGTGTGCAGCAATTTCTCCTGCTCCCTCCACATTCAGACTACTACAGATATTAAACTTGCTCCAATTAGGCCTCTGCCTACACTCTGTTTCTCCTGTAATCCCTGGGCCCCAACACCGCCAGTTGCTGCTCAGAAGTGTCTTTCGCATGGTACTCTCTCCTGCCCATCCTGATTCCAGCACGCCAGCTCTTTCCGGTTATTGTCAACGTCACTATGCCTCCATTACGTTGTCCTGTCGTGTTGCGGTCGGGTTAGCCGACTCTATGGTGCCTGCAGTTTAGGTGCTATGTGGGCTGCGGGATCTGGCAATGAAGGCTGGTCCTGTAGTGCCAATAGGACAATCTTCCCCTATAGGACTGTGGGTTTTCGGTAACTCCAGCCGGCTCACGGCCTTGCAATTTATTTTTCATGTGGATCTTCTGCTGCCTTTCTGAGATCCAGGACCATTAGCTGGTTCTTTGGAAGTCAATCTTGAATAAGTCCCCCTGGGATGCAGTACTGTCAGCTGGTTCCAGGCAGAGCCTTTGGCTTACGTGCCTCCTTCTCAGTATCTGAGTTCCAGCAATGTCTGGTGGTCCTTGGTAGTGCTTTCTGGCATGGGTACCTCCTGCTTAGTAAACGGATTCAAGTACTGTCAGCTGGTCTTTGGTAGTTCCATTGGCTCTTGTACCTTCGGCTACCCATCCGGGTCCCAGCACCACCAGCTGTTTCCCGGCAGTGTCTTTGGCACGGGTACTCCCCCCTACCCAGCCTGGTTCCAGCACGCCAGCTGTTTCCGGGTAGAGTCAAGGTCACTTTGTCTCCAATACGTTGTCCTGTCGGGTTTCGATCAGGTTAGCCAACTCTATGGTGCCTGCAGTTTAGGTGCTTCCTATGTAGGCTGCGGGAACTGGCAATCAAGGCTGGTTCCATAGTGCCAATAGGACAAGCTCCCCCTGTAGGTCTGTGGGTTTTCGGTAACTACAGCCGGCTCATGGCCTAGCAATTTTATTTTTCCCGTGGACCTTCTGCTGCCTATCTGAGTTCCAGCACCATTAGCTGGTTTTTTGGAAGACAATCTTGAATAGGTCCCCCTGGTTCCAGTACCATCAGCTGGTTCCAGGCAGAGCCTTTGGCTTAGGTGCCTCCTTCTGGGTATCTGAGTTCCACCAACGTCTGGTGGTCCTTGGTAGTGCTTTCTGGCATTGGTACCTCCTGCTTAGTAGCCGGGTTCCGGTACCGTCAGCTGGTCCTCGGTAGTTCCATTGGTTCTTGTACCTTCTGCTACCCATCCAGGTTCCAGAACCGTCAGCTGGTTCCAAGCAGAGCCTTTGGTTTAGGTGCCTCCTTCTGGGTATCCGAGTTCCACCCACATCTGGTGGTCCTTGGTAGTGCTTTATGGGATGGGTACCTCCTGCTTAGTTATTGGGTTCCTGTACCGTCAGCTGGTCCTCGGTAGTTCCATTGGCTTTTGTACCTTCTAAAACCCATCCGGGTTCCAGTACCGTCAGCTGGCTCTCGACAGTGTCTTTTGCTCCTGTACCTCCTACTCCCCATCCTGGTTCCAGTACTGTCAGCTGGTTCCAGGCAGAGCCTTTGGCTTAGATGCCTCCTTCTCGGTATCCGAGTTTCATCAACATCTGGTGGTCCTTGGTGGTGCTTTCTTGCATGGGTACCTCCTGCTTAGTAACCGGGTTCCAGTACCATCAGCAGGTCCTCGGTAGTTCCATTGGCTCTTGTACCTTCAGCTACCCATCCGGGTTCTAGTACTGTCAGCCGGTTCTTGGCAGTGTCTTTGGCTCTTGTACTTTCTGCTTCCCATCCTGGATCCAGTACCGTCAGCTGGTTCCACGCAGAGCCTTTGACTTAGGTGCCTCCTTCTCGGTATCCGAGTTCCACCAACATCTGGTGGTCCTTGGTAGTGCTTTATGGGATGGATACCTCCTACTTAGTTATCGGGTTCCTGTACCGTCAGCTTGTCCTTGGTAGTTCCATTGGCTCTTGTACCTTCGGGTAGCCATCCGGGTTCCAGTACCGTCAGCTGGCTCCAGGCAGAGCCTTTGGCTTAGGTGCCTCCTTCTCGCTATCCGAGTTCCACCAACGTCTGGTGGTCCTTGGTAGTGCTTTCTGGCATGGGTACCTCCTGCTTAGAACCCTGCTCCAGTACCATCAGCTGGTCCTCAGTAGTTCCATTGGCTCTTGTACCTTCGGCTACCCATCCGGGTTCCAGTACCGTCAGCTAATTCTCGGCATTTCCTCAGCCTTCTTGTACCTTCTGCTACATTTCCAAGTTCAAGCTTTTTGAAATGGTTTTTGGTAATTACTCTGGATCTCCCTGACGACGACCCTAAAGACGACGACCCTGAAGACCACCCCGAATAATACGACGACCCTGGAGACGACAACCCAGGAAACAACCCTGAAGACCACCCAAAAGAAGACGACGATACCGGAAATGACGACACTGGAGACCACTCCGAAGAAGACGACGACCCCGGAGATGACAACCCTGGAGACGACGACCCTGAAGACCACCCAAAAGAAGACCAAGAAGATGACCCTGAAGAAGATGACCAAAAGGACAAAGAACAAGAAGACAACCACCAAGATACAGAAGAGCAAGAGACAGAAGAATAAGAAGCAGAAGAAAAAGAAGCTGCAGAACAAAAAGTAGAAGAACATTAAGCATGACTAAAAATCAGGGCAAAATATATTATCTAAATTATAAGCAGAAGAAGACTAAACAGTGTATGGGGGTAAGTCCATTCCTCCTCGTGGTGCCCTTGGAAAAAACCTGCTGCTGCAGGCAAAACTGGACAAGGACAAATCCTGTTGTAAATCTTTTGTGACAGGCAGAACGGAAGGTGTAATCTTCAAACTTTTATAGATAACAACTACAGGAATGCCTGTAACAAATAAGAATATGATGAAGAAGAAGAATATGAAGAAAATGAAGAAGTAGATGAAGAAATAGAATAGTTGAATAAGAAGAACATGAAGAATGTAAAAAAAAAGAATAATGGGAAGAAGGTGAAGAAGATGAAGATGAATAAGGTGAAGAAGAAGTTGATGAAAAAGATGCTGCTGTTGAGGATGATGAAGGAGAAAGTGTGGGAGAAGTAAAAAAGAAGGTGAAGAGCATGGAAGTAGTGAAAAATAAATATCTGACAAAATATAAAAAGCTTAACATAGTCAATATCTTTGTAACTCTAAACGTCTTAAAAAAATTTCCTGCTATTCCATTTGATTGGGCTAAACCTCTATGCCTTTAATGTCTCCTCCTCCTCCCAAATAAATTCTCCATTATTCTTAGTTGTTTACCTTCATGTAGAATTAACCTACAAGGAAAGAAAGGGTTTATTTTCATTCCTCTATTTGTGTCCCATTGACTTGCATTGGTTTCTGGTATCAGAATCGGCGATATCCGATATTTTTGGGGTATCGGTCCGATCCAATCCGATCGGATATTTCCCGATATCAGAAGGTATTGCTGAACACTAGTAATACCCTGAAAACATTGTTTCCAGCAGTGACCTTGGCGTCATAGATGGGTCCAGGGGTCGTCCTCATGCTTTTCAGCAATTTTCTTACCCACCAGCCCTCCTGTTAGGGTCTTCCCAAAACATTCTTAAATTTGTGATTAACTTTATACTTGTTATTCGAGTTGAGCCCATACGAGCTTCCAACCTGCTCGATTAGAGTACCGAGCCCTTGAGCAAATTAGTGTCCCACATACATCTCACCATATGTCTCTTATTCAGGTTCCCATATGTCACTCATCCATAAAAAATTCAGTTCCTCTTACTTGTCTGCGGTCCAACAGCATCCCCTTTCTGCTTCATTGGTGGCGTGGACAAGTCGGCTCATGGCAAAGATGTCATACTCTGGTGCGCCAATGTCAGCTGACAGACTTTGATAGGCCAATTGTTATTTTAACTATTGCAGTGCATCTGTGGACAAAGATTCAGTTGAAAGCTGGAGGCCAACACAACCAGATTTGGGGATTACTTCTTTCCGGATGCAATTTTAACAATCAGTTCTTCCAAACCTATGGGAATCAACTAAATTCCACCCCTGAACTCAAGGTGGACTGGTCCAAAGGCTGGCTTTTCAAAGTATGTTTATGCTGAAATACAGCAGCATTTGAAAGTTTCCTTACATAAAAAATATTTCAAGAATAGATCTTTGATGTATCTTATGTTTTATTTTGTACTGTCATGGTTCCGTCTATTTCATGGTTGTGGTATCCTTGGGGTTTTTCTTTTGGAGCCTCCTTTTGGCATCAGTGAGGCCTTTTATAGCCTCTCTGTGGGTTCCCTCCTTGTTGGTTATACTTGTGCCCTTGGTTGAGGTGGTTGACCCCACTGTGCCTTTGTGCCTGTATTTTGCGAGATTGTTTGGTTTTGTTCCAGTCTGTCTTAAGTCCCCTTCACATTAAGCGACGCTGCAGCGATACCGACAACGATCCGGATCGCTGCAGCGTCGCTGTTTGGTCGCTGGAGAGCTGTCACACAGACAGCTCTCCAGCGACCAACGATGCCGGTAACCAGGGTAAACATCGGGTAACTAAGCGCAGGGCCGCGCTTAGTAACCCGATGTTTACCCTGGATACCATGCTAAAAGTAAAAAAAAACAAACACTAGATACTTACCTACCGCTGTCTGTCCTCCAGCGCTGCGCTCTGCTTCTCTGCTCTCCTTGTGTACTGTCTGTGAGCCGGAAAGCAGAGCGGTGACGTCACCGCTCTGCTTTCCGGCTCACAGCCAGTACAGGAGGAGTGCAGAGCACAGCGCCGGGGACAGACAGCGGTAGGTAAGTATGTAGTGTTTGTTTTTTTTTACTTTTAGGATGGTAACCAGGGTAAACATCGGGTTACTAAGCGCGGCCCTGCGCTTAGTTACCCGATGTTTACCCTGGTTACCAGTGAAGACATTGCTGGATCGGTGTCACACACGCCGATCCAGCGATGTCTCCAGGGAGTCCAGCGACGAAATAAAGTTCTGGACTTTGTTCAGCGACCAACGATCTCCCAGCAGGGGCCTGATCGTTGGTCGCTGTCACACAGAACGATTTCATTAACGATATCGTTGCTACGTCACAAATAGCAACGATATCGTTAACAATATCGTTATGTGTGAAGGTACCTTAACTGTTGCTGATTCTGCCTGCTGATTGTGTACTACGCTTGCTTTTTTGGTTCTGACTTTTGCCTTGTCTCCTGGTTTCTCTTTTGGCTTCCCCTTTTGTACTGTCTGTCCTGTCTGGTAACTTTGACCTCGGCTTTGGTTTGACCTTCCTTTGCTCTCGCCCAGCCCTGTGCACTTACCCCCTTTGCGGTGTCCTGGTATGATCGCCACCGTGCTCTCCTGCTTGATGCTGCAGACCTGCAGGAGACTCCGCATCCGTATCATGTGACCGGACACGTGCTGCAGGGCCTGTTGCAGTCTAGCCGACTCTTATCGCTCAGCTCTGCTTCTCAGACACCTTGCCTGCTTCTGCTACCCGGACCCCTTAACTCCCTGGTGAGTCAGTTTTAGTACCCTGACTCAGACTCCTGCTGTAAGTCTGAAGCAGGGATCCTGATATGTACGTAGCTTTAGCAAGAATATTTCTTCTGTTACTTAAGATTTCTGATTGCCTGTTCACAGAATGTTCCAACACATCAATTGAACATTTGCAAGGACATAAGAACAGCAATTTTAACAAAAGCAAAGTCAACAAGTCTTGAAACTTTTCTTCTGTGAGAGTACAAAACATCATTTGCTGACATATATTCTACTTATAGTACGCTATGAAAAAATGTGTTTTAGAACACAGAAGCATTACGTTTTTGCCAACAATTTTCTATAACTGTGAAAAGCTACATTTGTCAAGAGTGGGAAAAGATCAACAAATAAACTAAATATTTTATAGACTCTTCAATTAATTGAAAACTTTTTATCCAACAGAGCATGATTGACGCACAAACATTTATTACCTATTTTGAATTCTGAATGTGTGAATTCAAATAAAAATGTCTATGAATAATGTGAAGAAGTTTTTTCACTTTAGTGTGAGTCTTCATAAGTAATTAGGCTGAAAATGGTGACTTTTAGACATCTATTTCCTGACTCAGACTCTGAAGTGCAAAGGTTTCTTACAGTATGCAATTAATTACTTAGTCTAAGTTCACATTAGCGTTGCGCCGCTGTTGCGTCGGCGACGCAGCGGCGACGCAGCGGCGACGCGCCCCTATGTTTAACATAGGGGACGCGTGCGTCTTTTTGGTTGCGTTTTTCGCCACGTGCGTCGTTTCCGACGCTGGCGTCGGACGCACGAAAACGCTACAAGTTGCATTTTCTGTGCGTCCGATTTTGGTCAAAAACGACGCACGCGTCGCAAAACGCGCGCGTTTTTGCGCGCATTTGCGCGCGTTTTTCGATGCGTCGCGCGTTGCGTCGCCGACGCAGGGCGGCGCAACGCTAGTGTGAACGTACCCTTACTAATCACTGGCTCGCTCTTCTTATCTGCATCTCAAAAACATTTCTAGAATTCGCCTTTTTCTTACTTTCGACTCTGCAAAAACTCTGACTGTTTCACTTATTCATTCTCGTCTGGACTATTGTAACTCTCTACTAATCGGCCTCCCTCTTGCAAAACTCTCCCCGCTCCAATCTGTCCTGAATGCTGCAGCCAGGATCATATTCCTCACCAACCGTTACACCGATGCCTCTACCCTGTGCCAGTCATTACACTGGTTACCCATCCACTCCAGAATCCAGTACAAAACTACTACCCTCATCCACAAAGCACTCCATGGCTCAGCACCACCCTACATCTCCTCCCTGGTATCAGTCTACCACCCTACCCGTGCCCTCCGCTCCGCTAATGACCTCAGGTTAGCATCCTCAATAATCAGAACCTCCCACTCCCGTCTCCAAGACTTTACATGTGCTGCGCCGATTCTTTGGAATGCACTACCTAGGTTAATACGATTAATCCCCAATTCCCACAGTTTTAAGCGTGCCCTAAAAACTCATTTGTTCAGACTGGCCTACCGCCTCAATGCATTAACCTAACGATCCCTGTGTGGCCTATTTATAATAAAAAAAAAAAAGGTTCCTCGCATCATGTTCTCATACACTTTATGCAGTATTAGCCCTCTGTGTCTGTATTGCTACATACTTAGGCAGTTAACTGGTTCATGCAGCTTTACATGAACACCTGAGCCTTACACTATAGCTGGTCCGAATAACTAAAGCAATTGTTACCATCCACCTTTCGTGTCTCCCCTTTTCCCCATAGTTTGTAAGCTTGCGAGCAGGGCCCTCACTCCTCCTGGTATCTGTTTTGAACTGTATTTCTGTTATGCTGTAATGTCTATTGTCTGTACAAGTCCCCTCTATAATTTGTAAAGCGCTGCGGAATATGTTGGCGCTATATAAATAAAAATTATTATTATTATTATTATTACTTTTGTAAATACATTTTAAAAAAGTTACTTATCTCAGGTGTTTTTGCTTTATTGTAAAGGGTTATACTTGATTCATGAATTTAAAAGCACACTGCTTGCACAGCCTTTCACTTCCTTGTTTCTGGTTGGACAGGGACTCTTTCAGTGACATTTCTGGTTCAGTACTTCCTTTTTGCTAGGGTATGTTTCCACATTCAGGAAACGCTGCGTGTTTGATGTTACAGAATAGTGGAGGGGATTTTATGAAATCCCGTCTCCACTATGCGTGGTAACACGCATCCGGCGTCCCTGCGACTCCGGATATGCTGCGCGTCTTTTTAGATCGCAGCATGTCCGTTTTTACCTTGTGGCGACGCTGCGCTGCCGCAAGGTAAAATACAGGGCCCTATGTGTGGGGTGCGATGATTTCGGATGTGTGCAATGAACACATCTGGCATCATCGCGACTACGAAGGGGGCTGAGCTTTGGATAGAGCAAGTTTTCCGCTCCGTCCAAAGCGCCGGCCATGCTGAACGTGAACACGTACCCTAACTCTCTGTCACTGGTTGTTCTGAGGTCTTTAATCAATATGTTTACATACAGAGTTAACATGGCCTAGCAACCAGTACATGGCTGTGGCAAACAAGATCAATGATTAGTAGTGTTGAGTAAATTCCAATATTCGGAAATCTCAGTATCGGATTGGATTGGCCGATATCCAACAAATATCGGATATCACCGATACCGATACCCGATACCAATGCAAGTCAATGGGACAAAAATATCGGAATTAAAATAAACCCTTTCTTTCCTTGTAAGTTAATTCTACATCAAGGAAAACAACTCAGAATAATGTAGGATGTATTGCGGGAGGTGGAGGAGACATTAACCCCTTAATCCCATATGACGTACTATCCCGTCGAGGTGGGGTGGGCTTTAATTCCCACCGACGGGATAGTACGTCATAGGCGATTGGCCGCGCTCACGGGGGGAGCGCGGCCGATCGCGGCCGTGTGTCAGCTGCCTATCGCAGCTGACATCCGGCACTATGTGCCAGGAACGGTCACGGACTGCCCCCGGCACATTAACCCCTGGCACACTGCGATTAAACATGATCGCGATGTGCCGGCGGTATAGGGAAGCATCGCGCAGGGAGGGGGCTCCCTGCGGGCTTCCCTGAGCCCCCCGCAGCAACGCGATGTGATGGCGTTGCTGCGAGGGTCTCCTACCTCCTTCCTCCTTGCTGGACCCAGATCCAAGATGGCCGCGGCATCCGGGTCCTGCAGGGAGGGAGGTGGCTTCACAGAGCCTGCTCAGAGCAGGCCCTGTGAAGGCTGCAGCGCTGTATGTCAGATCAGTGATCTGACAGAGTGCTGTGCACACTGTCAGATCACTGATCTGTGATGTCCCTCCCTGGGACAAAGTAAAAAAGTTAAAAAAACAATTTCCAAATGTGTAAAAAAAATAAAAAAAAATATCCTAAATAATGAAAAAAAAAAATATTATTCCCATAAATACATTTCTTCATCTAAATAATAATAAAAAACAATAAAAGTACACATATTTAGTATCGCCGCGTCCGTAACGACCCGACCTATAAAACTGGCCCACTAGTTAACCCCTTCAGTAAATACTGTAAGAAAAAAAAAAAACGAGGCAAAAAACAACGCTTTATTATCATACCGCCGAACAAGTGGAATAACACGCGACCAAAAGGACAGATATAAATAAACATGGTACTGCTGAAAGCGTCATCTTGTCCCGCAAAAAACGAGCCACCATACAGTATCATCTGCGAAAAAATAAAAAAGTTATAGTCCTGAGAATAAAGCGATGCAAAGATAATTATTTTTTCTATAAAATAGTTTTTATCGTATAAAAGCGCCAAAACATAAAAAAAATGATTTAAATGAGGCATTGCTGTAATCGTACTGACCCGAAGAATAAAACTGCTTTATCAATTTTACCAAACGCGGAACGGTATAAACGCCTCCCCCAAAAGAAATTCATGAATAGCTGGTTTTTGGTCATTCTGCCTCACAAAAATTGTTATAAAAAGCGATCTAAAAATGTCACGTGCCCGAAAATGTTACCAATAAAAACGTCAACTCGTCCCGCAAAAAACAAGACCTCACTTGACTCTGTGGACCAAAATATGGAAAAATTATAGCTCTCAAAATGTGGTAACGCAAAAAATATTTTTTGCAATAAAAAGCGTCTTTCAGTGTGTGACGGCTGTCAATCATAAAAATCCGCTAAAAAACCCGCTATGAAAGTAAATCATACCCCCTTTCATCACCCCCTTAGTTAGGGAAAAATTAAAAAAATGTATTTATTTCCATTTTCCCATTAGGGTTAGGGCTAGGGTTAGGGCTAGGCTTAGGATTAGGGTTAGGGCTAGGGTTAGGGTTAGGGTTAGGGTTAGGGCTAGGGTTAGAGTTAGGGATAGGGTTAGGGCTAGGGTTAGGGCTAGGGTTAGGGTTAGGGTTAGGGCTAGGGTTAGGGCTAGGGTTAGGGCTAGGGCTAGGGTTAGGGCTAGGGTTAGGGCTAGGGTTAGGGCTAGGACTAGGGTTAGGGTTAGGGCTAGGGTTAGGGTTAGGGTTAGGGTTGGGGCCACAGTTAGGGTTGGAGCTAAAGTTAGGGTTAGGGTTGGGGCTAAAGTTACGGTTAGGGTTTAGATTACATTTACAGTTGGGAATAGGGTTGGGATTAGGGTTAGTGGTGTGTCAGGGTTAGAGGTGTGGTTAGGGTTACTGTTGGGATTAGGGTTAGGGGTGTGTTTGGATTAGGGTTTCAGTTATAATTGAGGGGTTTCCACTGTTTAGGCACATCAGGGGCTCTCCAAACGTGACATGGCGTCCGATCTCAATTCCAGCCAATTCTGCGTTGAAAAAGTAAAACAGTGCTCCTTCCATTCCGAGCTCTCCCGTGTTCCCAAACAGGGGTTTACCCCAACATATGGGGTATCAGCGTACTCAGGACAAATAGGACAACAACTTTCGGGGTCCAATTTCTCCTGTTACCCTTGGGAAAATACAAAACTGGGGGTTAAAATATATTTTTTGTGGGAAAAAAAAGATTTTTTATTTTCAAGGCTCTGCGTTATAAACTGTAGTGAAACACTTGGGGGTTCAAAGTTCTCACAACACATCTAGATGAGTTCCCTGGGGGGTCTAGTTTCCAATATGGGGTCACATGTGGGGGGTTTCTACTGTTTAGGTACATTAGGGGCTCTGCAAACGCAATGTGACACCTGCAGACCATTCCATCTAAGTCTGCATTCCAAATGGCGCTCCTTCCCTACCGAGCCCTCCCATGCGGCCAAACAGTGGTCCCCCCCCCACATATGGGGTATCAGCGCACTCAGGACAAATTGGACAACAACTTTTGGGGTCGAATTTCTCCTCTTACCTTCGGGAAAATACAAAACTGGGGGCTAAAAAATAATTTTGGGGGGAAATTTTTTTTTTTTATTTTCACGGCTCTGCGTTACAAACTGTAGTGAAACACTTGGGGGTTCAAAGCTCTCACAACACATCAAGATAAGATCCTTAGGGGGTCTACTTTCCAAAATGGTGTCACTTGTGGGGAGTTTCTACTGTTTAGGTACATTAGGGGCTCTGCAAACGCAATGTGACACCTGCAGACCATTCCATCTAAGTCTGCATTCCAAATGGCGCTCCTTCCCTTCCGAGCCCTCCCATGTGGCCAAACAGTGGTTCCCCCCCACATATGGGGTATCAGCGCGCTCAGGACAAATTGGACAACAACTTTTGGGGTCGAATTTCTCTTCTTACCCTCGGGAAAATACAAAACTGGGGGCTAAAAAATTATTTTTGTGGGAAAAAATT
Organism: Ranitomeya imitator; assembly: GCF_032444005.1. NCBI lineage: Eukaryota > Metazoa > Chordata > Amphibia > Anura > Dendrobatidae > Ranitomeya > Ranitomeya imitator. Next base: position 126,218,049 of record NC_091285.1, read on the forward strand.
TTTGTTTTATTTTTACGGCTCTGCATTATAAACTTCTGTGAAGCCCTTGGTGGGTCAAAGCGCTCAAAACACATCTAGATAAATTCCTTAGGGGGTCTACTTTCCAAAATGGTGTCACTTGTGGGGGGTTTCAATGTTTAGGCACATCAGTGCACGCAAACGCAACATGGCGTCCCATCTCAATTCCTTTCAATTTTGCATTGAAAAGTCAAACGGCGCTCCTTCCCTTCTGAGCTCTCCCATGCGCCAAAACAGTGGTTTACCCCCACATATGGGGTATCAGCGTACTCTGGACAAATTGTACAACAACATTTGGGGTCCAAATTTTTCTCTTACCCTTGGGAAAATAAAAAATTGGGGGCAAAAAGATAATTTTTGTGAAAAAATATGATTTTTTATTTTTACGGTTCTGCATTATAAACTTCTGTGAAACAATTGGTGGGTCAAAGTGCTCACCACACCTCTAGATAAGTTCCTTAGGGGCACATGAAGAGAAGGACAGCACCACAGCAATTGTGAAAAAACAGCTCCCGTATTTATTCTGCCATATGCAACGTTTCGGTCCGTGGACCTTTTTGTTATGGCTGGCAATCAGGCAACACAGCGTGCAGTAATCAGCGCACATACAGAGATCTAGCAATAACCAAAAACAATAGGACGAGCTCTGAGACGTGGAATCTCTGTAGACTGCAGTACCTGATCTATCCTCACACAACTATAAGCAGCAGTGGATTGCGCCTATCACTACCTATGCAACTCGACACTGCCTGAGGAGCTGACTAGCCTGAAGATAGTCTAAGGATGGAAGGCCGAGGAGAAAGATAGGTCAATGCCCATCCTACCACAAAAGGCTCGCCAGAACCTCGAGACAAACTGGGAACCTCTGTCAGAAACAATATTCTCAGGAATGCCATGTAAACGAACCACATGCTGGAAGAACAAAGGCACCAAATCAGAGGAGGAAGGCAATTTAACCAAGGGCACCAGATGGACCATTTTAGAAAAGCGATCACAGACCACCCAAATGACCGACATTTTTTGAGAAACGGGAAGGTCAGAAATGAAATCCATCGAAATATGTGTCCAAGGCCTCTTCGGGACCGGCAAGGGCAAAAGCAACCCACTGGCACGTGAACAGCAGGGCTTAGCCCTAGCACAAATTCCACAGGACTGCACAAAAGCACGCACATCCCGCGACAGAGATGGCCACCAGAAGGATCTAGCAACCAACTCCCTGGTACCAAAGATTCCTGGATGACCGGCCAGCACCGAACAATGAAGTTCAGAGATAACTTTACTAGTCCACCTATCAGGGACGAACAGTTTCTCGGCCGGACAACGATCAGGTATATTAGCCTGAAATTTCTGCAACACTCTCCGCAAATCAGGGGAGATGGCAGACACAATGACTCCTTCCTTGAGGATACTCGCCGGCTCAGATAACCCCGGAGAGTCGGGCACAAAACTCCTAGACAGAGCATCCGCCTTCACATTTTTAGAGCCCGGAAGGTATGAAATCACAAAGTCAAAACGAGCAAAAAATAACGACCAACGGGCCTGTCTAGGATTCAAGCGCTTGGCAGACTCAAGATAAGTAAGGTTCTTATGATCAGTCAAAACCACCACGCGATGCTTAGCACCCTCAAGCCAATGACGCCACTCCTCGAATGCCCACTTCATGGCCAGCAACTCTCGGTTGCCCACATCATAATTACGCTCAGCAGCAGAAAATTTCCTGGAAAAGAAAGCACATGGTTTGAACACTGAGCAACCAGAACCTCTCTGTGACAAAACCGCCCCTGCACCAATCTCAGAAGCATCAACCTCGACCTGGAACGGAAGAGAAACATCAGGTTGACACAACACAGGGGCACAGCAAAAACGACGCTTCAACTCCTGAAAAGCTTCCACGGCAGCAGAAGACCAATTAACCAAATCAGCACCCTTCTTGGTCAAATCGGTCAATGGTCTGGCAATGCTAGAAAAATTACAGATGAAGCGACGATAAAAATTAGCAAAGCCCAGGAATTTCTGCAGACTTTTTAGAGATGTCGGCTGAGTCCAATCCTGGATGGCCTGAACCTTAACCGGATCCATCTCGATAGTAGAAGGGGAAAAGATGAACCCCAAAAATGAAACTTTCTGCACACCGAAGAGACACTTTGATCCCTTCACGAACAAGGAATTAGCACGCAGTACCTGGAAAACCATTCTGACTTGCTTCACATGAGACTCCCAATCATCTGAGAAGATCAAAATGTCATCCAAGTAAACAATCAAGAATTTATCCAGATACTCACGGAAAATGTAATGCATAAAAGACTGAAAAACAGATGGAGCATTGGCAAGTCCGAACGGCATCACCAGATACTCAAAATGACCCTCGGGCGTATTAAATGCCGTTTTCCATTCATCTCCCTGCCTGATTCTCACCAGATTATACGCACCACGAAGATCAATCTTAGTAAACCAACTAGCCCCCTTAATCCGAGCAAACAAGTCAGAAATCAATGGCAAGGGATACTGAAACTTAACAGTGATCTTATTAAGAAGGCGGTAATCAATACACGGTCTTAGCGAACCATCCTTCTTGGCTACAAAAAAGAACCCTGCTCCCAATGGTGACGACGATGGGCGAATATGTCCCTTCTCCAGGGACTCCTTCACATAACTGCGCATAGCGGTGTGTTCAGGTACGGACAAATTAAATAAAAGACCCTTAGGGAATTTACTACCAGGAATCAAATCGATAGCACAATCACAATTCCTATGCGGAGGTAGGGCATCAGACTTGGACTCTTCAAATACATCCTGAAAGTCCGACAAGAACTCTGGGATGTCAGAAGGAATGGATGACGAAATAGACAAAAATGGAACATCACCATGTACTCCCTGACAACCCCAGCTGGTTACCGACATAGAGTTCCAATCCAATACTGGATTATGGGTTTGTAGCCATGGCAACCCCAACACGACCACATCATGCAAATTATGCAGTACCAGAAAGCGAATAACTTCCTGATGTGCAGGAGCAATGCACATGGTCAGCTGGGCCCAGTACTGAGGCTTATTCTTGGCCAAAGGTGTAGCATCAATTCCTCTCAACGGAATAGGACACCGCAAAGGCTCCAAGAAAAATCCACAACGTTTAGCATAATCCAAATCCATCAGATTCAGGGCAGCGCCTGAATCCACAAACGCCATGACAGAATACGATGAAAAAGAGCACATTAAGGTAATGGACAAAAGGAATTTGGACTGTACAGTACCAATAACGGCAGAGCTATCGAACCGCCTAGTGCGTTTAGGACAATTAGAAATAGCATGAGTAGAATCACCACAATAGAAACACAGTCTGTTCAGACGTCTGTGTTCTTGCCGTTCTACTTTAGTCATAGTCCTGTCGCACTGCATAGGCTCAGGTTTACTCTCAGACAATACCGCCAGATGGTGCACAGATTTACGCTCGCGCAAGCGACGACCGATCTGAATGGCCAAGGACATAGACTCATTCAAACCAGCAGGCATAGGAAATCCCACCATTACATCCTTAAGAGCTTCAGAGAGACCCTTTCTGAACAAAGCCGCTAGTGCAGATTCATTCCACAGAGTGAGTACTGACCACTTCCTAAATTTCTGACAATATACTTCTACATCATCCTGACCCTGGCATAAAGCCAGCAGATTTTTCTCAGCCTGATCCACTGAATTAGGCTCATCGTAAAGCAATCCCAGCGCCTGGAAAAATGCATCAACATTACTCAATGCAGAATCTCCTGGTGCAAGAGAAAACGCCCAGTCCTGTGGGTCGCCGCGCAAAAAAGAAATAATAATCAAAACCTGTTGAACAGGATTACCAGAAGAATGAGGCTTCAAGGCCAAAAATAGCTTACAATTATTTCTGAAGCTCAGGAACTTAGTTCTGTCACCAAAAAACAAATCAGGAATCGGAATTCTTGGTTCTAGCATCGATTTCTGATCAATAGTATCTTGAATCTTTTGTACATTTACAACGAGATTATCCATTGAGGAGCACAGAGCCTGAATATCCATGTCCACAGCTGTGTCCTGAAGCACTCTAATGTCTAGGGGAAAAAAAAGACTGAAGACAGAGCTAAGAAAAAAAAATGCTGTCAGGATTTCTTTTTTCCCTCTATTGGGAATCATTGGTTTGGCTCCTTGTACTGTTATGGCTGGCAATCAGGCAACACAGCGTGCAGTAATCAGCGCACATACAGAGATCTAGCAATAACCAAAAACAATAGGACGAGCTCTGAGACGTGGAATCTCTGTAGACTGCAGTACCTGATCTATCCTCACACAACTATAAGCAGCAGTGGATTGCGCCTATCACTACCTATGCAACTCGACACTGCCTGAGGAGCTGACTAGCCTGAAGATAGAAATACAAGCCTGACTTACCTCAGAGAAATACCCCAAAGGAATAGGCAGCCCCCCACATATAATGACTGTTAGCAAGATGAAAAGACAAACGTAGGAATGAAATAGATTCAGCAAAGTGAGGCCCGATATTCTAGACAGAGCGAGGATAGCAAAGAGAACTATGCAGTCTACAAAAAACCCTAAAACGAAAACCACGCAAAGGGGCAAAAAGACCCACCGTGCCGAACTAACAGCACGGCGGTGCACTCCTTTGCTTCTCAGAGCTTACAGCAAAAGTTAATAGCAAGCTGGACAGAAAAAACAGAAAACAAACTAGAAGCACTTATCTAGCAGAGCAGCAGGCCCAAGGAAAGATGCAGTAGCTCAGATCCAACACTGGAACATTGACAAGGAGCAAGGAAGACAGACTCAGGTGGAGCTAAATAGCAAGGCAGCCAACGAGCTCACCAAAACACCTGAGGGAGGAAGCCCAGAGACTGCAATACCACTTGTGACCACAGAAGTGAATTCAGCCACAGAATTCACAACACCTTTTTCAAGCATAGTGAAAAGACAATACAACCACCATTATATACCTTTAGGCCAAACCCATTAATTAACAAGCAACCAATGGTGTGGCTCCATATACCTGGAAAAAATTCATCATATGGCAACATACATATACACATTTAAAAACAGTCCCACATTGCCAGCCCCCTATATATACTAGCCGCTAACATAGTCCAACTACCTCTGATCGCTCGCCGCTATTGTATCACACTCATAAATCCCCAATAAGTCCCCAAAGTCCACAATGTAAACAAATATCACTCGCACCAATCCGGGTACTGCATCCACGATCGTCATGGCATTGTGGGCGTGTTCAGAACAGGAGCAGTCCAATCAGCTCCTAAATCTTAGATCATGTGATCGACATATGCCCAGCATGCATAGCTCCTCACCGCGCTAGTTCATAGGCTGCTGGTCCACATGTCAGTAGTAAACAAACACCGCCCACTCTTGTCCAATGCTGCACATTGTATTGTGCATGTCCGTGACATTATCCCTGTCCATAGCTCATATGCGCATGTCGCAGTCCCGGACTCCAGCACAATCAGCACACTGAATCCATTTAATCGGCAACTGCACCTGACAAAGTAATGCTCCATAGACTTCTTCATGATAGATGGCTCCAGTAAGCGGTCACATAGCGCTACAATCAGTGCGCAAAAGTACATCCAGGCTCATAGCTAGGTATAGTATTTTTTCCACTCCAGGTCCATAGTATACAACGGTATACAATATGACATTTCTCCACTGGACACCTTATATATTTATCCCCAATATCGACTATTCCTATATTATGTGATCCGTCATTTTAAATATTTACATCTTTTCATATGGGCCTGTAATGAGAGACGACATATACAGGATGTAGACCACAAAACTACTTCTGCATGTATACCGTTTCCGTATCATATACTTTTTTCCAGTGTGGGGATGATAAAAACATGCCCCTTTAATTAAATTATTGCAGCTTGCACATCCGAGACAGGGAAAATTACCCAGGCTCGGACGGCTTAAAGTAGTCTGCGGATCCCTCCTTGAGCTGCCCACATCAGACACCACCAGCTCATCCTTCAGATTTCTATTTCTCCTATATGAGAATAGTGGGGGCGACTGAAACTCACTCACATTGTCATGTCCCCTCCCCAGAAGTGACCAGTGCCTTCGAATCACATCCGAGATCTGGCCACTCAAACCATTAAATGCTGTCACAAATGGTATCCTCTTATTAGATTCTATAGCAACCTTGGGAGTAAGGAGCTCATCTCTTCCTTTAGACAATGCTTTAAATTTTGAATGTATTCAGGTCCTCCTTAGGATATCCTCTCGCTAGAAATTTTTGGCACATCTCATTAAGCCTCAAATCTATAAGAGTGTCACTCGAGACAATCCTCCTGACTCTTAGGAGTTGGCTCCATGGGAGGGACTCCACCTTTCTCCGTGGATGTTCACTGGAAAAATGTAAAACATTATTCCTGTCTGTCTTTTTGACAAATAGGTCAGTATATAAAAACCCTTCACTCTTATAGACGCATGTATCCAGAAATTGGTTTACCCCACATATGGGGTATCGGTGTACTCAGGACAAATTGTACAACAACTTTTGGGGTCCATTTTCTCTTGTTACCCTTGGTAAAATAAAACAAATTGGAGCTGAAGTAAATTTTTTATGAAAGAAAGTTAAATGTTCATTTTTATTTAAACATTCCAAAAATTCCTGTGAAGCACCAGAAGGGTTAATAAACTTCTTGAATATGGTTTTGAGCACCTTGAGGGGTGCAGTTTTTAGAATGGTGTCACACTTGGGTATTTTCTATCATATAGACCCATCAAAATGACTTCAAATGAGATGTGGTCCCTAAAAAAAAATGGTGTTGTAAAAATGAGAAATTGCTGGTCAACTTTTAACCCTTATAACTCCCTAAGGCTAGGGTCACATTGCGTTAGTGCAATCCGTTTAGCGCTAGCGGGGTGCGCTAACGCAATGTTTTTAATGTGGCCGCGTCCCGGGGTCGCGGTAACGTCCCCGCTCTCGCAGATCCCCGATCTGCGAGAGCGGGGAACGGACCGCGGGCGTGCCTCGGACGCTGCAAGCAGCGTCCGCAGCGCGCCAGTAAACACCGGCGCATCGCTAGCGTGTGCCGAACATGGCACGCGCTAGTGCTGCGCGTTCCCATTGCCGTGAATGGGCGCGCTAACGGACGCGTTGCACGGTGTTAATTTCGCTGTGCAACGCTGTCCGTTAGCGCTTTCCCATTAACGCAATGGGAACCAAGCCAATCAAAAAAAAATTTTGGTTCCAAAATTGTGCTGATGTAAAGTAAACATGTGGGAAATGTTACTTATTAAGTATTTTGTGTGACATATCTCTGTGATTTAATTGCATAAAAATTCAAAGTTGGAAAATTGCGAAATTTTCATAATTTTTGCCAAATTTCCGTTTTTTTCACAAACAAACGCAGGTACTATCAAATAATTTTTATCACTATCATGAAGTACAATATGTCCCGAGAAAACAATGTCAGAATCACTGGGATCTGTTGAAGCGTTCCAGAGTTATAACCTCATAAAGGGACAGTGGTCAGAATTGTAAAAATTGGCCCGGTCATTAACGTGCAAACCACCCTCGGGGCTTAAGGGGTTAAAGGCATAAAGGTTTAGCCCAATCAAATGGAATAGCAGGAATTAATTTTTTTTTAAGACGTTTAGAGTTACAAAGAAATTGACTATGTTAAGCTTTCTATATTTTGTCAGATATTTATGTTTCACTACTTCCATGCTCTTCACCTTCTTTTTTACTTCTCCCACACTTTCTTCATCATCCTCAGCAGCAGCATCTTTTTCATCAACTTCTTCTTTACCTTATAATTCTTTTTCTTCTTCACCTTCTTAATATTATTCTTTTTTTTTTACATTCTTCATATTCTATTTATTCAACTATTATTCTTCTTCATATTCTACTTCTTAATTTTCTTCATATTCTTCTTCTTCATTATATTCTTATTTGTGACAGGCAGTCCTGTAGTTGTTATCTATAAAAGTTTGAAGATTACACCTTCCATTCTGCCTGTCACAAAAGATTTACAACAGGATTTGTCCGCATTCAGCTTGGCCTGCAGCAGCAGTTTTTTTCCAGGGGCACCACGAGGAGGAACGGACTCACCCCAATACACTGCTCAGTCTTATTCTGCTTATAATTTAGATAATATCTTTTTCTCTGATTTTTAGTCATATGCTTAATGTTCTTCTGCTTTTTGTTCTGCAGCTTCTTATTCTTCTGCTTCTTTGTCTCCAGGGTCGTCGTCTCCAGGGTCGTCGTCTCCAGGGTCGTCGTCTTCAGGGTCGTCGTCTCCAGGGTCATCGTCTCCGGGGTCATCGTCTTCGTCGGGGTGGTCTTCATGGTCATCATTTCCAGGGTGGTCATCTCCAGGTTCGTCGTCTCTGGGGTCGTTGTCTTCATCGGGGTGGTCTTCATGGTCATCATTTCCAGGGTGGTCATCTCCGGGGTCGTCGTCTTTTTCGGGGTGGTCTTCAGGGTCGTCGTCTTTAATGTCGTCATCAGGGAGATCCAGAGTGATTAGCAAAAACCATTTCCAAAAGCTTGAAATTGGAAATGTAACAGAAGGTACAAGAAGGCTGAGGAACTGCCCGAGAACCAGCTGATGGTACTGGAACCCGGATGGCTACCCAAAGGTAGAAGAGCCAATGGAACTACCGAGGACCAGCTGACGGTACTGGAACCTGGTTGCTAAGCAGGAGGTACCCGTGCCAGAAAGCACTACCAATGCTGGTGGAACTCAGATACCCAGAAGGAGGCACCTAAGCCAAAGGCTCTGCCTGGAACCAGCTGATGGTCCTGGAACCAGGGGGACCTATTCAAGATTGTCTTCCAAACAACCAGCTTATGGTGCTGGATTGCAGCCAGGCAGCAGAAGGTCCACAGAAAAAAAAAATTGCTAGGCCGCGAGCCAGCCGTAGTTACCGAAAACCGACAGACCTACAGGGGAAGCTTGTCCTATTGGCACTACGGAACTAGCCTTGATTGCCAGTTCCCACAGCCCACATAGGAAGAACCTAAACTGCAAGCACCATAGAGTCGGCTAACCCGACCGCAACCCGACAGGACAACGTATTGGAGGCAAAGTGACCTTGACACTACCCGGAAACAGCTGGCGTGATGGAACCAGGCTGTTCAGGAGGGAGTACTCATACCAAAGACTCTGCCGAGAACCAGCTGACGGTAATAGAACCTGGATGGGTAGCAGAAGGTACAAGAGCCAATGGAACTACTAAGGACCAGCTGATGGTACTGGAACCCGGTTACTAAGCAGGAAGTACCCGTGCCAGAAAGCACTACCAAGGACCACCAGACGTTGGTGGAACTCGGATACCAAGAAGGAGGCACCTAAGCCAAAGGCTCTACCTAAAACCAACTGACGGTACTGGAACCAGGGGGACCTATTCAAGATTGTCTTCCAAAGAACCAGCTAATGGTGCTGGAACGCAGATAGGCAGCAGAAGGGCCACAGGAAAAAAAAATTCTAGGCCGCGAGCTGGCCGTAGTTACCAAAAACCCATAGTCCTACAGGGGGAGCTTGTCCTATTGGCACTACAGAACCAGCCTTGATTGCCAGTTCCCACAGCCCACATAGGAAGCACCTAAACTGCAGGCACCATAGAGTTGGCTAACCGGACCCCAACCCGACAGGACAATGCATTGGAGGCAAAGTGACCTTGACACTACCCAGAAACAGCTGGCGCGCTAAAACCAGGCTGGGCAGGAGGGAGTACCCATGCCAAAGACACTTCTGAGCAGCAACTGGTGGTGTTGAAGCCCAGGGATTACATGAGAAACAGAGTGAAGGCTGAGGCCTAATTGGAGCAAGTTTAAAATCTGTAGTGATGTCAATGTGGAGGGAGCAGGAGAAATTGCCGCACAGACAGCTGGGGATCAGCTGATGTTACTGAACCCCAAAACACTGGAGCATGTGTTGACTGTGCAGGCGGCACTTCCGAGCAGCAACTGGCGGTGTTGAAGCCCAGGGATTACAGGAGAAACAGAGTGTAGGCTGAGGCCTAATTGGAGCAAGTTGAAAGGGAACCTGTAACCCCCAGGCGTTTGTAACTAAAAAAGCCATCTTGTGCAGCACTAATGCTGCACAAGGAAAAGGTGGCGCTTTTACTTATGCTCCTTGCACACGCTGAACTAAACACTTATAAAATGTGCCTCTCATACCGTGAAACCATCCCGGAGGCGAGACTTTCCTTCTTAATGAGACGCAGCTCAGCCGTCATTAATACCCACATGGCACCGGGCACCACCTCCTCAGCATTGTTTGAATCTGTCCCGGAGTCTACACTGTTAGTGCTGGCCATCTTCTGACATCATTTGTCAGGCTGACTACACTTGTGCAGCTGCGCTGCCCGAGATCCCGCCCCGCAGTGTCTTCTCATTTATTCACACTGCAGGGCTGGGATTCATGGGCATGCGCAGTGTATATCTTTGCCTCTCACTCATCTCCTTCTGCCTTCTTCAGACTGTGCGGTGTCAGCTGATCCCTAAGCGCATGTCACGGCGATTAGGGATCAGCTGACGCCGCACAGTCTGAAGAAGGCGGAGGGAGATGAGTGAAAGGCAAAGATATGCACTGCGCATGCCCATGAATCCCAGCCTCACAGTGTGAATAAATCAGAAGACACTGCTGGGATCTCAGGCAGCGCGGCCGCACAGGTGCAGTCAGCCTGACATCAAATGATGTCAGAAGGCGGACAGCGCTAACTGCGCATGGCCAAGGAAAAACATAACAGCACAGGCTTCGGGACAGATTTAAACAATGCTCAGGAGGCAGCGCACGGTGCCAAGGGGGTATGAATGAAAGCTGTGCCCAATCTGATTAGGAAGGAAAGTCCCGCCTCCGGGACTTTCACGGTTTGAGGGGACACATTTTATAAGTGTTTAGTTCAGCGTGTGTAAGGAGCATAACTAAAAGAGCCAACTTTTCCTTGTGCAGCATTAGTGCTGCACAAGATGGCTCTTTTAGTTACAAATGCCTGGGGGGGCAGGTTCCCTTTAATTTCTGTAGTAGTGTGAGTGTGGAGGGAACAGGAGAAATTGCCGGATGCACAGCAGAGGATCAGCTAACATTACTGAACCCCAATAACACGGCAGCAAGTATTGACTGTGCAGACAGCACTTCCGAGAAGCAACTGGCGGTGTTGGAGCCCAGGGTCAATGCTAGAAACAGAGTGTAGGCCGAGGCCTAATTGGAGCAAATTTCAAGACTGTAGTATTGTGAGTGTGGAAGTAGCAGGAGCAATTGCTGGATACACAGCAGGGGAGCAGCTGACATTACTGAACCAAAACAACACGGCAGCAAGTGTTGACTGTGCAGACAGCACTCCTGTGCAGCAACTGGCGGTGTTGGAGCCCAGGGTCAAAGCTAGAAACTGAGTGGAGAAATTGCCGCACACACAGCAGGGGAGCAGTTGGCGTTACTGAACCCCAATAACAGAGGAGCAACTGTTGACTGTGCAGACAGCACTTCCGGGCAGCAAATGGCGGTGTTGGAGCCCAGGGTCAATGCAAGAAACTGAGTGTAGGCCGAGGCCTAATTTAAGCAAGATTAATATCTGTTGTAGTCTAAAGATACCTTCACACTGAACTATATCGCTAGCGATCCGTGACGTTGCAGCGTCCTGGCTAGCAATATCGTTCAGTTTGACAGGCAGCAGCGATCAGGATCCTGCTGTGCCATCGTTAGTCGGAGCAGAAAGTCCAGAACTTTATTTCGTCGCTGGACTCCCGCAGACATCGCTGAATCGGCGTGTGTGACGCTGATTCAGCGATGTCTTCACTGGTAACCAGGGTAAACATCGGGTTACTAAGCGCAGGGCCGCGCTTTGTAACCCGATGTTTACCCTGGTTACCAGGGGACTTCGCATAGTTGGTCGCTGGAGAGCTGTCTGTGTGACAGCTCTCCAGCGACCACACAGCGACGCTGCAGCGATCGGGATCGTTGTCTAGATTGCTGCAGCGTCGCTTAATGCGACGGTACCTTTAGTGTGAGAAATTGCCACACACACTGCAGGGGAGCAGCTGGCTTACTGAACCCCAATAACAGAGGAGGAACTGTTAACTGTGCAGGCAGCACTTCTGGGCAGCAACTTGCGGTGCTGGAGCCCAGGGTCAATGCTAGAAACTGAGTGGAGGATTTGCCGCACACACGGCAGGGGAGCAGCTGGTGTTACTGAACCCCAATAACCTGACCTGCACATCCAATTATAGACTGAGTGTGAACAGGTGCTGAATAGAGTTGAGCGACCTTGACCTTTTTAGAGTCGAGCCGGGTTTCGCGAAACCCGACTATCTCAAAAGTCGGGTCGAGTGAAATCAGCCGATTATGACGTAAAGTCGGGATCGACCGAAACACGAAACCCAATGCAAGTCAATGGGGCAGCATAGTCGGCAGTGAGTGGGGGCCAGGAAAACACCTAGAGTGCCCATTTTAATGTAAAAACCATCCATTCTTCTTAATGAAGCTTGTCAAGCGTAATTTACCTTATAATAATTGGAAGGCATTTGAAATTGGGGGTCATTTGGCTAAAGTTGTGTGGGGTAGGGCTGGTTCAAGTAATTAGTGGGCCCAGGAAATCTGGACCACGTCACGGCAGTGGAGCAGGGAGAGGTAAGTATTTCAACTTTGCAAGTGCTGTGATCCTGAGCAAGCAGGGGGGGCCCACTTGTTGGCATTGGCACTGGCACAGGGCCCCTCAAAGTACAGCGGTGTGTTTGCACGGCGGGGGCGCCTCCCACCGGCAGCAACACTTTTGCGTACTATGAGAGGCCCTGTGCCAGTGACGTCGCCAACTAGTATTCCTCCCCCTACCTGATGAAGGAACCTGCACTTTCATCTGCACCTTCCTCTTTGTCCCCGTGTAAGGTGGTATGGTATGCGGGAAGAGCAACCTGACTTTCAGCAGGGTCACAATGTTGTTGTGTAGCATGCACGGGGAATGTTGCGTTATGGGTCAATGTACCAGCAGACTCATCTATCACTGGCTGGGCAATGGGCACGATGAAGTGGAAACACAGATATAGGCCCAAAGAATAAAGTGGGCTAAATGCAGTTCAAAATTGGTAACACAGGAATAACCAGGGGGCATTGCAGTGGAGGACAACTGGAATGAGAGGCTGACACAGAGAGTAGGGCCAAATCAGTAAGTAGTCGAAATGCAGTTCAAAATTGGCAACCGTAGTAAACAGGCGGCACAGCTTTGTTCAGTGGAGGAGAACAGCAAGGAGTGGCAGACACCGATAGTAGGCCCCAAACCAACTAGTACGCCAAATGCAGTTGTTCCATTTAACCACAATTTAATGAGAGCCTGAAGATAGAAGCTCAGGAAAGGCAACCTGGGGAACACCTTGGAGTGTAACACACCATCTCTCTCCACCCCATACCCATTTTGTAGGCCTAATGCAGTGTACTTTTCTACAACTACTAAACGAGAGTCGGAAGACCGAAGCAATGGCAAGGAAACCTGGGGAACACCTTGGAGTGTAACACACCATCTCTCTCCACCCCATACCCAATTTGTAGGCCTAATGCAGTGTAGTTTCCAAGAACTACTAAACGAGAGCCGGAAGATCGAAGCTCAGGAAAGGCAACCTGGGGAACACCTTGGAGTGTAACACACCCTCTCTCTACACCCCATACCCAATTTGAAGGCCTAATGCAGTGTAGTTTCCAAGAACTACTAAACGAGAGCCGGAAGATCGAAGCTCAGGAAAGGCAACCTGGGGAACACCTTGGAGTGTAACACACCCTCTCTCTACACCCCATACCCAATTTGAAGGCCTAATGCAGCGTAGTTTCCAACAACTACTAAACGAGAGCCGGAAGATCGAAGCTCAGGTAAGGCAACCTGGGGAACACCTTGGAGTGTAACAAACCCTCTCTCTACACCCCATACCCAATTTGTAGGCCTAATGCAGCGTAGTTTCCGACAACTACTAAACGAGAGCATGAAGATCGAAGCTCAGGAAAGGCAACCTGGGGAACACCTTGGAGTGTAACACACCCTCTCTCTACACCCCATACCCAATTTGAAGGCCTAATGCAGTGTATTTTCCAAGAACTACTAAACGAGAGCCGGAAGATCGAAGCTCAGGAAAGGCAACCTGGGGAACACCTTGGAGTGTAACACACCCTCTCTCTACACCCCATACCCAATTTGAAGGCCTAATGCAGCGTAGTTTCCAACAACTACTAAACGAGAGCCGAAAGATCGAAGCTCAGGAAAGGCAACCTGGGGAACACCTTGGAGTGTAACACACCCTCTCTCTACACCCCATACCCAATTTGAAGGCCTAATGCAGTGTAGTTTCCAAGAACTACTAAACGAGAGCCGGAAGATCGAAGCTCAGGAAAGGCAACCTGGGGAACACCTTGGAGTGTAACACACCCTCTCTCTACACCCCATACCCAATTTGAAGGCCTAATGCAGCGTAGTTTCCAACAACTACTAAACGAGAGCCGGAAGATCGAAGCTCAGGAAAGGCAACCTGGGGAACACCTTGGAGTGTAACAAACCCTCTCTCTACACCCCATACCCAATTTGAAGGCCTAATGCAGCGTAGTTTCCAACAACTACTAAACGAGAGCCGGAAGATCGAAGCTCAGGAAAGGCAACCTGGGGAACACCTTGAAGTGTAACACAACGTCTCTCTACACCACGGAAGGGCTGATTCTTAGGAAGGAAGGCTGTTGGAAATAAGCATTGCGCGTCCGAGGGTGATTATATTCTTATTAGGTATATACTCACCCTCGGACGCGCCCTGCTTCTTTATTTGGAATGAATGTTTATTTGCAATGTGGTGTTGACTTTCTCTATTATTTTGGTAATTAATGATTTTATTATTTTCATTGTTTTGCATCTTCTCGGCAATAATATAAAGAAGACGCGACAGGACAACACTCGGTGGATGCCATATCTGTGTTTTCAATTTAAAAAACCTTTCAGTTAAATACTTGCAGGATAAAGTAATTGTAGCTGGTGGCCATTTTTAGTACTGTACCAGATTTTAGTTGTGTGTTTGTTTTTAATGTTAAAATGTCTGCATTTGATATCTCACCAGTATTTTCTTTTTTATAAGCAAAATACTTTTTTTTTTATTTTATGATGTTGGTTCAAGGGGTACACGGGCAGCAGTAGACAGGTCAGTGGAGGCCTAGTGGAAGGAGGGACCGCAGACAGGCTTCGAAGCCCTAACATAATAAATTGGGCTGCCTGTAGGCAGTTTAAAATTGGTTCCAGGGGAACACGGGCAGCAGTAGACAGGTCAGTGGAGGCCTAGTGGAAGGAGGGACCGCAGACAGGCTTCGAAGCCCTAACATAATAAATTGGGCTGCCTGTAGGCAATTTAAAATTGGTTCCAGGGGAACACGGGCAGCAGTAGACAGGTAAGTGGAGGCCTAGTGGAAGGAGGGACCGCAGACAGGCTTCGAAGGCCTAACATAATAAAATGGGCTGGCTGTAGGCAATTTAAAATTGGTTCCAGGGGAACACGGGCAGCAGTAGACAGGTCAGTGGAGGCCTAGTGGAAGGAGGGACCGCAGACAGGCTTCGAAGGCCTAACATAATAAAATGGGCTGGCTGTAGGCAATTTAAAATAGGTTCCAGGGGAACACGGGCAGCAGTAGACAGGTAAGTGGAGGCCTAGTGGAAGGAGGGACCGCAGACAGGCTTCGAAGGCCTAACATAATAAATTGGGCTGCCTGTAGGCAATTTAAAATTGGCTCCAGGGGAACACGGGCAGCAGTAGACAGGTAAGTGGAGGCCTAGTGGAAGGAGGGACCGCAGACAGGCTTCGAAGGCCTAACGTAATAAAATGGGCTGGCTGTAGGCAATTTACAATTGGTTCCATGGGAACACGGGCAGCAGTAGACAGGTCAGTGGAGGCCTAGTGGAAGGAGTGACGGCAGACAGGCATCAAAGGCCTAACATCATAACATTGGTCTGTTGGCAATTTAAAATTGGTTCCAGGGGTACACGGGCAACAGTGGTCTGGTCAGTGGAAGTCTAGTGGAAGGAGTGACGGCAGACAGGCATCAAAGGCCTAACATAATAACATTTGGCTGTTGGCAATTTAAAATTGGTTCCAGGGGTACACGGGCAACAGTGGTCTGGTCAGTGGAAGTCTAGTGGAAGGAGTGACGGCAGACAGGCTAAGAAGGCCTAACATAACAAAATTGGGCTGGTTGTAGGCAAGTTTAAATTGGTTCCAGGGGAACACGGCCAGCAGTGGCCTGGTCAGTGTAGTAGTTGTAGAAAGAACGGACCGCAGACAGGCTTCGAAGGCCTAACATAACAAAAATGTCAAAACAATGGTATTGTCAGTGCCAGGCATTGAAGGATGTCAACGCATAGACTAAACATTGGTGAAGCTGTGAGAGATAATTTTGCTAGTGGTAGAGCACTGTTTGAGCTGGGGGGGAACTGTCTTGTGGCCGGCGGTACAGGCCCAGGGCCCCTCATATTACAATGGTGTGTCTGACGTTGGGTGCGCACCACCACCGCCAGAGACACTTTATTGTACTATGAGGGACCCAGTGGCAGTGCCGTCGACCAAAAGCGGGCACACCCACCTCTTCAGACAAACAGCACTCTCACGGGTGCTGGCGCAAAGTGGCGATACCACGGCCCCGTGTGGGGAGTTTGGCCATTTTGTTAGGAGTAAACATGTCGTATGCTGGACAATCAGGTGCAGAAAATTACGAGATTGGAAAAGTCATTCAGAAGAGTCCACAGGCAAGACCTTTTCATAGGAAAGTTAGGTGTCAGCCGGGCAAGGTGGGGCAAAAGATTTCGAAATCCAGTTGTGGTTCATTTTAATGAAGGTTAGATCATCTACATTTTGGGTAGCCAGACGAGTCCTTTTTTCAGTTAGTATTGAACCTGCAGCACTGAATACTCTTTCTGATAGGACACTAGCTGCCGGGCAAGCAAGCTCCTGCAATGCATATTCTGCCAATTCTGGCCAGGTGTCTAATTTGGATGCCCAGTAATCAAATGGGAATGACGGTTGAGGGAGAACGTCGATAAGGGATGAAAAATAGTTTGTAACCATACTGGACAAATGTTGTCTCCTGTCACTTTGAATTGATGCTGCAGTACCTGTCCTGTCTGCGGTCATAGCAAAATCACTCCACAACCTGGTCAGAAAACCCCTCTGGCCAACGCCACTTCTGATTTCTGCCCCTCTAACACCTCTGGTCTGCTGGTCCCTGGAGCTCGTGTGAGAACGATCACGGGCGCTGTGTGCAGGGAATGCCAGAAGCAAACGGTCAACAAGAGTTGATTGTTTTGTTGCTAATATTAGTTCCAAGTTCTCATGTGGCATAATATTTTGCAATTTGCCTTTATAGCGAGGATCAAGGAGGTAGGCCAACCAGTAATCGTCATCGTTCATCATTTTTGTAATGCGTGTGTCCCTTTTGAGGATACGCAAGGCATAATCCACCATGTGGGCCAAAGTTCCAGTTGTCAAATCTGCGGTTGTGCTTGGTTGAGGGGCAGTTGCAGGCAAATCTACGTCACTTGTGTCCCTCAAAAAACCAGAACCCGCCCTTGCCACGCCACCAATTTCCAATGACCCCGGGAAAGCTTCCTCATTAAAAATATACTCATCCCCATCATCCTCCTCATCCTCCACCTCCTCTTCGCCCGCTACCTCGTCCTGTACACTGCCCTGACCAGACAATGGCTGACTGTCATCAAGGCTTTCCTCTTCCTCTGGTGCAGACGCCTGATCCTTTATGTGCGTCAAACTTTGCATCAGCAGACACATTAGGGGGATGCTCATGCTTATTATGGCGTTGTCTGCACTAACCAGCCGTGTGCATTCCTCAAAACACTGAAGGACTTGACACGTCTTGAATCTTCGACCACTGCACACCTGACAACTCCATGTCTGCCATCCTACTGCCTGCCCGTGTATGTGTATCCTCCCACAAAAACATAACAGCCCGCCTCTGTTCGCACAGTCTCTGAAGCATGTGCAGTGTTGAGTTCCACCTTGTAACAACGTCTATGATTAGGCGATGCTGGGGAAGGTTCAAAGAACGCTGATAGGTCTGCATACGGCTGGAGTGTACAGGCGAACGGAGGATATGTGCGCAAAGTCCACGCACTTTGAGGAGCAGGTCGGATAACCCCGGATAACTTTTCAGGAAGCACTGCACCACCAGGTTTAAGGTGTGAGCCAGGCAAGGAATGTGTTTCAGTTGGGAAAGGAAGATGGCAGCCATGAAATTCCTTCCGTTATCACTCACTACCTTGCCTGCCTCAAGATCTACAGTGCCCAGCCACGACTGCGTTTCTTGCTGCAAGAACTCGGACAGAACTTCCGCGGTGTGTCTGTTGTCGCCCAAACACTTCATAGCCAATACAGCCTGCTGACGTTTGCCAGTAGCTGCCACATAATGGGAGACCTGGTGTGCAACAGTGGCAGCTGCGGATGGAGTGGTTGTGCGACTGCGGTCTGTGGACGAGCTCTCGCTTCTGCAGGAGGACGAGGAGGAGGAGGGGGTGCGAACGGCTACAGCCAACTGTTTCCTAGACCGTGGGCTAGGCAGAACTGTCCCAAACTTGCTGTCCCCTGTGGACCCTGAATCCACCACATTTACCCAGTGTGCCGTGATGGACACGTAACGTCCCTGGCCATGCCTACTGGTCCATGCATCTGTTGTCAGGTGCACCTTTGTGCTCACAGATTGCCTGAGTGCATGGACGATGCGCTCTTTAACATGCTGGTGGAGGGCTGGGATGGCTTTTCTGGAAAAAAAGTGTCGACTGGGTAGCTCGTAGCGTGGTACAGCGTAGTCCATCAGGTCTTTGAAAGCTTCGCTTTCAACTAACCAGTAGGGCATCATCTCTAACGAGATTAGTCTAGCTATGTGGGCGTTCAAACCCTGTGTACGCGGATGCGAGGCTAAGTACTTCCTTTTTCTAACCATAGTCTCATGTAGGGTGAGCTAGACTGGAGAGCTGGAGATCGTGGAACTAGCGGGGGTGCCGGTGGACATGGCAGACTGAGAGACGGTGGGAGATGGTATTGTTGCCGCCGGTGCCCTAGATGCAGTGTTTCCTACTACGAAACTGGAGATTCCCTGACCCTGACTGATTTGGCCTGGCAAAGAAACCTGCACAGATACTGCAGGTGGTGCAGAAAATGGTGGCCCTACACTGCCGGAAGGGATGTTGCGTTGATGAGTAGCTTCATTGGCCGAGGGTGCTACAACCTTAAGGGACGTTTGGTAGTTAGTCCAAGCTTGCAAATGCATGGTGGTTAAATGTCTATGCATGCAACTTGTATTGAGACTTTTCAGATTCTGCCCTCTGCTTAAGGTAGTTGAACATTTTTGACAGATTACTTTGTGCTGATCAATTGGATGTTGTTTAAAAAAATGCCAGACTGCACTCTTTCTAGCATCGGATACCTTTTCAGGCATTGCAGACTGAGCTTTAACCGGATGGCCACGCTGTCCTCCAACAGGTTTTGACTTTGCCACGCGTTTTGGCCAAGATACGGGCCCGGCAGATGGAACCTGTTGCGATGTTGATGCCTGCTGCGGCCCCTCCTCCTCCGCTTCAGAACTGCTGCCGCCTGCACCCTGTTCCCCCAATGGCTGCCAATCGGGGTCAAGAACTGGGTCATCTATTACCTCTTCTTGTAGCTCGTGTGCAACTTCGTCTGTGTCACCGTGTCAGTCGGTGGTATAGCGTTCGTGATGGGGCAACATAGTCTCATCAGGGTCTGATTCTTGATCAGCACCCTGCGAGGGCAATGTTGTGGTCTGAGTCAAAGGACCAGCATAGTAGTCTGGCTGTGGCTGTGCATCAGTGCACTCCATGTCAGATTCAACTTGTAATGGGCATGGACTGTTAACTGCTTCACTTTCTAAGCCAGGGACGGTATGTGTAAAGAGCTCCATGGAGTAACCCGTTGTGTCGCCTGCTGCATTCTTCTCTGTTGTTGTTTTTGCTGAAGAGGACAAGGAAGCGACTTGTCCCTGACCGTGAACATCCACTAACGACGCGCTGCTTTGACATTTACCAGTTTCACGAGAGGAGGCAAAAGAGCTAGAGGCTGAGTCAGCAAGATAAGCCAAAACTTGCTCTTGCTGCTCCGGCTTTAAAAGCGGTTTTCCTACTCCCAGAAAAGGGAGTGTTCGAGGCATTGTGTAGCCAGACGACGAACCTGGCTCCACAGCTCCAGACTTAGGTGCAATATTTTTTTTCCCACCACCACCTGATGCTCCACCACTACCACTACCCTCATTACCAGCTGACAATGAACGCCCCCGGCCACGACCTCTTCCACCAGACTTCCTCATTGTTTTAAAAACGTTACCAAACGAACGGTATTTGTTGCTGTCACACAACTTACACGGTGAGCTATAACTTCAGTATGATTTAGCTACCCCTTTACAGGTGGGTGAGACCACAACGAAAATCAGCCACAATGTTACACACTCTGTTGTTGTTGGCAACAAATGAGATGGCACACACGCAGGACTGTCACTGAAGCGCAAATGTAAATATTTATCTCCCACTGATTTGTGTTTGTTTTTTTTAAAAGGGAGACTTCAGAAAAAAAAAAAATTAAAAAAAAATTATTTTTTACAGAAGAATTTATAAAACAAATAAAATGAAATGATTGTTTCAGGGAGAATTTAGGAAAAAAGAAAAAAAAAAAGGCTTTGTAGGGCCCACTGAGTGAGAGATGGCACACCCAGGAGTCAAGACTGGCACACAAGCAGAAGGGGCAATATGAATCTCCCACAGATTTTTTTTTTTTTTTTTTTTTCAGGGAGACTTGAGAGAAAAAAAAATACAAAAAAAATGATTTTTTTCAGGAATAATTTAGAAACCAAAGAAAATAAAATGATTGTTTCAGGGAGAATTTAGAAAACAAATAAAACAAAAAATAGGCTTTCTAGGGCCCACTGAGTGACAGATGACGCACACAGGAGTCAGGAGTGGCACACAAGCCCAGAGGCCAATATTAATCTCCCACTGATTGATTTAGTGATTTTTTCAGGTAGAATTATGAACCCAAATCAAGCAAAAAAATTAATAGGCTTTCTATGGCCCACTATTTGTGAGAGAGATGGCACGCTCAGGACTGGCACACAAGCCCAGAGGCCAATATTAATCTCCCATTTTTTTTTTTTCCAGGGAAAATTTATAAACCCAATAAAAAAAATAATAATAAATAGGCTTTCTATGGCCCACTATCTGAGAGAGAGAGATGGCACGCTTAGGACTGGCACACAAGCCCAAAGGCCAATATTAATCTCCCACTGATTGATTGATTGATTTTTTCAGGTAGAATTATGAACCCAAATCAACCAAAAAAATAAATAGGCTTTCTATGGCCCACTATTTGTGAGAGAGATGGCACGCTCAGGACTGGCACACAAGCCCAGAGGCCAATATTAATCTCCCACTTTTTTTTTTTTCCAGGGAAAATTTATAAACCCAATAAAATAATAAAAAAATAGGCTTTCTATGGCCCACTATCTGAGAGAGAGAGAGATGGCACGCTTAGGACTGGCACACAAGCCCAAAGGCCAATATTAATCTCCCACTGATTGATTTAATGATTTTTTCAGGTAGAATTTAGAACCCAAATCAAGCAAAAAAATTAATAGGCTTTCTATGGCCCACTGAGTGAGAGATGGCACACACAGGAGTAAGGAGTGGCACACAAGCCCTGAGGCCAATATTTTTCTCCCACTGATTGATTGATTGATTTTTTCAGGTAGAATTATGAACCCAAATCAACCAAAAAAATAAATAGGCTTTCTATGGCCCACTATTTGTGAGAGAGATGGCACGCTCAGGACTGGCACACAAGCCCAGAGGCCAATATTAATCTCCCATTATTTTTTTTTTCCAGGGAAAATTTATAAACCCAATAAAAAAAATAATAATAAATAGGCTTTCTATGGCCCACTATCTGAGAGAGAGAGATGGCACGCTTAGGACTGGCACACAAGCCCAAAGCCCAATATTAATCTCCCACTGATTGATTTAATGATTTTTTCAGGTAGAATTTAGAACCCAAATCAAGCAAAAAAATTAATAGGCTTTCTATGGCCCACTGAGTGAGAGATGGCACACACAGGAGTAAGGAGTGGCACACAAGCCCTGAGGCCAATATTTTTCTCCCACTGATTGATGTTGTGATTTTTTCTGGTAGATTTTGGAACCCAAATCAAGCAAAAAAATAAATAGGCTTTATATGGCCCACTGAGTGAGAGATGACACAGACAGAGATGGCACTCTAGCAGAAATGTCAATCTTAATCTCCCACAAAAAAAAAAAAAAGGAACTGTCCTTCAATTACTATCTCCCTGCAGTAATCTCAGCCAGGTATGGCAGGCAGCAATAAGGAGTGGACTGATGCACAAATTAAATAAAAAGTGTGGACAAACAAACAAGATAGCTGTGCAGAAAGGAAGGAACAAGAGGATTTGTGCTTTGAAAAAAGCAGTTGGTTTGCACAGCGGCGTACACACAGCAATGCAGCTATCAGGGACCTTCTAGGGCAGCCCAATGAGCTACAGCGCTGAGGAAAAAAAAAAAAAAAGGAGCTTCCACTGTCCCTGCACACCGAGGGTGGTGTTGGGCAGTGGAAATCGCTACAGCACAAGCGGTTTTGTGGTTAATGGACCCTGCCTAACGCTATCCCTGCTTCTGACGAAGCGGCAGCAACCTCTCCCTAAGCTCAGATCAGCAGCAGTAACATGGCGGTCGGCGGGAACTCCCCTTTATAGCCCCTGTGACGCCGCAGACAGCAAGCCAATCACTGCAATGCCCTTCTCTAAGATGGTGGGGACCAGGACCTATGTCATCACGCTGCCCACACTCTGCGTTTACCTTCATTGGCTGAGAAATGGCGCTTTTCGCGTCATTGAAACGCGACTTTGGCGCGAAAGTCGCGTACCGCATGGCCGACCACGCACAGGGGTCAGATCGGGTTTCATGAAACTCGACTTCGCCAAAAGTCGGCGACTTTTGAAAATGTTCGACCCGTTTCGCTCAACCCTAGTGCTGAACCCAGAGTCGCCAACTCGTATATAGTTAAGTAAAAAGGGCAGCACACTGCAGCGCCAAAACATGCAAACTTGAAAACACGAAATTTGAACTGCATTACTGCAGTAGAAATATGAAAAATGAGAGCTTTTAGCGCATAAAAATGGCCATATTTATGTGTACCTTGTAGCCACTTTACGGCATCTCTCTTATACGAGGTCCTACGCTTGACCTACCTCACTGAGAATAAACGTCTCCATCTGAATGGGTACATGTGAAACCTCTTCTTGGACTCAAATTCTCTCTTTCTGTGGAGGGGTATTGGACCTACTATAATTAAAACACCTGTGGCTAGGAGGCGGGGAGTGCACGATCAGAAGGCTAAAGAATACATTTCAAAAACCTGACCTGCACATCCAAACATAGACTGAGTGTGAACAGGTGCTGAACCCAGAGTCGCCAACTCGTATATAGTTAAGTAAAAAGGGCAGCACACTGCAGCGCCAAAACATGCAAACTTGAAAACACGAAATTTGAACTGCATTACTGCACTAGTTTTGGCGCTAAGTCTAGTGTGGAGGGAGCAGGAGAAGTTGCCGGATTCACAGCAGGGGAGCAGCTGACATTACTGAACCCCACTAACACAGGAGCTAGTGTTTTTCTCTGTGCAGATGGCACTTCTGAGCAGCATCTGGTGGTATTGTAGTCCAGGGAATCCAGGAGAAACAGATTGTTGGTTGAGGCCTTCACTCGAGGCAGTTTAATATCTGTTGTCGTGTGAGCGTGGACGGAGCAGGACAAATTGCCGGATACACAGTTGGGGACCAGCTGACATTACTGAAACCCAATATCACGGCAGCAAGTGTTGACTGTCTAGACGGCACTTCTGAGCAGCAACTGGCGGTGTTGGAACCCAGGATCAATGCTAGAAACTGAGGGTAGTTGTAGACTTAGTGTGGAGGGAGCAGGAGAAATTGCCGGATACATAGCAGGGGAGCAGCTGACATTACTTAACCTCACTAACACAGGAGCTAGTGTGTTTCTCTGTGCAGACGGCACTTCTGAGCAGCATCTGGTGGTATTGTAGTCCAGGGAATCCAGGAGAAAGAGTGTAGGCTGAGGCCTACACTCGAGGCAGTTTAATAATATGTGTTGTAGTGTGAGCGTGGACGGAGCAGGACAAATTGCCGGATACACAGCTGGGGTTCAGCTGATGTTACTGAAACCCAATAACATGACAGCAAGTGTTGACTGTTCAAACGGCACTTCTGATCAGCAACTGGTGGTGTTGGAGGCCAGGGTCAATCAACCTCCTGACAAAGCCAAGGGGTGAAACGCGCGTCGAGGCTCGCTGCTCCCTGTCTGCACGTCGGCACCCTGCCACTAAGATGTCTCAAGGTATTAACACTTATTAGGACATCTCCATTTATGTCATGATCTGGGGTCACTTGTTTTCATGGTACGGTTCTATGGCCCAGTGCCCTGGGTTTTAGTTCTGACATT
This sequence comes from Ranitomeya imitator, assembly GCF_032444005.1. Taxonomy (NCBI): domain Eukaryota; kingdom Metazoa; phylum Chordata; class Amphibia; order Anura; family Dendrobatidae; genus Ranitomeya; species Ranitomeya imitator. The sequence continues at coordinate 126,242,604 of NC_091285.1, forward strand.
ATTCAGCTCGCTCTTTCATCTATTTTCCTCTTTGAGGGCTTGTATTTATTACTTGCGGGCGTTACCTGTGGCATCCATGTTGCAGGGTTTGTTTGGCCGTACAGCGGTGGTTTTTCCTGTGCAGTCTTTCAGCGCATCCACTATGAGGGGTCACATCTGATGCGCTGTTCTTTTTAGCTGTGTTTTTGCTTTTTCACTGCTGTCCTAGTTGTACTATTTATATGTAGTATTTTCAATAAAATTTATACTCATATTTACCACCATCTGATATGGATCTTATGTATATGATCATTATTTATGTCTTTTTTAGTCTAGTTATACATAGTATCCATTGCCGTACTTAGTATATGTTCGGCTCCTTTCTCCCTTCTTTGGTTTACATGGTTATGCTGACGGGGGTTACCCTTTGGTAGCTCTCAGGGTTTTTTTAGGTTTATCAATCAGGGTATAGGCCGAGGCCTAATTGGAGCAAGTTTAATATTTGATGTAATGTGAATGTGGAGGGAGCAGGAGACATTGCTGGAAACACAGCAGGGGAGCAGCTGTTACTGAATCCCACTAACACAGGAGCTATTGTTTTTCTCTGTGCAGACGGCACTTCTGAGCAGCAACTGACGGTTTTGGAGCACAGGGAATCCAGGAGAAGCAGAGTGTAGGCCGAGGCCTAATTGGAGCAAGTTTAATATCTGATGTAATGTGAATGTGGAGGGAGCAGGAGACATTGCCGGACACACAGCAGGGGAGCAGCTGACGTTACTGAACCCCACTTACACAGGAGCTAGTGTTTTTCTCTATGCAGATGGCACTTCTGAGCAGCAACTGGCGGTGTTGGAGCCCAGGAGAAGCAGAGTGTAAACAGAGACGTAATTTGAGCTAGTTTAATATCAGTTGTAGTGTGATGTGGACGGAGCAGGAGAAATTGCTGGATACACAGCTGGGGATCAGCTGTCATTACTGAAACCCTATAGCACTGGGTCATGTGTTGACTGTGCAGACGGCACTTATGAGCAGCAAATGGCGATGTTGGATCCCAGGAATTACAGTTCAGGTGGTAGAAACATGAACACTACAGGAGACCTGGATACTGTTGCCAACCAATTATGTAATCTGGAAGAGTAGTGGAAAATTCCTGTGAGATACAGGCTTGTTCATTTTCAGAAAAGTAAGGCGGTCAATGTTATCGGAGGATAGTCGCATGCGATGGTCTGTTAGTACACCACCTGCGGCACTAAAGACGCGTCCCGATAATACACTAGCAGCAGGGCAAGCCAGCACCTCCTATGCATATTGGCTAAGCTCTGGCCATGTATCCAGCTTAGAGACCCAAAACTTGAAGGGGAAGAGCCATCTGGGAGTACACTGAGAGGGCAAGACATGTAGTCTGTCATCATCTGATGGAAATGTTGCTTCCTGCTGACTGGAGCCGTCTGTGATGGTGTAGACATTTGTGGAAAACTTTGCCACAGTTGTGCCATACTGGTCTTGCCATGTGCTGAGGCACTGCTTCGGCTCCCTCTTTGTGCAGAGCTTCCTCCACTGCCTTGACACACTGAACTGCTTTGTAAAGCACTAGCAGCACTGCTCTCGGTTGGACTGGAGAAGATGATAGAATGCACCAGTGTGTCTTTTTACTCCCGCATTTTATGCTCTCGGTTCAACGGTGTTATGAGGCTTTGTATGTTGTCCTGGTAGTGAGGATCTAGGAGGTTGCACACCCAATAATCAGCCGTGTTGAGAATGTTGGCGATGCTGTGGTCATTTGCCAACTGGCTAAGAAACGCTGTCCCCTGCTTGAGGCGTGATCTCTGCCTGCTCTGCATCACCCCACCCTCGCTCTACACACTGACTACTTGAGAATTGTGTAATCCCTCTTCTGGACCAATGTCTTCCTCCTCCATTGACTCCTCCTTATCCTCCTCACAAAGAGTCCCCTGCTTAGGCCTTTGTGAGGAACCACATTGCGCTGACTGTCCAGAAGCAGATGGAATTGGTGACTCCTCCTCCTCCACCTTTTCCACAACATCATCCCTTAGCGCTTGCAGTGTTTTTTCAAGCATGCAGATAAGGGAACAGTCATGCTGACTAGTGCATCATCTGCACTCACCATCCGCGTGGAATCATCGAAGGCACGCAAAACCTTGCAGACGTCCTTCATAGTGGCCCACTCAGTGGTTGTGAAGTCTGAATGGCGCACAGTGTGACTTTTTTGCGCCTGATGCAGCTGGTACTCCATTACTGCTGGCTGCTGCTTACACAACCTCTCCAACATATGTAATGTTGAATTCCGGCTGGTGCGCAGGTTACATATGATGTGATATTTGAGAAGGCAGAATCAGCGCTGCAGAGCTGCAATGCGCGATCTTGCCATGCTGGAACGCCACAAGTGAGCACACTCTAGGCGGATCTTGTGCAGCAGTGCATCAAGATCCGGATAGTCCCTCAAAAGACTCTGTACGACCAAGTTTAGCACATGTGCCAGACATGGGATGTGAGTGAGGTTGCATAGGCCAAGAGCTGCCACCAGATTTCAGCCATTGTCACACACTACCATGCCTGGCTGGAGATTCGCTGGCACAAACCACACATCGCTCTCCTGCTTGATGGCATTCCAGAGCTCCTGCGCTGTGTGGCTTCGATTCTCCAAACAAATTAATTTCAATACATCCTGTTGACGCTTGGCCATGGCTGTGCTCATATCGGTCGTAACAGGTAAGCGTTCACGGGTCCGTAGGGAGATGGAATGTGATGGCTCCTGCAGCGCTGATTCAGAGGAACTGGAGTATAAGGAGGAGTCAATGTGTACAGACTGGATTCCTGCAATCCTTGGAGTTGGTAGAACACGTACAGCGCCACTCTCAAGATCTGTACCCGGCTCCACAACATTTACGTAATGGGCAGTGAGGGAAAGGTATCATCCCTGTCCATGGTGACTGGTCCATGCATCGGTGGTTAGGTGGACCTTGCTATTGATGGCATTTGATAGGGCATGTTTAATGTTTCCCTCCACATGCTTTTGCGTGGCAGGGACAGCTTGCCTGCTAATATAAAAGCAGCTGGGCACGTTGAATTGTGGGACTGCCAATGCCATCAGGTTATGGAAGGTGTCAGTCTCCACCAGCCTGAATGAAAGCATTTCAAGGAACAGTAGTTTTGCAATGCCAGCATTCAGAGCCTGTGCTCGGGGGTGGTTTGCCGAGAATGGACGCCTTTTCTCCCATGCCTGTGCTACCGATGGCTGTAGACTGGCTTGGGAATGTGAGGATGGCAGGGAACATGGTGCTGTGGGTGGAATTAAACTGGGTCTCTGTACAACAGTGCCAGAGATTCTTCCATGGTGATCCTGTGAGGAAGCTGAACCAGCTGTATGTGAGCTGGAGAAAGAGGCTACAACATGAGCTGAAGAGGTGGTAGGTGCAGCTGTAGGTTGGCCTAGGTCTTCAGTGTGTTTTTGTAACTCCACCACGTGCTTGGTCCGCACATGTTTCCATATATTTGTGGTATTGTGGTTGCTGACTCTTTTCTCTCTTTTGACTTTCTGATTACACAGCTTGCATTTGACAAAGCAAATGTCATCTGCAACTGTGTCAAAAAAGGACCAGGCACTGCAAGTCTTGGGAGCGCCCGTTTTGTCTTTTGGAAGAGGCATGCTCCTAATGGGTGCCGAAGTGGAGGCTACAGGCAACGCATTCTTCCCCCTCCCTCTTCCTCTCTTTTGGGCCATTCGGGGAATCTCTTCCTCAGAGCTGCTCCCACTACCTTCCTGTTCCTCACGCCATGATGGGTCAAGGACCTCATCATCTACACTACCCTCTTCCAACAACTGCTTCTCCTGTGTAGTCTTGGCAGCACAGTATGCAACAGAAAATTGCACCTGAGTCTCATTACCAGATGCGTACTGAGGTGTGCTGACCGGACGCACTGGCCCACCCGCCTCTTCAGATTCACAGAGACAAAGTTGTTGGGCATCACTGCATACTGCCTCTTCTTCCATTTCTCGAATGCTGCTTGGCTGGCCCCCTCTTTCCAAGCCAAGAGATTCAGAGAACAGAAGAAGAGATGGCTCCTGTACAGAGCTCTCTGACTGCCTGGGCAATTTGGCAGGTGGTGAAGAGACAGATGGGTGCTTTTCATTGCTCTGTGCCTGAGAGGATGTGGCACTAATTGAAGTCGATGCATTTCATGCCATCCATCCGATAACGGCTTCAATTTGTTCTTCCTGCAGCAGTGGGGTACGGCGAGCTCCTACAAATCTGCGCATGAAGGACTGTTCCTTGCTAAAACTGGGGATGATGAGTCACCGGTGCCCGCAGCAGGCACAGATTCCCCATTTCCTCTCCCTGCAGAAACTCCACGCCCACGATCACGTGCCTTACTCCCTGCCTTCTTCATCTTGGTAGACTGATAAAAATAGGCAGAAAAGTACTAACGGCTTAGTGTGCTTATTCCTGAACAATTGCTAACAGGTATAAGAAACACTAATTTTATTAAGTGTGGACTAGACTTTAATATGAGCTTATGTGGCCTACACAACTGTAAAGTGGAGTGCTTGGTGAACTTTATTAACTTTTTGTTTTTTTTCGCAGAACAGACTACAGCGTGATCTGAACTCACACAGAGACCATGCAGACAGCCGTGAACTGCGCTACAAGGCCAAAAAAACTCCTCTATGTACTCCTATATAGTGTTTTTCCACAATATACCAGGATACAGATGGAAAACCACTAATAGAATAAATCAGGAAAAATGTGCAGCAGGCAGCACTAATTGAAAAAAGACAATGGAACAGTATGAGGCAGTGACGCACGCTAAGCTGACTACAACCAGTTGTGGCTGCAGAACAGACTACAGCATGAGCTGAACTCACACAGAGACCTTGCAGACAGCCGTGCACGGCACTGCAAGGCCAAAAAAAGCTCCTCTATGTACTCCTATATAGTGTTTTTCCACAATATACCAGGATACAGATGGAAACCCACTAATAGGATAAATCTGGAACAATGTGCAGCAGGCAGCACTAATTGAAAAAAGGACAATGAAACAGTATGAGGCAGTGACGCACACTGAGGTGTCTACAACCAGCTGTGGCTGCAGAACAGACTACAGAGTGAGCTGCACTCACACTGAGACCTTTCAGACAGCCATGAACAGCGCTGCAAGGCAAAAACAAGGTTCTCTCACAGCAGTTGCTAAAGTAGCCTGGGTAAAGCACAATGAAGCAATCGCTATCTCAAACTGTCCATCAGTCAGAACAGCAGCGTCCTGTCCCTAACTGAATTCTTCTTAGGATTCCTCATTGGCTGAATTAAATCAAACTGGCTCATTGAAATATGGGAACTTCCGATTCTGGTATCCGATATTGAGAAAGTATCGGAACTCAGTATCGGAATTCCGATACCGCGAACATCGGCTGATGCCCAGTATCTGCAGTATCGGAATGCTCAACACTAATGATTAGTAGAACAGCTCCGTAGAGATGAGCTATCTATTGCAACTCAAATTAACTAACTTAGCCAAATTTTTCCCCAAAATTTTATTTGTAACAAATAATTTTGTGCAACTCAAAAAACTGGAAAGCTTGTAATTAGTGTTGAGCATTCCGATACCGCAAGTATCGGGTATCGGCCGATACTTGCGGTATCGGAATTCCGATACCGAGATCCGATATTTTTGTGGTATCGGTAACGGAGGTGTAAAATAAAGAATTAAAATAAAAAATATTGTTATATTCACCTCTCCGGCGGCCCCTGGAACATCACCGCGAGTCACCGGCGTCCGGCAGGCTTCTTTGTTCAAAATGAGCGCCTTTAGGACCTGCGGAATGACGTCGCGGCTTCTGATTGGTCGCATGCCGCCCATGTGACCGCCAGGCGACCAATCAGAAGCCGCGACGTCATTCCTCAGATAAATTCCTAGAATGAGCGCCTTTAGGACCTGTGGAATGACGTCGCGGCTTCTGATTGGTCGCGTGGCGGTCACATGGGCGGCACGCGACCAATCAGAAGCCGCGATGTCATTCCGCAGGTCCTAAAGGCGCTCATTTTGAACAAAGAAGCCTGCCGGACGCTGGTTCCTCGCGGTGATGTTCCAGGGGCCGCCGGAGAGGTGAATATAACAATATTTGTTATTTTAATTCTTTATTTTACACCTCACTATGGATCCCAGGGCCTGAAGGAGAGTTTCCTCTCCTTCAGACCCTGGGATCCATCAGGATACCTTCCGATACTTGGTGTCCCATTGACTTGTATTGGTATCGGATATCGGTATCGGCCATATCCGATACTTTTCGGGTATCGGCCGATACTATCCGATACCGATACTTTCAAGTGTCGGACGGTATCGCTCAACACTACTTGTAATTAGAAATGAGCAGATTACTTCACTCAACCCCCGAGATGTGAGTGCGCCAATATTTTTTTTGCGTCCTAGCCAACTTGCTGACACAATTTAGTTGTGCCCCAAAACATCAAGGCCACATTTACATCAGTCTGTTATCTGAGTCTGACGGCGGGTGTATCGGTGATGGAAAAATCATAGCTTCGCAGGCATAAGTTTCATAGTTCTATCTGCTAGCCTTGTTCCACTCTTTTTATGTTATTTTAAAAATTCTCCAATTCTCCCCCCCCCCCTAAGTCTGTTATGTCAGGCTGAGGCCTGTTGTTTCTTTCTGTGGTGGAAAAATCTTAGTTTCGCAGGCACACTACTGAGTGCTAGCCTTGGTAAAATATATATCTTTTATGCAGTCTGTTATGTCAGGCTGAGGCCTGGTGTAGCTGTGGTGGAAAAATGGTAGCTTTGAAGGCACACTGATCAGATATAATTTTGCTCCAAATAAAAACATTTGTGTTGAGCTTTTGAAATAGTTCAGTAGTCCATTTAAAATGGGCAAGGCAAGGGACGGGGAGGTGGAGGTGATGCTGATGGTGCATGCAGAGGACAAGGCCTGGGCCAAGCTGAAAATTGGCCACAACAAAGACCCATATCTTCTCACTCGACCTTCCTGTCCAAGTTTCTAGGGAATCCCAGCACACCCCTATTGAAGCCAGAGCAGTCTGAAATTGTTGTTGGTTGGATAGAGGATAATGCTTCCAGTCACTTAGCCACCACCAACACCACCACCATGTCTTCCACACTGTCAAGTCTGAGTAGCCATGAGTGTGGACCGGATATTTCTCACTTGATTCTCCTTCCTTCCACCATGCCGAGTGCCCTGAGAAAATTGATCCCACACTTGGACACTCCGAAGAGCTGTTCAGTTTTCACTTTCAAGATTCCGTACTCTAGGCTGATCAACTTGAAGTGGGGCCAGATGAGATTGCATGTAGCGATGCCCAAAACTTTCACCAGCCACGGTCTCACGAAGGCGATGGTGAGAAAGTGTCACAAGTGGTTGACTTTGAGACACAATTGCCAGAAAGTCAGGAGGAGGAGCAGTTTGTGGATGATGAGGAGGTGGTGGATGACTATGTGACTGACCCAACCTGGCAGGAGGACATGCAAAGCTAGGGCAGCAGCACACATGAGGAAGGAGGCATATCACCCCAACATGCAGGAAGAAGCAGTGGCCACAGACAGAAGGCGTGCATCTGTTCCCCGTAACACCAACATGAGGGAACTTGCCATTCCAACTGTTAGATCTTCCCGAGTCTGGTTATTTTTTTTAAGACTCTGCCGATAACCCCAAGCAGGCCATTTGCAGCACCTGCCATACCCGCATCAGCAGGGGTAGCAAAACTACCAGACTGACCACCATCAGCATGATCAGGCACATGGCAGCAAAGCACCCAACTTTGTGGGCCGACCCCCAGGCTCCAGGAACACTGTCTGCAGGGGACACCACTGCTTCTTCCACTGTTTTACGTAGAAGCCAATCCCCAGTCCACAGTGCATGTGAAGATGCCTCTAGCCCTGCACCTGTTGTGGCCCACAGTCAAGCAGCACCATCATCAAGCCCATCCACATCCTTGTTACAGCACAGCTTTCAGTTATCTATACCCCAGTCATTGGAAAGCAAGCGGAAATACCCAGGCAACGTCCCACAGACCACTGTCCTAAATTCTAACATTTCTCTTCTGCTTGCACTCAAAATGTTGCCCTTTAGGCTCATTGAGATGGAAGCTTTCCGCAACCTGATTGTGGTGGCCGTGCCAAGGTATTCAGTCCCCAGTCGCCACTATTTCTACTGGTGTTCCATTTTGGCATTACACCAGCATGTCCCACAACATTACCAGTGCCCTCAACAATGCTTTTACTGGGAAAGCCCACCTAACCACGGACATGTGGACAAGTGCTTGTAGCCAGGGACGATACATCTCACTGACGGCACAATGGGTTAACATAGTGGAAGCCGGGATCCAGTCGGACCTTGGGATGGAATACATCCTCCCCACGCCGAAGATTGTGAGCCCTACGTCAATCAGAGTTGCCCCCACAGTATACAGCTCCTGCACCTCCTCCTCTTCAGCCTCCATCTCTGAAATCAACACATCAGTCATAAGCTGGAAGCACTGCCTAAGCCAAGTGGCAACAGGCTGTGCTGAAGCTAATATGCAAAGGTGACAAACGTCACAATGCAGAAGAGTTGTGGACAGCACTGAAAGAATAATCAGATATTTGGATGACACCGCTGAACCTACAGCCATGCTTGGTCGTGTGTGACAATGGCTGGAAACTGGTGGCGGCTCTGAGGCAAGGTGAGCTCACACACGTACATTGCTTGGTTCATGTGCTTAACCTCGTGGTTCAACATTTTCTGAAAAGCTACCCGGAGCTGCCAGGTCTGTTAGTGAAAGTAGGTCAACAGTCTGCCCATTTTAGAAAGTCAGCTACTGCTTCAGCCGCCCTTGCCATGCTTCATCAGCGTTTGCAGCCTCCATCTCACCGACTGGTGTGTGATGTCCCCAAGCGCTGGAACTCTACACTGCATTTGTTGGAAAGGATTTGTGAACAGAAGAGGGCAGTTGTTGACTACTAACATCAACAAAGCTGTCAATATTCAATTCAGACTCCACACATAAGACCTCAGGAGTGGACATGGATGTCAGACATATGTACCATCCTGCAAAACTTTGAGGACTGCAAAAAGATGGTGAGCGGCGATGAAACCTTAATTAGCGTCACCATCCCGCTTCTCAGCATTCTGAAAACCTTTTGGCTCAAAATTTATCGAGGATGCATTGCAGGCAGAGCACGAGGACATGGATCAAGGAACCATACAGGGGGATTACACTCAGCCCAGCCTCATGTCTTCCCAACGTGGATTGGTTGGCAATGAGGAGGAGGAGGAAGAACCGGAGCTACTTTCATGCACTATAGACGGTACTACAAGCACAGCTGTCATACTGTCTGTCCAGCGAGGATGGCCTGAGGACAGGGAGGAGGAGAATGAGGAGGAGGAGGGCAGCATGGTCAGTCATCCTGTTGGTGAGGACATGGAAGTCCTGCCTGTTAGCAGTCTGGCACGCATGGCTGACTTTATGTTGCGCTGCGTTTCACGTGACCCTCGCATTATAAATTTTTTTTGGTGACACTTCAAGACCCACGCTACAAGGACTTTCAATCTCTTCTGCCAGAGGCAGAGAGGTGTAAGAAAATGTTGCATTACCTATGGACCCTTGTGCCGTAATTACTTAGAAAATTTCCATGTGAGAACGCTAGCAGCAGATGTCAGAGTTTGTTGTACAACCAAGGAGTCCAAGCGAGAGAGACAGATGTACAATCCAGCTCAGGCAGGAGAACAATGGCAAAGTTTTGGGACAGTTTTCTCAGACCCTCCCATCGAGACAGGACAGAGGCAAAGGGTGCTGTCACAAGAAGTGCAATGCTTGGAAATATGCTGAGGGAGTACGTTGCAGATCGTACAAAAGTATTTTGAGATTCCTCTGTGCCTTTTAATTATTGGGTATCCAAGCTTGGGAACGTGGCATGAACTGGCACGCCTTGGAGGTCCTGGCCTTCCCTGCTGCTAGCATTCTGTCAGAGCGGATTTTTAGTGCCACTGGTGGAATTATAACAGATAAGTGCATCCGCCTGTCAACTGAAAAGACTGACACTTATAAAAATTAACAAGAGCTGGATTGGGAAAGACTTCTGTACACCAACAAGTGAAAACAGCAAAACTTAACCTCTAATACATTCTCGTTTTGGGGAGGTATATTCTCATGCACCTCTTCACAACCACACATGGGTTTACGCTTCCAGATCTGGTCTGTTTGTTGTTATCCTCTTCCTCATCATCCACAACCAGTAGAACACCAGGGGGAAAGGATTCCGTGATGCCAAGTCACCATTTTTTTGTGCAAGGGTGTTTTTGTGATGCCCGTTGCTAATTGGAAGCCAAAACAAATGTTACTTCCACAGGGAGAATTCTTTATGTCTCCTCATTGTACCACTAGATCACCAGGCTTAACGTCTTCTGTGCCGCTGCAGGCAGTCCAATTTTTGGCAAGGGTGTCTATGATGCCCATAGTATATCTTTTAAAAACGCATCCCCCTTGGGGAAATGTTTGTCAGCCCATGCACTGTGTGGATGGGTATTACAAGTCTAGGAGACACATTTCTTTACATTGGGCCTAGTTTTTAATGAGGCCTTCAGCAATGTCTCCTCATTCTCCACCACTAGATCACCACGCTTAATGTCTTCTGTGCTCCTACAGACAGTCAATTTTTTGGCAAGGGTGTCTATGATGCCCATAGAATATTATTTTTAAAAATTACCCAGCTTGGGGAAATATTAGTCTGCCCATACACTTAGTGTATGGGCATTGCAAGTCTAGGAGACCCGCTCCTTTAAATTGGGCCTAGATTTTAATGAAGCCTTAAGCAATGTCTCCTCATTCTCAACCACTAGAACACCATGTTCTGTGATGCTACAAGCAGTACAATTTTTGCCAATCCTGTATATGATGTCCATAACAGATTTTTTAAAAATGGTACCCCCGTGGTTATCATTGGGCCTAGTTTTTAATAAAGCCGTCCTCCATCTCTCATTATTTTCCACCACTAGATCACCAGGGTTCACGCGTTAAGTGCTGCTACAGACAGTCAATTTTGTGATCCCAATTAAATATTTTTTTAAAAATGTATCCCCTATGGGGAAATGTTTGTCATCCCATACACTTAGAAGGTTCAGGGTAAGGACCAGGTAGCGGATCAATTGATATCTCAGTCTCCTCTGCCCAGGAGATAGCCACGGCTCTGGTGGAGTGAGCCTTGATGCCTTCAGGAAGTGGAGTGCCACTCACAGAGTAAGATAGACTAATGGCCTCCCTGATCCATCTGACAATGGTACTTTCAGCTACCCCGTACCCCTGTTTGCTACCGTGGAAGGCTACAAATAGGCACTGATCTTTCCTCCACTGACTAGTTATGGGCCTGTATTGTAACATGGACCTCCTCACGTCTAACATATGGAATATTTGCTCCCCTTGGTTCCTAGGATTATTGCAAAATGATGGTAAGGTGATCTCTTGACTCCTATGGAACTTAAGGACTACCTTGGGGAGATAGGCCGGATCTGGTCTTAGAACTACTCTGTCTTCAAAAATTTGCGTATATGGGGGCATATAGATAGGGCCTGTAAGTCGCCCACTCTACGAACCCATGTTAAGGCTACCAGCAATACTGGTTTAAGTGTAAGTAACTTCGGTGATAACTTCTGTAAAGGCTCAAAGGGGTTTCTGGTTAAAGCCTCCAAGACCAGATTCAGGTCCCAGGGAGGGATCTTAGAGACAATGACCGGCCTAGACTTACTACAAGACTTTATGAACCGAGACACCCACTTACTGTAAGCTAGGTTGCAGTTATAAAGGACTCCAGGGCTGAAACTTGAACCGTGACGGTGCTAGTTGCTAACCCGAGTTGCAACCCTGCCAGTAGAAATTCTATGATAGGTCGCACCGGCGCTACATTCACTAACGGTTCCCTCAGGAAGGCTAGGAACTTCTTCCATGTTCTACCGTATATTCTGGATGTGATAGGTTTTTTACATTTCAACAGGGTGGAGACTAACCCTGGTGAGAATCCTTGGCAACTCAATAGTGCCCTCTCAAATTCCAGGCTGCCAGATGGAAGCCCTTCACTTGAGAGTGGCTCATTGGTCCCTGGGTAAGCAGGTCCAGAACTTCTGGCAAGATCCATGGATTTGTAATTGACATCTGCCTTAGAAGAAAGTACAATATCCTCTTCAGCTAAAATGAAGCTATGAGGATTACCCTTGCTTGATCGTCTCTGATCTTCCGGACAACTGTCGGAATCACTGCCATCGGGGGGAACACGCAGCCCAAGGGGAATTTCCAGGGTATTTTTAGGGCATCTACAGCAAATGGATGTTTCCTTGGATTTAGGGAGCAGAACTTCCTGACTTTTTTGTTGTGTGAGGTGGCAAACAGGTCTATCCTTGGTTTGCCCCAAGTTTGCACTATTTGTTGGAAAACCTGAGGATTTAAGGACCATTCCCCCTGTCTCAAGTCTCTGTGACTCAGGAAGTCTGCTTGTATATTTTAGACACCCCTGTGATAGATAACAGGTGTTGTTCTGCTAATTGGAAAAGTAGATCAGACACCTCCATGAGACTCCATCACCTCGTCCCCCTTGGTGGATGATATAAGCCACCACTGCTTGATTGTCCGACATAACTCGAGTATGGTAGCCCCGAAGCAAGGGGAGAAAATGTCTTAAGGTCTTTTCCACTGCCCACAGTATTTTCACATTTGAACCGTTACTCCTTTCTAGCGAGGACCAGGTTCCTTGTACTGAGTGGAATCTCAGGTGTGCTCCCCAACCTGTACTACTTGCATCGGTTGTAATAATGTCCTCCACTGGTTTTTGCCACAGGACCCCCAATGTCAGATACTCCTTCACAGTCTACCAGATTAGGGAATCTCTTACGCCCAAGGAAAGATATAGTTTTTCTACTAAATGTCCTTTCAATAATTGCAGCTGTCTTAGACGAAACTGTGCCCACCCTACAGCTGGTGTGCGTGATGTTAATGAGCCTAGTAGGGACATTGCGTTCCTTGGTGTCATTGCTGGCTGTTGTATTGCTGTAGGAGCCAGGTTCCTTATCTTGATTACCTTGTCCTCTGGCAGGAGTCAGAGCTGTCACTCGGATTCAAGTATTAACCCTAGGAAGGATTGCACTTTTTCTGGTGCTAATCTTGACTTGGGGGTATTTATCATCCATCCTAACTCTATTAGAGTTGACGTCACTTTTCTTTCATGGTGGGTGCATTGGGTCTCCGACCTCCCTATCACAAGGAAGTCGTCCAGGTATGGGACAATCACTATATCCCGGAATTAAAGGTATGACATTACTTCGGCCATTACTTTGGTTAAGACCCTGGGAGCTGTAGACAGGCTGAATGGAAGGGCTGTATACTGGTAACTAGTAGAGTTGAGCGACCTTGACCTTTTTAGAGTCGAGCCGGGTTTCGCGAAACCCGACTATCTCAAAAGTCGGGTCGAGTGAAATCGGCCGATTATGACGTAAAGTCGGGATCGACCGAAACACGAAACCCAATGCATGTCAATGGGGCAGCATAGTCGGCAGTGAGTGGGGGCCAGGAAAACACCTAGAGTGCCCATTTTAATGTCAAAACCATCCATTCTTCTTAATGAAGCTTGTCAAGCGTAATTTACCTTATAATAATTGGAAGGCATTTGAAATTGGGGGTCATTTGGCTAAAGTTGTGCTGGGTAGGGCTGGTTCAAGTAATTAGTGGGCCCAGGAAATCTGGACCACGTCACGGCAGTGGAGCAGGGAGAGGTAAGTATTTCAACTTTGCAAGTGCTGTGAACCTGAGCAAGCAGGGGGGGCCCACTCGTTGGCATTGGCACTGGCACAGGGCCCCTCAAAGTACTGCGGTGTGTTTGCACGGCGGGGGCGCCTCCCACCGGCAGCAACACTTTTGCGTACCATGAGAGGCCCTGTGCCAGTGACGTCGCCAACTAGTATTCCTCCCCCCACCTGATGAAGGAACCTGCACTTTCATCTGCACCTTCCTGTTTGTCCCCGTGTAAGGTGGTATGGTATGCGGGAAGGGGGACCTGACTTTCAGCAGGGTCACAATCTTGCAGTGTAGCGTGCACGGGAAATGTTGCGTTATGGGTCAATGTACCAGCAGACTCATCTATCACTGGCTGGGCAATGGGCAGGATGAGGAGGAAACACAGATATAGGCCCAAAGAATAAAGTGGGCTAAATGCAGTTCAAAATTGGTAACACAGGACTAATCAGGGGGCATTGCAGTGGAGGACAACTGGAATGAGAGGCTGACACAGAGAGTAGGCCCAAATCAGTAAGTAGTCGAAATGCAGTTCAAAATTGGCAACAGTAGTAAACAGGCGGCACAGCTTTGTTCAGTGGAGGAGAACAGCAAGGAGTGGCAGACACCGATAGTAGGCCCCAACCCAACTAGTAGGCCAAATGCAGTCTAACATTAACAACTACTTAACGAGCGCCTGAAAACGGAATTTCAGGACAGGAAACCAGGAGAACAGCAAGGAGCGGCAGACACCGATAGTAGGCCCCAAACCAACTAGTACGCCAAATGCAGTTGTTCCGTTTAACCACAATTTAATGAGAGCCTGAAGATAGAAGTTCAGGAAAGGCAACCTGGAGAACACCTTGGAGTGGAACACACCATCTCTCTACACCCCATACCCAATTTGTAGGCCTAATGCAGCGTAGTTTCCAACAACTACTAAACGAGAGCCGGAAGATCGAAGCAATAGAGAGGAAACCTGGGGAACACCTTGGAGTGTAACACACCATCTCTCTACACCCCATACCCAATTTGTAGGCCTAATGCAGCGTAGTTTCCAACAACTACTAAACGAGAGCATGAAGATCGAAGCAATGGAGAGGAAACCTGGGGAACACCTTGGAGTGGAACACACCATCTCTCTACACCCCATACCCAATTTGTAGGCCTAATGCAGCGTAGTTTCCAACAACTACTAAACGAGAGCATGATGATCGAAGCATTGGCGAGGAAACCTGGGGAACACCTTGGAGTGGAACACACCATCTCTCTACAGTGGAACACACTATCTCTCTACACCCCATACTCAATTTGTAGGCCTAATGCAGCGTAGTTTCCAACAACTACTAAACGAGAGCCGGAAGATCGAAGCTCAGGAAAGGCAACCTGGGGAACACCTTGGAGTGTAACACACCATCTCTCTACACCCCATACCCAATTTGTAGGCCTAATGCAGCGTAGTTTCCAACAACTACTAAACGAGAGCCGGAAGATCGAAGCAATGGAGAGGAAACCTGGGGAACACCTTGGAGTGTAACACACCATCTCTCTACACCCCATACCCAAATTGTAGGCCTAATGCAGCGTAGTTTCCAACAACTACTAAACGAGAGCCGGAAGATCGAAGCAATGGAGAGGAAACCTGGGGAACACCTTGGAGTGTAACACAGCATCTCTCTACACCCCATACCCAATTTGTAGGCCTAATGCAGCGTAGTTTCCAACAACTACTAAACGAGAGCATGATGATCGAAGCATTGGCGAGGAAACCTGGGGAACACCTTGGAGTGGAACACACCATCTCTCTACAGTGGAACACACCATCTCTCTACACCCCATACCCAATTTGTAGGCCTAATGCAGCGTAGTTTCCAACAACTACTAAACGAGAGCCGGAAGATCGAAGCTCAGGAAAGGCAACCTGGAGAACACCTTGGAGTGGAACACACCATCTCTCTACACCCCATACCCAATTTGTAGGCCCAATGCAGCGTAGTTTCCTACAACTACTAAATGAGAGCCGGAAGATCGAAGCAATGGAGAGGAAACCTGGGGAACACCTTGGAGTGTAACACACCATCTCTCTACACCCTATACCCAATTTGTAGGCCTAATGCAGCGTAGTTTCCAACAACTACTAAACGAGAGCATGCAGATCGAAGCAATGGAGAGGAAACCTGGGGAATACCTTGGAGTGGAACACACCATCTCTCTACACCCCATACCCAATTTGTAGGCCTAATGCAGCGTAGTTTCCAACAACTACTAAACGAGAGCATGATGATCGAAGCATTGGCGAGGAAACCTGGGGAACACCTTGGAGTGGAACACACCATCTCTCTACAGTGGAACACACCATCTCTCTACACCCCATACCCAATTTGTAGGCCTAATGCAGCGTAGTTTCCAACAACTACTAAACGAGAGCCGGAAGATCGAAGCTCAGGAAAGGCAACCTGGGGAACACCTTGGAGTGGAACACACCATCTCTCTACACCCCATACCCAATTTGTAGGCCCAATGCAGCGTAGTTTCCAACAACTACTAAACGAGAGTCGGAAGATCGAAGCTCAGGAAAGGCAACCTGGGGAACACCTTGGAGTGTAACAAACCCTCTCTCTACACCACGGAAGGGCTGATTCTTAGGAAGGAAGGCTGTCGGAAAGAAGCAGGGCGCGTCCGAGGGTGATTATATTCTTATTAGGTATATACTCACCCTCGGACGCACCCTGCTTCTTTATTTGTAATGAATGTTTATTTGCAATGTGGTTTTGACTTACTCTATTTTTTTGGTAAATAATGATTTTATTATTTTCATTGTTTTGCATCTTCTTGGCAATAATATAAAGAAGACGCGACAGGACAACACTCGGTGGATGCCATATCTGTGTTTAAAATTGAAAAAACCTTTCAGTTAACTACTTGCAGGAGAAAGTTATTGTAGCTGGTGGCCATTTTTAGTACTGTACCAGATTTTTGTTGTATGTGTTTGTTTTTAATGTTAAAATGTCTGCATTTGATATCTCTCCAGTATTTTCTTTTTTATAAGCAAAATACTTATTTTTATATTTCCTGATGTTGGTTCCAGGGGTACACGGGCAGCAGTGGTGTGGTCAGTGGAGGCCTAGTGGAAGGAGTGACCGCAGACAGGCATCGAAGGCCTAAAATAATAACACATGGCTGTAGGCAATTTTAAATTGATTCCAGGGGTACACGGGCAGCAGTGGTGTGGTCAGTGGAGGCCTAGTGGAAGGAGTGACCGCAGACAGGCATCGAAGGCCTAAAATAATAACACAAGGCTGTAGGCAATTTTAAATTGGTTCCAGGGGTACACGGGCAGCAGTGGTGTGGTCAGTGGAGGCCTAGTGGAAGGAGTGACCGCAGACAGGCATCGAAGGCCTAAAATAATAACACATGGCTGTAGGCAATTTTAAATTGGTTCCAGGGGTACACGGGCAGCAGTGGTGTGGTCAGTGGAGGCCTAGTGGAAGGAGTGACCGCAGACAGGCATCGAAGGCCTAAAATAATAACACATGGCTGTAGGCAATTTTAAATTGGTTCCAGGGGTACACGGGCAGCAGTGGTGTGGTCAGTGGAGGCCTAGTGGAAGGAGTCACCGCAGACAGGCATCGAAGGCCTAAAATAATAACACATGGCTGTAGGCAATTTTAAATTGGTTCCAGGGGTACACGGGCAGCAGTGGTGTGGTCAGTGGAGGCCTAGTGGAAGGAGTGACCGCAGACAGGCATCGAAGGCCTAAAATAATAACACATGGCTGTAGGCAATTTTAAATTGGTTCCAGGGGTACACGGGCAGCAGTGGTGTGGTCAGTGGAGGCCTAGTGGAAGGAGTCACCGCAGACAGGCATCGAAGGCCTAAAATAATAACACATGGCTGTAGGCAATTTTAAATTGGTTCCAGGGGTACACGGGCAGCAGTGGTGTGGTCAGTGGAGGCCTAGTGGAAGGAGTGACCGCAGACAGGCATCGAAGGCCTAAAATAATAACACATGGCTGTAGGCAATTTTAAATTGGTTCCAGGGGTACACGGGCAGCAGTGGTGTGGTCAGTGGAGGCCTAGTGGAAGGAGTGACCGCAGACAGGCATCGAAGGCCTAAAATAATAACACATGGCTGTAGGCAATTTTAAATTGGTTCCAGGGGTACACGGGCAGCAGTGGTGTGGTCAGTGGAGGCCTAGTGGAAGGAGTCACCGCAGACAGGCATCGAAGGCCTAAAATAATAACACATGGCTGTAGGCAATTTTAAATTGGTTCCAGGGGTACACGGGCAGCAGTGGTGTGGTCAGTGGAGGCCTAGTGGAAGGAGTGACCACAGACAGGCATCGAAGGCCTAACATAACAAAAATGTCAATACAATGGTATTGTCAGTGGCAGGCATTGAAGGATGTCAGCGCATAGACTAAACATTGGTGGAGCTGTGAGATAATTTTGCAAGTGGTAGAGCACTGTTTGAGCTGGGGTGGGGGGAAACTGTCTTGTGGCCGGCGGTACAGGCCCAGGGCCCCTCATATTACAACGGTGTGTCTGACGTTGGGTGCGCACCACCACCGCCAGAGACACTTTATTGTACTAGGAGGGACCCAGTGGCAGTGCCGTCGACCAAAAGCGGGCTCACCCACCTCTTCAGACAAACTGCACTCTCACGGGTGCTGTCGCCAAGTGTCGATACCACGGCCCCGTGTGGGGAGTTTGGCCATTTAGTGAGGTGTAAACATGTCGTATGCTGGACAATCAGGTGCAGAAAATTACGAGATTGGAAAAGGCATTCAGAATAGTCCACAGGCAAGACCTTTTCATAGGAAAGCTAGGTGTCAGCCGGGCAAGGTGGGGCAAAAGATTTCGAAATCCAGTTGTGGTTCATTTTAATGAAGGTTAGATCATCTACATTTTGGGTAGCCAGACGAGTCCTTTTTTCTGTTAGTATTGAACTTGCAGCACTGAATACTCTTTCTGATAGGACACTAGCTGCCGGGCAAGCAAGCTCCTGCAATGCATATTCTGCCAATTCTGGCCAGGTGTCTAATTTTGATGCCCAGTAATCAAATGGGAATGACGGTTGAGGGAGAACATCGATAAGGGATGAAAAATAGTTTGTAACCATACTGGACAAATGTTGTCTCCTGTCACTTTGAATTGATGCTGCAGTACCTGTCCTGTCTGCGGTCATAGCAAAATCACTCCACAACCTGGTCAGAAAACCCCTCTGGCCAACGCCACTTCTGATTTCTGCCCCTCTAACTCCTCTGGTCTGCTGGCCCCTGCAGCTCGTGTGAGAACGATCACGGGCGCTGTGTGCAGGGAATGCCAGAAGCAAACGGTCAACAAGAGTTGATTGTTTGGTTGCTAATATTAGTTCCAAGTTCTCATGTGGCATTATATTTTGCAATTTGCCTTTATAGCGAGGATCAAGGAGGCAGGCCAACCAGTAATCGTCATCATTCATCATTTTAGTTATGCGTGTGTCCCTTTTGAGGATACGTTAGGCATAATCCGCCATGTGGGCCAAAGTTCCAGTTCTCAAATCTGCGGTTGTGCTTGGTTGAGGGGCAGTTTCAGGCAAATCCACGTCACTTGTGTCCCTCAAAAAACCAGAACCCGGCATTGCCGCGCCACCAATTTCCAGTGGCCCCGGAAAAGCTTCCTCATTAAAAATACAATCATCCCCATCATCTTCCTCGTCCTCCTCCTCCTCTTCGCCCGCTACTTCATCCTGTACACTGCCCTGGCCAGACAATGGCTGACTGTCATCAAGGCTTTCCTCTTCCTCAGCTGCAGACGCCTGATCCTTTATGTGCGTCAAACTTTGCATCAGCAGACGCATTAGGGGGATGCTCATGCTTATTATGACGTTGTCTGCACTAACCAGCCGTGTGCATTCCTCAAAACACTGAAGGACTTGACACATGTCTTGAATCTTCGACCACTGCACACCTGACAACTACATGTCTGCCATTCTACTGCCTGCCCGTGTATGTGTATCCTCCCACAAAAACATAACAGCCCGCCTCTGTTCACACAGTCTCTGAAGCATGTGCAGTGTTGAGTTCCACCTTGTTGCAACGTCTATGATTAGGCGATGCTGGGGAAGGTTCAAAGAACGCTGATAGGTCTGCATACGGCTGGAGTGTACGGGCGAACGGCGGATATGTGAGCAAAGTCCACGCACTTTGAGGAGCAGGTCGGATAACCCCGGATAACTTTTCAGGAAGCACTGCACCACCAGGTTTAAGGTGTGAGCCAGGCAAGGAATGTGTTTCAGTTGGGAAAGGGAGATGGCAGCCATGAAATTCCTTCCGTTATCACTCACTACCTTGCCTGCCTCAAGATCTACAGTGCCCAGCCACGACTGCGTTTCTTGCTGCAAGAACTCGGACAGAACTTCCGCGGTGTGTCTGTTGTCGCCCAAACACTTTATAGCCAATACAGCCTGCTGACGTTTGCCAGTAGTTGCCCCATAATGGGAGACCTGGTGTGCAACAGTGGCAGCTGCGGATGGAGTGGTTGTGCGACTGCGGTCTGTGGACGAGCTCTCGCTTCTGCAGGAGGACGAAGAGGAGGAGGAGGGGGTGCGAACGGCTACAGCCAATTGTTTCCTAGACCGTGGGCTAGGCAGAACTGTCCCAAACTTGCTGTCCCCTGTGGACCCTGCATCCACCACATTTACCCAGTGTGCCGTGATGGACACGTAACGTCCCTGGCCATGCCTACTGGTCCATGCATCTGTTGTCAGGTGCACCTTTGTGCTCACAGATTGCCTGAGTGCATGGACGATGCGCTCTTTAACATGCTGGTGGAGGGCTGGGATGGCTTTTCTGGAAAAAAAGTGTCGACTGGGTAGCTCGTAGCGTGGTACAGCGTAGTCCATCAGGGCTTTGAAAGCTTCGCTTTCAACTAACCGGTAGGGCATCATCTCTAACGAGATTAGTCTAGCTATGTGTGCGTTCAAACCCTGTGTACGCGGATGCGAGGCTAAGTACTTCCTTTTTCTAACCATAGTCTCATGTAGGGTGAGCTGGACTGGAGAGCTGGAGATCGTGGAACTAGCGGGGGTGCCGGTGGACATGGCAGACTGAGAGACGGTGGGAGATGGTATTGTTGCCACCGGTGCCCTAGATGCAGTGTTTCCTACTACGAAACTGGTGATTCCCTGACCCTGACTGCTTTGGCCTGGCAAAGAAACCTGCACAGATACTGCAGGTGGTGCGGAAAATGGTGGCCCTACACTGCCGGAAGGGATGTTGCGTTGCTGACTAGCTTCATTGGCCGAGGGTGCTACAACCTTAAGGGACGTTTGGTAGTTAGTCCAGGCTTGCAAATGCATGGTGGTTAAATGTCTATGCATGCAACTTGTATTGAGACTTTTCAGATTCTGTCCTCTGCTTAAGGTAGTTGAACATTTTTGACAGATGACTTTGCGCTGATCAATTGGATATTGTTTAAAAAAATGCCAGACTGCACTCTTTCTAGCATCGGATACCTTTTCAGGCATTGCAGACTGAGCTTTAACCGGATGGCCACGCTGTCCTACAACAGGTTTTGGCTTTGCCACGCGTTTTGGGCAAGATACGGGCCCGGCAGATGGAACCTGTTGCGATGTTGATGCCTGCTGCGGCCCCTCCTCCTCCGCTTCAGAACTGCTGCCGCCTGCACCCTGTTCCCCCAATGGCTGCCAATCGGGGTCAAGAACTGGGTCATCTATTACCTCTTCTTGTAGCTCGTGTGCAACTTCGTCTGTGTCACCGTGTCGGTCGGTGGTATAGCGTTCGTGATGGGGCAACATAGTCTCATCAGGGTCTGATTCTTGATCAGCACCCTGCGAGGGCAATGTTGTGGTCTGAGTCAAAGGACCAGCATAGTAGTCTGGCTGTGGCTGTGCATCAGTGCACTCCATGTCAGATTCAACTTGTAATGGGCACTGCTTCACTTTCTAAGCCAGGGACGGTATGTGTAAAGAGCTCCATGGAGTAACCCGTTGTGTCGCCTGCTGCATTCTTCTCTGTTGTTGTTTTTGCTGAAGAGGACAAGGAAGCGACTTGTCCCTGACCGTGAACATTCACTAACAACGCGCTGCTTTGACATTTACCAGTTTCACGAGAGGAGGCAAAAGAGCTAGAGGCTGAGTCAGCAAGATAAGCCAAAACTTGCTCTTGCTTCTCCGGCTTTAAAAGCGGTTTTCCTACTCCCAGAAAAGGGAGCGTTCGAGGCCTTGTGTAGCCAGACGACGAACCTGGCTCCACAGCTCCAGACTTAGGTGCAATATTTTTTTTCCCAAAAAAACGTAAACAAACTAACGGTATTTGTTGCTGTCACACAAATTACACGGTGAGCTATAACTTCAGTATGATTTAGCTACCCCTTTACAGGTGAGTGAGACCACAACGAAAATCAGGCACAATGTTACACACTCTGTTGTTGGTGGCAACAAATGAGAGAGATGCCACACACGCAGGACTGTCACTGAAGCACAAATGTAAATATTAATCTCCCAGTGATTTGAATTTTTTTTTTTTTAAGGGAGACAAAAAAATAATAGAATAAAATGATTTTTTCAGGAAGAATTTAGAAACCAAATAAAATAAAATGATTTTTTCAGGGAGAAATTAGGAAACAAAAAACAAAAAAAGGCTTTCTATGGCCCACTGAGTGAGAGATGACGCACACAGGAGTCAGGAGTGGCACACAAGCCCAGAGGCCAATATTTATCTCCCACCGATTGATGTAGTGATTTTTTCAGGTAGATTTTGGAACCCAAATCAAGCTAAAAAAAATAATAGGCTTTCTATGGCCCACAATTGGAGAGAGAGAGAGAGATGGCACACCCAGGAGTCAAGACTGGCACACAAGCAGAAAGGGCAATATTAATCTCCCACTGATTTGTTTTTTTTTTTTTGTTTTCAGGGAGACTTTAGGAAAAAAAAAATAGAATAAAATGATTTTTTCAGGAAGAATTTAGAAACCAAATAAAATAAAATGATTTTTTCAGGGAGAATTTAGAAAACAAATAAAACAAAAAAAGGCTTTCTATGGCCCACTGAGTGAGAGATGACGCACACAGGAGTAAGGAGTGGCACACAAGCCCAGAGGCCAATATTTATCTCCCACTTTTTTTTTTTTGTTCCAGGGAAAATTTATAAACCCAATAAAAAAAATAATAAATAGGCTTTCTATGGCCCACTATCTGAGAGACAGAGAGAGATGGCACGCTTAGGACTGGCACACAAGCCCAAAGGCCAATATTAATCTCCCTTTTTTTTTTAAGGGAGAATTTATAAAACCAAAAAAAATAAAATAAATAGGCTTTCTATGGCCCACTATTTGTGAGAGAGATGGCACGCTCAGGACTGGCACACAAGCCCAGAGGCCAATATTAATCTCCCACTTTTTTTTTTTTTTTCCAGGGAAAATTTATAAACCCAATAAAAAAAATAAATAAATAAATAGGCTTTCTATGGCCCACTATCAGAGAGAGAGATGGCACGCTTAGGACTGGCACACAAGCCCAAAGGCCAATATTAATCTCCCACTGATTGATTTATTGATTTTTTCAGGTAGAATTTAGAACCCAAATAAAGCAAAAAAAAAAAAATGGGCTTTCTATGGCCCACTGAGAGAGTGATGATGCACACAGGAGTCAGGAGTGGCACACAAGCCCTGAGGCCAATATTTTTCTCCCACTGATTGATGTAGTGATTTTTTCAGGTAGATTTTAGAACCAAAATCAAGCAAAAAAATAAATAGGCTTTCTGTGGCCCACTGAGTGAGTGATGATGCACACAGGAGTCAAGAGTGGCACACAAGCCCTGAGGCCAATATTTTTCTCCCACTGATTGATGTAGTGATTTTTTCAGGTAGATTTTATAACCCAAATCAAGCAAAAAAATAAATAGGCTTTCTATGGCCCACTGAGTGCGAGATGACACAGACAGGGATGGCACTCTAGCAGAAATGTCAATCTTAATCTCCCACAAAAAAAAAAAAAAAACAGGGAGTGTCCTTCAATTACTATCTCCCTGCAGTAATCTCAGCCAGGTATGGCAGGCAGCAATAAGGAGTGGACTGATGCACAAATTAAATAAAAAGTGTGTACAAACCAAAAAGATAGCTGTGCAGAAAGGAAGGAACAAGAGGATTTGTGCTTTGAAAGAAGCAGTTGGTTTGCACAGCGGCGTACACACAGCAATGCAGCTATCAGGGAGCCTTCTAGGGCAGCCCAATGAGCTACAGCGCTGAGGGGAAAAAAAAAAAATGTAGCTTCCACTGTCCCTGCACACCGAAGGTGGTGTTGGGCAGTGGAAATCGCTACAGCACAAGCGGTTTGGTGGTTAATGCTATCCCTGCTTCTGACGAAGCGGCAGCAACCTCTCCCTAAGCTCAGATCAGCAGCAGTAACATGGCGGTCGGCGGGAACGCCCCTTTATAGCCCCTGTGACACCGCAGACAGCAAGCCAATCACTGCAATGCCCTTCTCTAAGATGGTGGGGACCAGGACCTATGTCATCACGCTGCCCACACTCTGCGTTTACCTTCATTGGCTGAGAAATGGCGCTTTTCGCGTCATTGAAACGCGACTTTGGCGCGAAAGTCGCGTACCGCATGGCCGACCCCGCACAGGGGTCGGATCGGGTTTCATGAAACCCGACTTTGCCAAAAGTGGGCGACTTTTGAAAATGAACGACCCGTTTCGCTCAACCCTAGTAACTAGTGTTGAGCCACCCCCCTAGTGTTCGAGTTCGGTTCGTCAAATTGTGGTGTGTTCAACGAATGTTCGTCAAACGTTCGACAAACACCGTCGAACCCCATTAAAACCAACAGCAGGCAATTAAAAAAACACATATAAACACTTAGAAAATACATAGAAAACACCTTGAAAGGTGTCCAAAAGCTGATAAACTGCTCAGAAGACAGAACAAACACATGGAAAAGTCACAAGTACATAAAGCCATGTAAAAAGAAAAGAAATGTGTCACGGCCACTCCTTCTGCAGCCGTGCCTGCTGCCATAACCACTACCGTTCCCCCCGCTCATACTTACCCACTGTGGTGCGCCCCTCCTGCAGGTGCGCATCCTCTCCTTCATTATTCTCCAGTCCCTGGTTCTCGTCGGGTGCGCATGCGCACCGCCCACTCCAGCACTTCCTGTTTCTGATTTACAGGCGCTCTGTATCTCCTCTCTGTGATCCTGGAGGACCGTAACCAGAAAGTCCTTCAGCACTCCATGTATTTAAGGCGATTCCTTCCTCTGCTCCTTGCCTCTCTGTCATTTGTGCTTCTGTGACTCAGGTCCACCTTTGTCTTTGCACTGCCTGTTCTGAGTCTCCGCTCTGTCCAGCCAGTTCAACTTCTCTGCCTTTCCCAGGCTTCCTTCTCTCCTTGTCCAGTCCAGCCTTCCCAAGGTTCGCTCCATACTCTGTTAGTCTGGTGTCTCTGTCCTGTCCTGCTTCCGTTGTGTTTTCCCTTTCCCAGTGCTCCTTTGGTCTCCCCTATACTCAGCTCTTACCAAACTGTACTTCACTTTACCCCGCTCTGTCCGTCCTACGCCCAGCTTCTTTAATTTGTACCTCCTACTACCTGTCTCCGGGTTCCAGCTTCTGCGGCAATAGTCTCCCTTGGGTCTGCCCCTAATGCTCCCTGTATAGGGGGTGGTCTACCTGGTCTGCTCACCCTTGGGAGGTTCGTTGTCATGGATCTGCAGGTCTAATCCAGGTGTTCTAAAAGATCTCACAGTGTGGAGGAGTAAAAGGAGGAGGAGACACAGATATATGCATTTCATGCCCTTCTAAAATCAAGAGAGGCTGGAGTAAAAATCTAAAATCAGCCTGCCAACACCCAGACATCGTGGTAAAAAAATTAAAAAGAAATATCTTTAGGTAGAATGGCGGGTCCATTCAGAACACTTTCCTTAGAAGACGTAGTGGTATCCCTGTTGGGAGTCCTGCCAAAAAAAGGAACCCAATGCATTCAGACTAATCCACCATTTGTGATCCAAGGGGCAGGTCAGTAAAAGACAACATCGACGCGGAACCAAGTACAGTACTATATACTGTACCTTTTTTGAGGCAATCAAGCGTGTGAAGAAGTTGGGAAGGGGCACCCTAATGGCCAAAACAGACATTGAGGGGGCGTTCCGGTTACTACCTGTGCCTCCGAATAGTGTCCGCCTATTTGGCTGCTTCTGTGAGGGAGCATACTACATAGATCGCTGTTTGCCCATGGGGTGCTCCATATCCTGCTCACTATTTGAGGCATTTAGTTGCTTCCTCGAATAGGTCGTCATGGACGTTTCTAAGGGGGCACATATTATCCATTACCTCGACGGCTTCTTATGCCTGGGCCCAAAAGATTCGCACAGTGTGAATACACACGGTAGTCCACCTGTGAGAAGGAGAGAGCTGGAGGGAGAGCGGACACCCCAGAGCTTAAGGGTTAGATTGAGAAAGGAAGAAGGCAGTGTAGCTTGCTTCATGGGTGGGGTACTCTGCTGAGTAGCAGACACTGCTACTAGGCCCAAAGTATTGCCTGGGCTAGATGCAGTTAAAAATTAGTAATTAGATAAACAGGCAGTGTAGCTTGATTCATGGGTGGGCTACTCTGCTGACTGGCAGACACTAAAGCTGTTGGGCAGACCTCTGAATCCCAGGACATAGTATGAGTAAACAGCTCTGCAGACTCAACCATCTGTGTTACCCCAAGCCATAGTGTATGTAGTTTCTAAAGGTTAAAAAGTGGGGGAAGAGCAACCCCACCCACCTGGAATTGACGATGCCAACGTCATGCAAAACACAGGGGACTCCAAAAAGAGTCTACATTTTTTTTCAAAAATTGGGCCTCAGAAACCACTTAAGTGGCATCAATTTCCCCAGAGTTTCTTAAAATGGTTGGTGAGTTGATTTTCAAAAATCATCAAGCTTTTAGTCTCCTCAGGATGACACTGGGGTACAAAGTTCTTGCGGATCCAGGATTTGTTCATCTTGATGAACGTTAGTCTGTCTACATTCTCACTGGACAGCCGCATGCGCTTATCTGTCAGCACACCACCAGCAGCACTGAACACACATTCAAAGAGTACGCTGGCTGCAGAGCACAACAAGGTCTCCAAGGCGTGAGTGGCAAGCTCAGGCCATTTTTCCAGATTGGAAGCCCAAAATGAGTAAGGGTCCAATTCCACAGTCATGGCATCGATGTTAACTTAAAGATACTCCTGTACCATCCTCTCTAGGCGTTAGCTATGTGTCAGAAGACTTCTTGTCTCCAGTGGCCTTGCAATGGATGGTCTAAAAAATTCTTGAAACGATTGGAAAAAAAGGCTGTTACCACCAGATGCGATGTTACTGTTATGGTTTGCGTGATGACTCGACAGTACCATGGTTGGCAAGTTAGAACTCAGAGATTCACTACGTGCAACACTGGTGTTTTGTGGAAAAGCAGATGTAAGATTCTGTAACAGTCTCTGCTGATACTCCTGCATGCATGAATCCCTTTCTATGACAGGAATTATTTCGCTAAATTTACTTTTGTACCGGGGATCTAAGAGTGTGGCAACCCAGTAGTCGGCATTACTCCGGATTCTGACAATCCGAGGGTCATGTTGCAGGTAGTGCAGCAAGAAGGCACTCATGTTTCTTGCGCATCCAGGAGGACCAAGTACTTGTTGTCTTGGTGGCGGCGAGGTGAGAAACATGCTTCCTTCCTCTGCCCTCTCCCCCCCATCCTCGCACAACAGAAATTTGATCAAGGTCTCCCTCATCTGATGAGTCTTCCATGCCCAGCACCAGTTCGTCATCCACTTCTTCCTCGGCTCCTGCACCTTCCTCAACAGATTGGCTGCTACCATGTGCCCTCGGTCATCCCTCTCCCCCACCCTCCAATGCCAGCCGCCTTGGTGCTGCCAACCATCTGGACCTTGGAGATATTATCCCTTCCGCATTCGACGCCTCCTGTTCCTCCTGTTCCTCCTTCTCCTCCTCCCACTACCTGACTCCGAATACTGTTTAAGCTGTGCTCCATCATGTAAATGACCGGAATAGTCTTGCTGATAATGGCATCGTCAGCACTAAACATCTTCGTTACTATTTCAAATCTGTGCATAAGGGTGCATAGGTCCCTGACCTGTGACCACTCCTGCAGCGTGATTTGCCCCACCTCTGGAACTCGTTGGCAAAGGCTATACATCATAAGGTATTGTTCCAGGGCTCGTCGGTGCTGCCACAGTCGCTGAAACATGTGCAGAGTTGAATTCCACCGTGTGGGCACATTGCATACCAGCCGGTGAACTGGCAGGCCCAACGACTTCTGTAGAGATGTAAGTCATTGAGCTGTGGGATGCGAACGGCGGAAGTGAGCACACAGCGACCGTGCTCTCTGCAGAAGCCCATCTAGTCCGGGATAGTGGGATAAAAATAACTGGACAACCAGGTTCAAAACGTGAGCCATACTAGGAATGTGCATGACATTGCCTGGCGCAGGGCGGCACCCAGGTTTACAGTATTGTCGCGCATGGCCTTCCCTGGCTGCAGGTTCAGTGGAGACAACCATTTATGGAACTCTGTCTCCAGAGCTGACCACAACTCCTCAGCTGTGTGACTCACATTTCCCAGATATTTCAAGGTAAACAACACCTGATGACGTTGAGCCCCGGTGACAGCATAATAAGGAGGTGTGCAGGATTCCTTCTGCGCAGTTAGAACGTGGGTGACATTACCAAACAGGCTTTTGGTGCAGGTGGAGGACTGAGAGGAGGTTGAGGAGGCAGAAGCAGTGGAGGAACTTATAGATACAGAGGATCGACGTGCAAATCTTACGGACGGCAAGACTTGGACAGCAGCCCCTTCTCCTGCTGTCACCATAGTTACCCAGTGCCCAGTCACCGACATGTAATGCCGCTGTCCATGTCTACTCGTCCAAGTGTCTGTGGTGAAATGCACCCTGTCACACACAGTTTCTCAAGGAAGCGATGATGTTGTGTGTGACATGCTGGTGTAGCGCAGGCACATCTCTCTTTGAGAAGTAGTGACAACTGGGCATCTGGTACTGGAGCACTGCGACGGACATAAGGTCTCGAAAATCCTCTGTGTCTAGCAGGTGGAAAGGCAGCATTTTTGTCGCCATCAGCTTGCAGATGGTGAAATACAACCTCTTAGCTTTGTCATGGCTAGGAGGAAATGGTATTTTACTTGTCTACATCTGAGGGACCGAGGGCTGGCTGCCGTGCTTAGACGGGGTTGAGTAGGGAGTCCCCGGCAAACTGCTGGTCTGTGAGGAAGGTGCAGGCAGAGATATTACGTTGCCTTGATCAAAATGTGGTGGTCTCGATGTCGGAGAGCGCTCAACACCAGCAGGTGTTTCCACTTGCAAAGGTACTGATGACCTGCCAATCACACTGGCTGTTGCGGGTAAAGAGGTGGAAGGTCTGCGTCCAAAACCATGTGCGACTGCTGTTTCCACAGTCACAGAGGAAGAAGAGGCCACAGATGCACTTGATGGGGCAGATGGTGGTTTGCTCGGCCCAATAGGCCCATTGTAGCACAGTGAGCTACCCACTGCAACTTATGCCTCATATCCATGTGACGGTATATGCATGAAGTACTCAAACTATTCATTTTTTGGCCTCTACTGAGATTTTGGTGACAAATCTTACAGACAACATGAGTTGGGTCATCCTTTGCGATCTCAAAAAATACCCAGGCTATGCAAGGCTTAGAGCCCATGCGACCTGAAGAGCCACCACGACTTGTGCTCAGAGGCACAGTTGTGGTTGAGGATGCAGTTGTTGACGTGCTTCCAGTACTCCGTCTCTGTTCAGGAAGGTGCAACCTAACCTTGTAATCACTAGCATCCTCCTCCACCTCCCCTGCTGACCTCATGGACTGGTGGACTGTGGGTTGACAGTAAGTGGGGTCTCCAACCTTGTCATCATCACCCTGAGTGTTCTCACGCCCGTCGTCCTCAGAGCCAACCTCTTCCTGCCCTGACCGAAAAGTCAATTTTTCATTCCAATCAGGTTTCTCAGTCTCATCACCATCTTCCCCATTGTCTCCACCAACGGGAGTTACAGTTTGGGAATGATGGTCTACATTATGCTCAGAACCTTCTTCATCTGGGCCTGGATCCGACTCACAAAGATTCTGGGCATCAGTGCAGATCATTTCCTCATCTGGATTCACAGAAGCTCTTGGGCAGACCTCTGATTCCCAGGCTATAGTATGAGTAAACAGCTCTGCAGACTCAACCATCTGTGTTACCCCATACTCAGACGGGCGGCTGGAGACTTGGGAGCTGTGAGGAAGCAAGTGCGATTGGGGTGACACCTCTGAGAACTGGAGTATTTGTGATGTTGAAGTTGAGGTGGAGGAGAGACCACTTGAAGCAGCACTTGATATCCGTTCAAGCACCTGCTCTTTTTGTGCCTCATCTAGAATTTGTAGCGATGCTCTAAGATATGGTCATAAGAAAGGGATCATATCAGATTGTCCACGAAAAGAAGTAGACATCTTACTTTGGCTGGAAGATGGTCTTTCCTCTGCAGATGTTACTGTTGCTTTACCACCTACCCCAAGGACACAACCTTTTTTTCCCTTTCTAACATGCCTATTCCCGTTTCCAACAGCAGCAGGCCTTTTGCCACTCATTTTGGCAACTCTGTAATTGTTGGCACAAAAAACGATGGATGGAAACCGAGCAGAGCTGAGTGGCCAAACTGTGGTACTAGCCCAAAACGATTTACTGGGTTAGATGCAGTAAAAAATTATTAGATACACAGTCGGTGCAGCTAGCTTCACAGGCGGGCTACTCCGCTGACGTGCAGACACTGCTACTAGGCCCAAAACGATTTACTGGGTTACATGCAGTAAAAAATTATTAGATACACAGGCCGTGTAGCTAGCTTCACAGGCGGGCTACTCCGCTGACGTGCAGACACTGCTACTAAGCCCAAAACGATTTACTGGGTTAGATGCAGTAAAAAATTATTAGATACACAGGCCATGTAGTTAGCTTCACAGGCGGGCAACTCAGATGACTACCAGACAATGCTACTAGCCCAAAAGGATTGGCTGAGCTAGATTACACCAAATGCTGTGACAAACACTTGCACAGCACTGGCACAGACCTGCCTGGCAAAAAGTGCTATGAACTGCTGTAATCTACCCTGAAAAGGGCTGATATTACAACTAGTCCCGACTCCCTAAACCTATTTCTATCTAACTGCAAATACGCTCGCAATTCACACACTTATACTGTATAGCGCCCACAGCAGCAGCGGTGCCGTCTAGCACTAAGCTGCAGCAGTGAGGAAATGGTGGCGACGGGGAAAATGACTGGTTCTTATAGGGCAAGGACATGTGACATGCACAGCCAATCACACATGCCCTTGCTTGTGTGCATCACATGCACTTTGCTGTGTGTGTGTGTGCACTGCTGATAGGCTGAGAGGCTGCACTGTCATAATGTTAATTGCGGGAATGAAAAAAAATGGAGATCGGCATTATTTCAGCACAGATCTATCCCCCCCACCCCGCACACTATACACTGAAATAGTCTATTAACATTGATAAACAGTTTTATTGTGAAAATCAAGTTAGGCTTTTGGTGAACGAATAGTTACCGAACAGAAACTAGAACAGCCGAATTTAAAGCAAATTGTTCGAGTTCATCGAACGATTCGAACACCGCCCAAAACAGCTCAAATTTGAAATTGGCGAACAGTTCGACTCGAACACCGCTCATCTCTACTGGTAACGTTTGACCTGACCTTGGACATAGAGAGCTACCCTCAGATACTCCCGATGGATTGGGATATGGTAATAGGCATCTTTAAAGTCCATCACTGCCATGAAGCAGTGTTGGAACAAGATTTTTGTGGTCATGTTGATAGACTCCATCTTGAAGGAGCAATTCTCTACTGACTGATTGAGCTTCTTCAGGTTAACTATGGTTCACCAGAAACATCTGTTTTTTGTACCAAAAAGAGCAGGGAGTAAAATCCCCTTCCTTCCTCCTGAATCGGGACTTACAGTAGAACCAAGACCCCTGTCTCCAGAGCCGATTGTTCCTGCTGGTAGGGTTGAGCGAAACGGATCGTTCATTTTCAAAAGTCGCCGACTTTTGGCACAGTCGGGTTTCACGAAACCTGACCCGATCCCTGTGTGGGGTCGGCCATGCGGTACGCGACTTTCGCCCCAAAGTAGCGTTTCAATGACGCTAAAAGCGCCATTTCTCAGCCAATGAAGGTGGACGCAGAGTGTGGGCAGCGTGATCACATAGGTCCTGGTCCCCACCATCTTAGAGAAGGGAATTGCCGTGATTGGCTTGCTGTCTGCGGCGTCACAGGGGCTATAAAGAGGTGTTCCCACCGACCGCCATCTTACTGCTGCTGATCTGAGCATAGGGAGAGGTTGCTGCCGCTTCGTCAGAAGCAGGGATAGTGTTAGGCAGGGTCCATAAACCAACAAACCGCTTGTGCTGTAGCAATTTCCACTGTCCAACACCACTTTTGTTTGCAGGGACAGTGGAAGCTACATTTTTTTTCCTCAGCGCTGTAGCTCATTGGGCTGCCCTAAAAGGCTCCCTGATAGCTGCATTGCTGTGTGTACGCCTCTGTGCAAACCAAATGCTTTTTTCAAAGCACAAATCCTGTTGTTCCTTTCTTTCTGCACAGCTATCTTTTTTGTTTGTCCACACTTTTGATTTAATTTGTGCAGCAGTCACACTCCTTCTTATTGCTGCCTGCCATACCTGGCTGAGATTACTGCAGGGAGATAGTAATTGTAGGAATTTTTTTTTTTTTTTTATAATTCTCCCTAAAAAAATAAGTTGTGGGAGATGAAGATTGGCATTTCTGCTAGAGTGCCAGTCCTGAGTGTGCCATCTCTCTTAAATAGTGGGCCATAGAAAGCCTATTTTTTTTTTTAACCCCTTTACCCCCAAGGGTGGTTTGCACGTCAATGACCAGGCCAATTTTTACAATTCTGACCACTGTCCCTTTATGAGGTTATAACTCCGAAACGCTTCAACGGATCCTGGTGATTCTGACATTGTTTTCTCGTGACATATTGTACTTCATGATAGTGGTAAAATTTCTTTGATAGTACCTGCGTTTATTTGTGAAAAAAACGGAAATTTGGCGAAAATTTTGAAAATTTCGCAATTTTTAAACTTTGAATTTTTATGCAATTAAATCACAGAGATATGTCACACAAAATACTTAATAAGTAACATTTCCCACATGTCTCCTTTACATCAGCATAATTTTGGAACCAAATTTTTTTTTTGTTAGGGAGTTATAAGGGTTAAAAGTTGACCAGCAATTTCTCATTTTTACAACACCATTTTTTTTTAGGGACCACGTCTCATTTGAAGTCATTTTGAGGTGTCTATATGATAGAAAATGACCAAGTGTGACACCATTCTAAAAACTGCACCCCTCAAGGTGCTCAAAACCATATTCAAGAAGTTTATTAACCCTTCAGGTGTTTAATAGGAATTTTTGGAATGTTTAAATAAAAATGAACATTTAACTTTTTTACACAAAAAATTTATTTCAGCTCCAATTTGTTTTATTTTACCAAGGGTAACAGGAGAAAATGGACCCCAAAAGTTGTTGTCCAATTTGTCCTGAGTACGCTGATACCCCATATGTGGCAGTAAACCACTGTTTGGGCGCATGGGAGAGCTCGGAAGGGAAGGAGCGCCGTTTGACTTTTCAATGCAAAATTGACAGGAATTGAGATGGGACGCCATGTTGCGTTTGGAGAGCCACTGATGTGCCTAAACATTGAAACCCCCCACAAGTGACACCATTTTGGAAAGTAGACCCCCTAAGGAACTTATCTGGATGTGTGGTGAGCACTTTGACCCACCAAGTGCTTCACAGAAGTTTATAATGCAGAACCGTAAAAATAAAAAATCATATTTTTTCACAAAAATTATATTTTTGCCCCCAATTTTTTATTTTTCCAAGGGTAAGAGAAGAAATTGGACCTCAAAAGTTGTTGTCCAATTTGTCCTGAGTACGCTGATACCCCATATGTGGCAGTAAACCACTGTTTGGGCGCATGGGAGAGCTCGGAAGGGAAGGAGCACCGTTTGACTTTTCAATGCAAAATTGACAGGAATTGAGATGGGACGCCATGTTGCGTTTGGAGAGCCACTGATGTGCCTAAACATTGAAACCCCCCACAAGTGACACCATTTTGGAAAGTAGACCCCCTAAGGAACTTATCTGGATGTGTGGTGAGCACTTTGACCCACCAAGGGCTTCACAGAAGTTTATAATGCAGAGCCATAAAAATAAAACAAAATTTTTTTCCCACAAAAATTATTTTTTAGCCCCCAGTTTTGTATTTTCCCTAGGGTAACAGGAGAAATTGGACCCCCAAAGTTGTTGTCCAATTTGTCCTGAGTACGCTGATACCCCATAAGTGAGGGGGAACCACCGTTTGGGCGCATGGGAGGGCTCGGAAGGGAAGGAGCGCCATTTGGAATGCAGACTTAGATGGAATGGTCTGCAGGCGTCACTTTGCGTTTGCAGAGCCCCTAATGTACCTAAACAGTAGAAACCCCCCACAAGTGACACCATTTTGGAAAGTAGACCCTATAAGGAACTCATCTTGATGTGTTGTGAGAGCTTTGAACCCCCAAGTATTTCACTACAGTTTATAACGCAGAGCCGTGCAAATAAAAAATATTTTTTTTTCCACAAAAATTATATTTTAGCCCCCAGTTTTGTATTTTTCCAAGGTTAGCAGGAGAAATTGGACCCTAAATGTTGTTGTCCAATTTGTCCTGAGTACGCTGATACCTGATATGTGGGGGGGAACCACCGTTTGGGCGCATGGGAGGGCTCGGAAGGGAAGGAGCATCATTTGGAATGCAGACTTAGATGGATTGGTCTGCAGGCGTCACATTGCGTTTGCAGAGCCCCTGATGTACCTAAACAGTAGAAACCCCCCACAAGTGACCCCATATTGGAAACTAGACCCCTCAATGAACTTATCTAGATGTGTTGTGAGAACTTTGAACCCCCAAGTGTTTCACTACAGTTTATAACGCAGAGCCGTGAAAATAAAAAATCTTTTTATTTTCCCACAAATATTATTTTTAGCCCCCAGTTTTGTATTTTCCCAAGGGTAACAGGAGAAATTGGTCCACAAAAGTTGTTGTCCAATTTGTCCTGAGTACGCTGATACCCCATATGTGAGGGTAAACCCCTGTTTGGGCACACGGGAGAGCTCGGAAGGGAAGGAGCACTGTTTGACTTTTTCAACGCAGAATTGGCTGGAATTGAGATCGGACGCCATGTCGTGTTTGGAGAGCCCCTGATGTGCCGAAACAGTGGAAACCCCCCAATTATAACTGAAACCCTAATCTAAACACACCCCTAACCCTAATTCCAACAGTAACCCTAACCACACCTGTAACCCTGACACACCCCTAACCCTAATCCCAACCCTATTCCCAACTGTAAATGTAATCTAAACCCTAACCCTAACTTTAGCCCCAACCCTAACTGTAGCCCCAACCCTAACCCTAGCCCTAACCCTAACCCTAGCCCTAACCCTAACCCTAATCCTAGCCCTAGCCCTAGCCCTAGCCCTAACCCTAGCCCTAACCCTAGCCCTAATGGGAAAATGGAAATTTATACATTTTTTTTATTTTTCCCTAACTAAGGAGGTGATGAAGGGGGGTTTGATTTACTTTTATAGCGGGTTTTTTAGCGGATTTTTATGATTGGCAGCCGTCACACACTGAAAGACGCTTTTTATTGCAAAAAATATTTTTTGCAATACCACATTTTGAGAGCTATAATTTTTCAATATTTTGGTCCAGAGTCATGTGAGGTCTTGTTTTTTTGCAGGATGAGTTGACGTTTCTACTGAAAACATTTTCGGGCACGTGACATTTTTTGATCGCTTTTTATTCCGATTTTTGTGAGGAAGAATGACCAAAAACCAGCTATTCATGAATTTCTATTGGGGAAGGCGTTTATACCGTTCCGCGTTTGGTAAAATTGATAAATCAGTTTTATTCTTCGGGTCAGTACGATTACAATGATACCTCATTTATATCATTTTTTTATGGTTTGGCGCTTTTATACGATAAAAACTATTTTACAGAAAAAATAATTATTTTTGCATCGCTTTATTCTCAGGACTATAACTTTTTTATTTTTTTGCTGATGATGCTGTATGGCGGCTCGTTTTTTGCGGGACAAGATGACGTTTTCAGCGGTACCATGGTTATTTATATCTGTCCTTTTGATCGCGTGTTATTCCACTTTTTGTTCGGTGGTATGATAATAAAGCGTTGTTTTTTGCCTCGTTTTTTTTTTTTTCTTACGGTGTTTACTGAAGGGGTTAACTAGTGGGCGAGTTTTATAGGTCGGGTCGTTACGGACGCGGCAGTACTAAATATGTGTACTTTTATTGGTTTTTTTTTTATTTAGATGAAGAAATGTATTTATGGGAATAATATTTTTTTTTTTTTCATTATTTTGGAATATTTTTTTTTTATTTTTTTTTTTACACATTTGGAAAAATTTTTTTTTACTTTTTTACTTTGTCCCAGGGGGGACATCACAGATCAGTGATCTGACAGTTTGCACAGCACTCTGTCAGATCACTGATCTGACATGCAGCGCTGCAGCCTTCACAGTGCCTGCTCTGAGCAGGCTCTGTGAAGCCACCTCCCTCCCTGCAGGACCCGGATCCGCGGCCATCTTGGATCCGGGGCTGGAGGAAGAAGGGAGGGAGGTGAGACCCTCGCAGCAACGCGATCACATCGCGTTGCTGCGGGGGTCTCAGGGAAGCCCGCAGGGAGCCTCCTCCCTGCGCGATGCTTCCCTGCACCGCCGGCACATCGCGATCATGTTTGATCGCGGTGTGCCAGGGGTTAATGTGCCGGGGGCGGTCCGTGACCGCTCCTGGCACATAGTGCCGGATGTCAGCTGCGATAAGCAGCTGACACCCGGCCGCGATCGGCCGCGCTCCCCCCGTGAGCGCGGCCGATCGGCTATGACGTACTATCCCGTCCAGGGTCAGATAAGCCCAGGGCACCTCGACGGGATAGTACGTCTAAGGTTACAGAGGGGTTAAATTTAGTATCTAAATTCTCCCTAAAAAAAAAAAACACTGGGAGATTAATATTGGCCTTTCTGCTTGTGTGCCAGTCCTGAGTGTGCCATCTCTCTTAAATAGTGGGCCATAGAAAGCCTATTGTTTTGTTTTTTTTTAATTTGGTATCTAAATTCTCCCTGGGAAAAAAAAAAAAACAGTGGGAGATTAATATTGGCCTTTGTGCTTTAGTGACAGTCCTGCGTGTGTGGCATCTCTCTCATTTGGTGCCACAGATAACAGAGTGTTATCACCTGAACACTCGCTTTCCTGCTGGTCTCAATAAGCGCAATGAACTGATGTATCATTACTAGTGTCTCTGTCATGAGTATTTGAAACTAATATGTATTTTTTTTTATGTGCTTAATGTGTTTATATATATTTTTAATGTGCATATTTATTATTTTTCCTTTTCTGTTTTATATTTTCATCATTGGGAGTCGTTCTTGTCATGTGATTCTGAGATTGTTGTCCATTGGTTGGTGGTGGCTATATAGCATTACTGGTTTTATTCGCTTGTAGCTCTGACAAAGATCTGCAAAGATCGAAACGCGTAGCTCGTTTCCTATTGTGCTGTGGAGAGTTATCCAGCTTATGCTTTTACCATGTGTTAATAAAGGACTAAATTTTAATTGTGGAGCTGGAACAAACCCCTCTTTTTTCGTCTTCTATACTACGTGGATCAACGTGGAAGTTCCGTGCACCTGCTGTAGCTGCCTGGTGAGCTTTTTTCTATGTGTGTAACATCGTGCCTGATTTTCCTTGCAGTCTCACCCACCTATAAAGGGATATCTAAATCATACAGAGGTTAGAGTTCACCTTGTAAGTTGTTTGACAGTAACAAATACCGTTAGTTTGGTGACGTTTTTAAAACAATGAGGAAGTCTGGTGGAAGAGGTCGTGGCCGTGGGCGTTCATTGCCAGCTGGTAATGATGGTAGTGGTAGTGGAGCATCGGGTGGTCGTGGGGAAAAAAAACAATATAGCACCT
This sequence comes from Ranitomeya imitator, assembly GCF_032444005.1. Taxonomy (NCBI): domain Eukaryota; kingdom Metazoa; phylum Chordata; class Amphibia; order Anura; family Dendrobatidae; genus Ranitomeya; species Ranitomeya imitator. The sequence continues at coordinate 126,280,479 of NC_091285.1, forward strand.
AAGTCTCGAGCTGTGGAGCCTGGTTCGTCGTCTGGCTACACAAGGCCTCGAACGCTCCCTTTTCTGGGAGTAGGAAAACCGCTTTTAAAGCAGGAGCAGCAAGAGCAAGTTTTGGCTTACCTTGCTGATTCAGCCTCTAGCTCTTTTGCTTCCTCTTCTGAAACTGGTAAATGTAAAAGCAGCGCGTCGTTAGTGGATGTTCACGGTCTGGGACAAGTCGCTTCCTTGTCCTCTTCAGCAAAAACAGCAACAGAGAAGGATGCAGCAGGCGACACAACGGGTTACTCCATGGAGCTCTTTACACATACCGTCCCTGGCTTAGAAAGTGAAACAGTTAACAGGCCATGCCCATTACAAGTTGAATCTGACATGGAGTGCACTGATGCACAGCCACAGCCAGACTACTATGCCGGTCCTTTGACTCAGACCACAACATTGCCCTCGCAGGGTACTGATCCAGAATCAGACCCTGATGAGACTATGGTGCCCCGTCACGAACGCTATACCACCGACTTACACGGTGACACAGACGAAGTTGCACACGAGCTAGAAGAGGAGGTTATAGATGACCCAGTTGTTGACCCCGATTGGCAGCCATTGGGGGAACAGGGTGCAGGCAGCAGTAGTTCTGAAGCGGAGGAGGAGGGGCCGCAGCAGGCATCAACATCGCAACAGGTTCCATCTGCCGGGCCCATATCTGGCCCAAAACGCGTGGCAAAGCCAAAACCTGTTAGAGGACAGCGTGGCCATCCGGTTAAAGCTCAGTCTGCAATGCCTGAAAAGGGATCCGATGCTAGAAAGAGTGCAGTCTGGCATTTTTTTTAAACAACATCCAATTGATCAGCGCAAAGTCATCTGTCAAAAATGTTCAACTACCTTAAGCAGAGGACAGAATCTGAAAAGTCTCAATACAAGTTGCATGCATAGACATTTAACCACCATGCATTTGCAAGCCTGGACTAACTACCAAACGTCCCTTAAGGTTGTAGCACCCTCGGCCAATGAAGCTAGTCAGCAACGCAACATCCCTTCCGGCAGTGTAGGGCCACCATTTTCCGCACCACCTGCAGTATCTGTGCAGGTTTCTTTGCCAGGCCAAAGCAGTCAGGGTCAGGGAATCACCAGTTTCCTAGTAGGAAACACTGCATCTAGGGCACTGGCAGCAACTATACCGTCTCCCACCGTCTCTCAGTCTGCCATGTCCACCGGCACCCCCGCTAGTTCCACGATCTCCAGCTCTCCAGTCCAGCTCACCCTACATGAGACTATGGTTAGAAAAAGGAAGTACTTAGCCTCGCACCCGCGTACACAGGGTTTGAATGCCCACATAGCTAAACTAATCTCGTTAGAGATGATCAGGGGTGGATTAAGGGTAGCCAGGGCCCCGGGCTGTTCAGACACTGTGGGCCCCCCGGGTCATGTGACGGGGGTCATGTGACGGGGGTCATGTGACATACCCGAGCCAGATTATTCCAGAAAAATGGCCGGGCCCTACTCTACTGTAACCTATTAAATATTTGTTAACCCCTTCCCGACCTTTGACGCCACGTAGGCGTCATGAAAGTCGGTGCCAATCCGACCCATGACGCCTATGCGGCGTCATGGAAAGATCGCGTCCCTGCAGACCGGGTGAAAGGGTTAACTCCCATTTCACCCGATCTGCAGGGACAGGGGGAGTGGTAGTTTAGCCCAGGGGGGGTGGCTTCACCCCCTCGTGGCTACGATCGCTCTGATTGGCTGTTGAAAGTGAAACTGCCAATCAGAGCGATTTGTAATATTTCACCCATTATAACGGGTGAAATATTACAATCCAGCCATGGCCGATGCTGCAATATCATCGGCCATGGCTGGAAATACTAGTGTGCCCCCACCCCACCCCTCCGATCGCCCCCCCACCCCCCCGATCTGGCCGGTACACTGCTCCGGCTCCCCTCCGTCCAGTGCTCCGCTCCCCCCCGTGCTCGTGTCCGCTCCCCCCGTGCTCCAATCACCCCCCCGTGCTCCAATCACCCCCCCTGCACTCCGATCCACCCCCCCCGTGCTCCGTTCCACCCCCCCGTGCTCCGTTCCAGCCCCCCCGTGCTCCGTTCCACGCCCCCCGCGCTCCGTTCCACCCCTCCCGCGCTCCGATTCCCCCCCCCGTGCTCCGATCCCCCCCCCGTGGTCCCCCCCACCCTATCATACTTACCGATCCAGCCGTGGTCCCGTCCGTCTTCTCCCGGGCGCCGCCATCTTCCAAAATGGCGGGCGCATGCGCAGTGCGCCCGCCGAATCTGCCGGCCGGCAGATTCGTTCCAAAGTGCATTTTGATCACTGAGATATAATCTATCTCAGTGATCAAAATAAAAAAAATAATAAATGACCCCCCCCCTTTGTCACCCCCATAGGTAGGGACAATAAAAAAATAAAGAAATTTTTTTTTTTCCACTAATGTTAGAATAGGGTTAGGGTTAGGGGTAGGGTTAGGGTTAGGGGTAGGGTTAGGGGTAGGGTTAGGGTTAGGGGTAGGGTTAGGGTTAGGGGTAGGTTTAGGGGTAGGGTTAGGGGTAGGGTTAGGGTTAGGGGTAGGGCTAGGGTTAGGGTTAGGAATGTGCACACGTATTCTGGTCCTCTGCGGATTTTTCCGCTGCGGATTTGATAAATCCGCAGTGCTAAACCGCTGCGGATTTATGGCGGATTTACCGCGTTTTTTTCTGCGCATTTCACTGCGGTTTTACAATTGCGATTTTCTATTGGAGCAGTTGTAAAACCGCTGCGGAATCCGCACAAAGAAGTGACATGCTGCGGAATGTAAACCGCTGCGTTTCTGTGCAGTTTTTCCGCAGCATGTGTACAGCGATTTTTGTTTCCCATAGGTTTACATTGAACTGTAAACTCATGGGAAACTGCTGCGGATCCGCAGCGTTTTCCGCAGCGTGTGCACATACCTTTAGAATTAGGCTATGTGCACACGGTGCTGATTTGGCTGCGGATTCGCAGCAGTGTTCCATCAGGTTTACAGTACCATGTAAACATATGAAAAACCAAATCCGCTGTGCCCATGGTGCGGAAAATACAGCGCTGAAACGCTGCGTTGTATTTTCCGCAGCATGTCAATTCTTTGTGCGGATTCCGCAGCGTTTTACACCTGTTCCTCAATAGGAATCCGCAGGTGAAATCCGCACAAAAAACACTGGAAATCCGCGGAAAATCCGCAGGTAAAACACAGTGCCTTTTACCCGCAGATTTTTCAAAAATGGTGCGGAAATATCTCACACGAATCCGCAACGTGGGCACATAGCCTTAGGGTTAGGGTTGGAATTAGGGTTGTGGTTAGGGTTAGGGGTGTGTTGGGGTTAGTGTTGTGGTTAGGGGTGTGTTGGGGTTAGGGTTGTGATTAGGATTATGGCTACAGTTGGGATTAGGGTTAGGGGTGTGTTGGGGTTAGTGTTGGAGTTAGAATTGAGGGGTTACCACTGTTTAGGCACATCAGGGGTCTCCAAACGCAACATGGCGCCACCATTGATTCCAGCCAATCTCGTATTCAAAAAGTCAAATGGTGCTCCCTCACTTCCGAGCCCTGACGTGTGCCCAAACAGTGGTTTACCCCCACATATGGGGTACCAGCATACTCAGGACAAACTGCGCAACAATTACTGGGGTCCAATTTCTCCTGTTACCCTTGTGAATCTAAAAAAATGCTTGCTAAAACATAATTTTTGAGGAAAGAAAAATGATTTTTTATTTTCACGGCTCTGCGTTGTAAACGTCTGTGAAGCACTTGGGGGTTCAAAGTGCTCACCACATATCTAGATAAGTTCCTTGGGGGGTCTAGTTTCTAAAATGGGTTCACTTGTGGGGGGTTTCTACTGTTTAGGCACACCAGGGGCTCTGCAAACGCAACGTGACGCCCGCAGAGCATTCCATCAAAGTCTGCATTTCAAAAGTCACTACTTCCCTTCTGAACCCCGACGTGTGCCCAAACAGTGGTTTACCCCCACATATGGGGTATCAGCGTACTCAGGAGAAACTGGACAACAACTTTTGGGGTCCAATTTCTCCTGTAACCCTTGGGAAAATAAAAAATTCTGGGCTAAATAATTATTTTTGAGGAAAGAAAACGTATTTATTATTTTCACGGCTCTGCATTATAAACTTCTATGAAGCACTTGGGGGTTCAAAGTGCTCACCACACATCTAGATAAGTTCCTTTCAGGGTCTAGTTTCCAAAATGGGGTCACTTGTGGGGGGTTTCTACTGTTTAGGCACATCAGGGGCTCTGCAAACGCAACGTGACGCCCGCAGAGCATTCCATCAAAGTCTGCATTTCAAAACGTCACTACTTCAATTCCAAGCCCCGGCATGTGCCCAAACAGTAGTTTACCCCCACATATGGGGTATCACCGTACTCAGGAGAAACTGGACAACAAATATTGGGGTCAAATTTCTCCTGTTACCCTTGGGAAAATAAAAAATTCTGGGCTAAATAATTATTTTTGAGGAAAGAAAACGTATTTATTATTTTCACGGCTCTGCATTATAAACTTCTATGAAGCACTTGGGGGTTCAAAGTGCTCACCACACATCTAGATAAGTTCCTTTGGGGGTCTAGTTTCCAAAATGGGGTCACTTGTGGGGGGTTTCTACTGTTAAGCCACATCAGGGGCTCTGCAAACGCAACGTGACGCCCACAGAGCATTCCATCAAAGTCTGCATTTCAAAACGTCACTACTTCACTTCCGAGCCCCGGCATGTGCCCAAACAGTGATTTACCCCCACATATGGGGTATCAGCGTACTCAGGAGAAACTGGACAACAACTTTTGGGGTCAAATTTCTCCTGTTACCCTTGGGAAAATAAAAAATTGCAGGCTAAAAGATCATTTTTGAGAAAATAATTTTTTTTTTTATTTTCATGGCTCTGCGTTATAAACTTCTGTGAAGCACTTGGGGGTTCAAAGTCCTCACCACACATCTAGATTAGTTCCTTTGGGGGTCTAGTTTCTAAAATGGTGTCATTTCTGGGGGATCTCCAATGTTTAGGCACACAGGGGCTCTCCAAACGTGACATGGTGTCCGCTAATGATTGGAGCTAATTTTCCATTTAAAAAGCCAAATGGCGTGCCATCCCTTCCGAGCCCTGCCGTGCGCCCAAACAGTGGTTTACCCCCACATATGGGGTATCAGCGTACTCAGGACAAACTGGACAACAATATTTGGGGTCCAATTTCTCCTATTATCCTTGGCAAAATAGGAAATTCCAGGCTAAAAAATCATTTTTGAGGAAAGAAAAATTATTTTTTATTTTCATGGCTCTGCGTTATAAACTTCTGTGAAGCACCTGGGGGTTTAAAGTGCTCAATATGCATCTAGATAAGTTCCCTGGGGGGTCTAGTTTCCAAAATGGGGTCACTTGTGCGGGAGCTCCAATGTTTAGGCACACAGGGGCTCTCCAAACGCGACATGGTGTCCGCTAACAATTGGAGCTAATTTTCCATTCAAAAAGTCAAATGGCGCGCCTTCTCTTCCGAGCCCTGCCGAGTGCCCAAACAGTGGTTTACCCCCACATATGAGGTATCGGCGTACTCGGGAGAAATTGCCCAACAAATTTTATGATCCATTTTATCCTACTGCCCATGTGAAAATGAAAAAATTGAGGCGAAAATAATTTTTTTGTGAAAAAAAATTACTTTTTCATTTTTACAGATCAATTTGTGAAGCACCTGAGGGTTTAAAGTGCTCACTAGGCATCTAAATTAGTTCCTTGGGGGGTCTAGTTTCCAAAATGGGGTCACTTGTGGGGGAGCGCCAATGTTTAGGCACACAGGAGCTATCCAAACGCGACATGGTGTCCGCTAACGATGGAAATAATTTTTCATTCAAAAAGTCAAATGGCGCTCCTTCCCTTCCGAGCCTTACCATGTGCCCAAACAGTGGTTTACCTCCACATGTGAGGTATTGGTGTACTCAGGAGAAATTGCCCAACACATTTTAGGATCCATTTTATCCTGTTGCCCATGTGAAAATGAAAAAATTGAGGCTAAAAGATTTTTTTTGTGAAAAAAAAGTACTTTTTCATTTTTACGGATCAATTTGTGAAGCACCTGGGGGTTCAAAGTGCTCACTATGCATCTAGATAAGTTCCTTGGGGCGTCTAGTTTCCAAAATGGGGTCACTTGTGGGGGAGCTCCAATTTTTAGGCACACGGGGGCTCTCCAAACGTGACATGGTGTCCGCTAAAGAGTGGAGCCAATTTTTGATTCAAAAAGTCAAATGGCGCTCCTTCCCTTCCAAGCCCTGCCGTGCGCCAAAACAGTGGTTTACCCCCACATATGAGGTATCAGCGTACTCAGAACAAATTGGACAACAACTTTCGTGGTTCAGTTTCTCCTTTTACCATTGGGAAAATAAAAAAATTGTTGCTAAAAGATAATTTTTGTGACTAAAAAGTTAAATGTTCATTTTTTCCTTCCATGTTGCTTCTGCTGCTGTGAAGCACCTGAAGGGTTAATAAACTTCTTGAATGTGGTTTTGAGTACCTTGAGGGGTGCAGTTTTTAGAATGGTGTCACTTTTGGGTATTTTCAGCCAAATAGACCCCTCAAACTGACTTCAAATGTGAGGTGGTCCCTAAAAAAAATGGTTTTGTAAATTTCGTTGTAAAAATGACAAATCGCTGGTCGAATTTTAACCCTTATAACTTCCTAACAAAAAAAAATTTTGTTTCCAAAATTGTGCTGATGTAAAGTAAACATGTGGGAAATGTTATTTATTAACTATTTTGTGTCACATATCTCTCTGGTTTAACAGAATAAAAATTCAAAATGTGAAAATTGCGAAATTTTCAAAATTTTCGCCAAATTTCCGTGTTTATCACAAATAAATGCAGAATTTATTGACCTAAATTTACCACTAACATGAAGCCCAATATGTCACGAAAAAACAATCTCAGAACCGCTAGGATCCGTTGAAGCGTTCCTGAGTTATTACCTCATAAAGGGACACTGGTCAGAATTGCAAAAAACGGCAAGGTCTTTAAGGTCAAAATAGGCTGGGTCTTGAAGGGGTTAAAATCTGCAATACAATTTAGGTACATTTTGACCAATAATATCACATACAAGGAACAAATACCACCGCACCATGACCAGACCACAAATTACAACCACAGTGATTGAATAATATCACATACAAGGAACAAATACCACCGCACCATGTCAAGACCACATATTACCACTTGGTGACCAAATAGCACATACAAGGGACAAATACCACAACACCATTTCCAGACCACATATTACCACCACATAGTGACTGAATACTACAATACTGATCAGTAGGGTTGAGCGAAACGGGTCGAACATTTTCAAAAGTCGCCGACTTTTGGCTAAGTCGGGGTTTCATGAAACCCGATCCGACCCCTGTGCGGGGTCGGCCATGCGGTACGCGACTTTCGCGCCAAAGTCGCGTTTCAATGACGCGAAAAGCGCCATTTCTCAGCCAATGAAGGTAAACGCAGAGTGTGGGCAGCGTGATGACATAGGTCCTGGTCCCCACCATCTTAGAGAAGGGCATTGCAGTGATTGGCTTGCTGTCTGCGACGTCACAGGGGCTATAAAGAGGCGTTCCCGCCGACCGCCATCTTACTGCTGCTGATCTGAGCTTAGGGAGAGGTTGCTGCCGCTTTGTCAGAAGCAGGGATAGCGTTAGGCAGGGTCCATTAACCACAAAACCGCTTGTGCTGCAGCGATTTGCACTGTCCAACACCACCCTCGGTGTGCAGGGACAGTGGAAGTTTTTTTTTTTTTTTTTTTCCCCTCAGCGCTGTAGCTCATTGGGCTGCCCTAGAAGGCTCCCTGATAGCTGCATTGCTGTGTGTACGCCGCTGTGCAAACCAACTGCTTTTTTCAAAGCACAAATCCTCTTGTTCCTTCCTTTCTGCACAGCTATCTTTTTTGTTTGTCCACACTTTTTATTTCATTTGTGCATCAGTCCACTCCTTATTGCTGCCTGCCATACCTGGCTGAGATTACTGCAGGCAGGGAGATAGTAGCTGCCTGCCATACCTGGCTGAGATTACTGCAGGCAGGGAGATAGTAATTGTAGGACATTCCCTGTTTTTTTTTTTTTTTTTTTTTTGGTGGGAGATTAAGATTGGCAATTTGGCATTTCTGCTAGAGTGCCATCCCTGTGTGTGCCATCTCTCTCACATAGTGGGCCATAGAAAGCCTTTTCATTTTTCTGTATTTTTTTTTGTGGGGTGTATAAATTCTCCCTGATAAAAATACAGTGGGAGATTAATATTGGCCTTTGGGCTTGTGTGCCAGTCCTGAGTGTGCCATCTCTCTCACAAATAGTGGGCCATAGAAAGCCTATTTATTTTTTTTTTTGGTTTTATAAATTCTCCCTGAAAAAAAGGGAGATTAATATTGGCCTCTGGGCTTGTGTGCCAGTCCTGAGCGTGCCATCTGTGCCAGCCCTGAGCGTGCCATCTCTCTCACAAATAGTGGGCCATAGAAAGCCTATTTAATTTTTTTTTTTGTTTTATAAATTTTCCCTGAAAAAAGGGAGATTAATATTGGCCTCTGGGCTTGTGTGCCAGTTGTGAGCGTGCCATCTGTGCCAGTCCTGAGCGTGCCATCTCTCTCACAAATAGTGGGCCATAGAAAGCCTATTTAAATATTTTTTTGGTTTTATAAATTCTCCCAGAAAAAAAGGGAGATTAATATTGGCCTCTGGGCTTGTGTGCCAGTCCTGAGCGTGCCATCTGTGCCAGCCAGCCCTGAGCGTGCCATCTCTCTCACAAATAGTGGGCCATAGAAAGCCTATTTAATTTTTTTTTTTGTTTTATCAATTTTCCCTGAAAAAAGGGAGATTAATATTGGCCTCTGGGCTTGTGTGCCAGTTGTGAGCGTGCCATCTGTGCCAGTCCTGAGCGTGCCATCTCTCTCACAAATAGTGGGCCATAGAAAGCCTATTTAAATATTTTTTTGGTTTTATAAATTCTCCCAGAAAAAAAGGGAGATTAATATTGGCCTCTGGGCTTGTGTGCCAGTCCTGAGCGTGCCATCTGTGCCAGCCAGCCCTGAGCGTGCCATCTCTCTCACAAATAGTGGGCCATAGAAAGCCTATTTAATTTTTTTTTTTGTTTTATCAATTTTCCCTGAAAAAAGGGAGATTAATATTGGCCTCTGGGCTTGTGTGCCAGTTGTGAGCGTGCCATCTGTGCCAGTCCTGAGCGTGCCATCTCTCTCACAAATAGTGGGCCATAGAAAGCCTATTTAAATATTTTTTTGGTTTTATAAATTCTCCCAGAAAAAAAGGGAGATTAATATTGGCCTCTGGGCTTCTGTGCCAGTCCTGAGCGTGCCATCTGTGCCAGTCCTGAGCGTCCCATCTCTCTCACAAATAGTGGGCCATAGAAAGCCTATTTTATTTTTTTTTTGGGTTTTAGAAATTCTCCCTGAAAAAAGGGAGATTAATATTGGCCTCTGGGCTTGTGTGCCAGTTGTGAGCGTGCCATCTGTGCCAGTCCTGAGCGTGCCATCTCTCTCACAAATAGTGGGCCATAGAAAGCCTATTTAAATATTTTTTTGGTTTTATAAATTCTCCCAGAAAAAAAGGGAGATTAATATTGGCCTCTGGGCTTCTGTGCCAGTCCTGAGCGTGCCATCTGTGCCAGTCCTGAGCGTCCCATCTCTCTCACAAATAGTGGGCCATAGAAAGCCTATTTTATTTTTTTTTTGGGTTTCAGAAATTCTCCCTGGAAAAAAAAAGGGAGATTAATATTGCCCTTTGGGCTTGTGTGCCAGTACTAAGCGTTCCATCTCTCTCTCTCTCTCAGTCAGTGGGCCATAGAACGCATATTTTTGGTTTTATTTGTTTTCTAAATTCTCCCTGAAAAAATCATTTTATTTTAATTGGTTTCTAAATTCTTCCTGATAAAATCATATTTTTTTTATTATTTTTATTTCTAAAGTCTCCCTGAAAAAAAAAAAAAAAAAACAACCAAAAAAACAGTGGGAGATTAATATTGGCCTTTCTGCTTGTGTGCCAGTCTTGACTCCTGGGTGTGCCATCTCTCTCTCTCTCTCTCTCTCTCTCTCTCTCTCTCTCTCTCCAATTGTGGTCCATAGAAAGCCTATATTTTTTTTCCTTGATTTGGGTTCTAAAATCTACCAGAGAAAATAACTACATCAATCATTGGTAGAAAAATATTGGCCTCTGGGTTTGTGTGCCACTCCTGACTCCTGTGTGCGTCATCTCTCAGTCAGTGGGCCATAGAACGCCTATTTTTGGTTTTATTTGTTTTCTAAATTCTCCCTGAAAAAATCATTTTATTTTATTTGGTTTCTAAATTCTTCCTGATAAAATCATATTTTTTTTATTATTTTTTTTTCTAAAGTCTCCCTGAAAAAAAAAAAAAAAAACAGTGGGAGATTAATATTGGCCTTTCTGCTTGTGTGCCAGTCTTGACTCCTGGGTGCGTCATCTCTCAGTCAGTGGGCCATAGAACGCCTATTTTTGGTTTTATTTGTTTTATAAATTCTCCCTGAAAAAATCATTTTATTTTATTTGGTTTCTAAATTCTTCCTGATAAAATCATATTTTTTTTATTATTTTTTTTTCTAAAGTCTCCCTGAAAAAAAAAAAAAAAAAACAACCAAAAAAAACAGTGGGAGATTAATATTGGCCTTTCTGCTTGTGTGCCAGTCTTGACTCCTGGGTGCGTCATCTCTCAGTCAGTGGGCCATAGAACGCCTATTTTTGGTTTTATTTGTTTTATAAATTCTCCCTGAAAAAATCATTTTATTTTATTTGGTTTCTAAATTCTTCCTGATAAAATCATATTTTTTTTATTATTTTTTTTTCTAAAGTCTCCCTGAAAAAAAAAAAAAAAAAAACAACCAAAAAAAACAGTGGGAGATTAATATTGGCCTTTCTGCTTGTGTGCCAGTCTTGACTCCTGGGTGTGCCATCTCTCTCTCTCTCTCTCTCCAATTGTGGTCCATAGAAAGCCTACATTTTTTTTCCTTGATTTGGGTTCCAAAATCTACCAGAGAAAATAACTCCATCAATCATTGGTAGAAAAATATTGGCCTCTGGGCTTGTGTGCCACTCCTGATTCCTGTGTGCGTCATCTCTCACTCAGTGGCCCATAGAAAGCATATAGTTTGTTACATTTGTTTTCTAAATTCTCCCTGCAAAAATCTATTTTTTTTTTTTTGGGGGGTTTCTAAAGTGTTCCTGAAAAAAATAAAAATAAAAAAAAAATAATAGTGTGACATTAATATTAACATTTGTGCTTCAGTGACAGTCCTGCGTGTGGGGCATCTCTCTAATTTGCAGCCACCAAAAAAAGAGTGTGTAACATTGGGCCTGATTTTCGCTGTGGTCTCACCAACCTGTAAAGGGGTAGCTAAATCATACTGAAGTTATAGCTCACCGTGTAAGTTGTGTGACTGCAACAAATAACGTTAGTTTGGTTACGTTTTTAAAACAATGAGGAAGTCTAGTGGAAGAGGTCGTGGCCGGGGGCGTTCATTGTCAGCTGGTAATGAGGGTAGTGGTAGTGGTGGAGCATCAGGTGGTCGTGGGGGAAAAAATATTGCACCTAAGTCTGGAGCTGTGGAGCCAGGTTCGTCGTCCGGCTACACAAGGCCTCGAACGCTCCCTTTTCTGGGATTAGGAAAACCGCTTTTAAAGCCGGAGCAGCAAGAGCAAGTTTTGGCTTATCTTGCTGACTCAGCCTCTAGCTCTTTTGCCTCATCTCGTGAAACTGGTAAAAGTAAAAGCAGCGCGTCGTTAGTGGATGTTCACGGTCAGGGACAAGTCACTTCCTTGTCCTCTTCAGCAAAAACAACAACAGAGAAGAATGCAGCAGGCGACACAACGGGTTACTCCATGGAGCTCTTTACACATACCGTCCCTGGCTTAGAAAGTGAAGCAGTTAACAGTCCATGCCCATTACAAATTGAATCTGACATGGAGTGCACTGACGCACAGCCACAGCCAGACTACTATGCTGGTCCTTTGACTCAGACCACAACATTGCCCTCGCAGGGTGCTGATCAAGAATCAGACCCTGATGAGACTATGTTGCCCCATCACGAACGCTATACCACCGAACGACACGGTGACACAGACGAAGTTGCGCAGGAGGTACAAGAAGAGTTATTAGATGACCCAGTTCTTGACCCCGATTGGCAGCCATTGGGGGAACAGGGTGCAGGCGGCAGCAGTTCTGAAGCAGAGGAGGAGGAGGGGCCGCAGCAGGCATCAACATCGCCACAGGTTCCATCTGCCGGGCCCGTATCTTGCCCAAAACGCGTGGCAAAGCCAAAACCTGGTGGAGGACAGCGTGGCCATCCGGTTAAAGCTCAGTCTGCAATGCCTGAAAAGGTATCCGATGCTAGAAAGAGTGCAGTCTGGCATTTTTTTAAACAACATCCAATTGATCAGCGCAAAGTCATCTGTCAAAAATGTTCTACTTCCTTAAGCAGAGGTCAGAATCTGAAAAGTCTCAATACTAGTTGCATGCATAGACATTTAACCACCATGCATTTGAAAGCTTGGACTAACTACCAAACGTCCCTTAAGGTTGTTGCACCCTCGGCCAATGAAGCTAGTCATCAACGCAACATCCCTTCCGGCAGTGTAGGACCACCATTTAGCGCACCACCTGCTGTATCTGTGCAGGTATCTTTGCCAGGCCAAAGCAGTCAGGGTCAGGGAATCACCAGTTTCGTAGTAGGAAACACTGCATCTAGGGCACCGGCGGCAACAATACCATCTCCCACCGTCTCTCAGTCTGCCATGTCCACCGGCACCCCCGCTAGTTCCACGATCTCCAGCTCTCCAGTCCAGCTCACCCTACATGAGACTATGGTTAGAAAAAGGAAATACTTAGCCTCGCATCCGCGTACACAGGGTTTGAACGCCCACATAGCTAGACTAATCTCGTTAGAGATGATGCCCTACCGGTTAGTTGAAAGCGAAGCTTTCAAAGACCTGATGGACTACGCTGTACCACGCTACGAGCTACCCAGTCGACACTTTTTTTCCAGAAAAGCCATCCCAGCCCTCCACCAGCATGTTAAAGAGCGCATCGTCCATGCACTCAGGCAATCTGTGAGCACAAAGGTGCACCTGACAACAGATGCATGGACCAGTAGGCATGGCCAGGGACGTTACGTGTCCATCACGGCACACTGGGTAAATGTGGTGGATTCAGGGTCCACAGGGGACAGCAAGTTTGGGACAGTTCTGCCTAGCCCACGGTCTAGTAAACAGTTGTCTGTAGCCGTTCGCACCCCCTCCTCCTCCTCCTCCTCGTCCTCCTGCAGAAGCAAGAGCTCGTCCACAGACCGCAGTCGCACAAACACTCCATCCGCACCTGCCACTGTTGCACACCAGGTCTCCCATTATGGGGCAGCTACTGGCATACGTCAGCAGGCTGTATTGGCTATGAAGTGTTTGGGCGACAATAGACACACCGCGGAAGTTCTGTCCGAGTTCTTGCAGCAAGAAACGCAGTCGTGGCTGGGCACTGTAGATCTTGAGGCAGGCAAGGTAGTGAGTGATAACGGAAGGAATTTCATGGCTGCCATCTCCCTTTCCCAACTGAAACACATTCCTTGCCTGGCTCACACCTTAAACCTGGTGGTGCAGTGCTTCCTGAAAAGTTATCCGGGGTTATCCGACCTGCTCCTCAAAGTGCGTGGACTTTGCGCACATATCCGCCGTTCGCCTGTACACTCCAGCCGTATGCAGACCTATCAGCGTTCTTTGAACCTTCCCCAGCATCGCCTAATCATAGACGTTGCAACAAGGTGGAACTCAACACTGCACATGCTTCAGAGACTGTGCGAACAGAGGCGGGCTGTTATGTTTTTGTGGGAGGATACACATACACGGGCAGGCAGTAGGATGGCAGACATGGAGTTGTCAGGTGTGCAGTGGTCGAAGATTCAAGACATGTGTCAAGTCCTTCAGTGTTTTGAGGAATGCACACGGCTGGTTAGTGCAGACAACGCCATAATAAGCATGAGCATCCCCCTAATGCGTCTGCTGATGCAAAGTTTGACGCACATAAAGGATCAGGCGTCTGCACCAGAGGAAGAGGAAAGCCTTGATGACAGTCAGCGATTGTCTGGTCAGGGCAGTGTACATGACGAGGTACCGGGCGAAGAGGAGGTGGAGGATGAGGAGGATGATGGGGATGAGTATATTTTTAATGAGGAAGCTTTCCCGGGGGCACGGGAAATTGGTGGCGTGGCAAGGCCGGGTTCTGGTTTTTTGAGGGACACAAGTGACGTAGATTTGCCTGCAACTGCCCCTCAACCAAGCACAACCGCAGATTTGACAACGGGAACTTTGGCCCACATGGCGGATTATGCCTTGCGTATCCTCAAAAGGGACACACGCATTACAAAAATGATGAACGATGACGATTACTGGTTGGCCTGCCTCCTTGATCCTCGCTATAAAGGCAAATTGCAAAATATTATGCCACATGAGAACTTGGAACTAATATTAGCAACAAAACAATCAACTCTTGTTGACCGTTTGCTTCTGGCATTCCCTGCACACAGCGCCCGTGATCGTTCTCACACGAGCTCCAGGGGCCAGCAGACAAGAGGTGTTAGAGGGGCAGAAATCAGAAGTGGCGTTGGACAGAGGGGTTTTCTGACCAGGTTGTGGAGTGATTTTTCTATGACCGCAGACAGGACAGGTACTGCAGCATCAATTCAAAGTGACAGGAGACAACATTTGTCCAGTATGGTTACAAACTATTTTTCATCCCTTATCGACGTTCTCCCTCAACCGTCATTCCCATTTGATTACTGGGCATCCAAATTAGACACCTGGCCAGAATTGGCAGAATATGCATTGCAGGAGCTTGCTTGCCCGGCAGCTAGTGTCCTATCAGAAAGAGTATTCAGTGCTGCAGGTTCAATACTAACAGAAAAAAGGACTCGTCTGGCTACCCAAAATGTAGATGATCTAACCTTCATTAAAATGAACCACAACTGGATTTCAAAATCTTTTGCCCCACCCTGCCCGGCTGACACCTAGCTTTCCTATGAAAAGGTCTTGCCTGTGGACTATTCTGAATGACTTTTCCAATCTCGTAATTTTCTTCACCTGATTGTCCAGCATACGACATGTTTCCACCTCACGAAATGGCCAAACTCCCCACACGGGGCCGTGCTATCGCCACTTTGCGCTTGGACCCTTGAGAGTGCTGTTTGTCTGAAGAGGTGGGTGTGGCCGCTTTTGGTCGACGGCACTGCCACTGGGTCCCTCATAGTACAATAAAGTGTCTCTGGCGGTGGTGGTGCGCACCCAACGTCAGACACACCGTTGTAATATGAGGGGCCCTGTGCCTGTACCGCCGGCCACAAGACAGTTCCCCCCCCCAGCTCAAACAGTGCTCTACCACTAGCAAAATTATCTCTCACAGCTTCACCAATGTGTAGTCTAGCCGCTGACATCCTTCAATGCCTGGCACTGACAATACCATTGTTTTGACATTTTTGTTATGTTAGGCCTTCGAAGCCTGTCTGCGGTCCCTTCTTTCTACAACTACTACACTGACCAGGCCACTGCTGGCCGTGTTACCCTGGAACCAATTTAAAAGTGCCTACAGTCAGCCCAATTTTGTTATGTTAGGCCTTCGAAGACTGTCTGCCGTCACTCCTTCCACTAGACTTCCACTGACCATACACTGCTGCCCATGTACCCCTGGAACCAATTTAAAGTGCCTACAGCCAGCCCAATTTTGTTATGTTAGGCCTTCGAAGCCTGTCTGCGGTCACTCCTTCCACTAGACTTCCACTGACCAGACCACTGCTGCCCGTGTACCCCTGGAACCAATTTAAAAGTGCCTACAGCCAGCCCAAGTTTGTTATGTTAGGCCTTGGAAGCCTGTCTGCGGTCACTCCTTCCACTAGACTTCCACTGACCAGACCACTGCTGCCCGTGTACCCCTGGAACCAATTTAAAAGTGCCTACAGCCAGCCCAAGTTTGTTATGTTAGGCCTTGGAAGCCTGTCTGCGGTCACTCCTTCCACTAGACTTCCACTGACCAGACCACTGCTGCCCGTGTACCCCTGGAACCAATTTAAAAGTGCCTACAGCCAGCCCAAGTTTGTTATGTTAGGCCTTGGAAGCCTGTCTGCGGTCACTCCTTCCACTAGACTTCCACTGACCAGACCACTGCTGCCCGTGTACCCCTGGAACCAATTTAAAAGTGCCTACAGCCAGCCCAAGTTTGTTATGTTAGGCCTTGGAAGCCTGTCTGCGGTCACTCCTTCCACTAGACTTCCACTGACCAGACCACTGCTGCCCGTGTACCCCTGGAACCAATTTAAAAGTGCCTACAGCCAGCCCAAGTTTGTTATGTTAGGCCTTCTAAGCCTGTCTGCGGTCCATTCTTTCAACTACTACTACACTGACCAGGTCACTGCTGCCCGTGTACCCCTGGAACCAATTTAAAATTGCCTACAGCCAGCCCAATTTTTTTATTTTAGGCCTTCGATGCCTGTCTGCGGTCCATTCTTTCAACTACTACTACACTGACCAGGTCACTGCTGTCCGTGTACCCCTGGAACCAATTTAAAATTGCCTACAGCCATGTGTTATTATTTTAGGCCTTCGATGCCTGTCTGCGGTCACTCCTTCCACTAGGCCTCCACTGACCACACCACTGCTGTCCGTGTACCCCTGGAACCAATTTAAAATTGCCTACAGCCAGCCCAATTTTTTTATTTTAGGCCTTCGATGCCTGTCTGCGGTCCATTCTTTCAACTACTACTACACTGACCAGGTCACTGCTGTCCGTGTACCCCTGTAACCAATTTAAAATTGCCTACAGCCATGTGTTATTATTTTAGGCATTCGATGCCTGTCTGCGGTCCATTTTTTCAACTACTACTACACTGACCAGGTCACTGCTGCCCGTGTACCCCTGGAACCAATTTAAAATTGCCTACAGCCATGTGTTATTATTTTAGGCCTTCGATGCCTGTCTGCGGTCACTCCTTCCACTAGGCCTCCACTGACCACACCACTGCTGCCCGTGTACCCCTGGAACCAATTTAAAATTGCCTACAGCCAGCCCAATTTTTTTATTTTAGGCCTTCGATGCCTGTCTGCGGTCCATTCTTTCAACTACTACTACACTGACCAGGTCACTGCTGCCCGTGTACCCCTGGAACCAATTTAAAATTGCCTACAGCCATGTGTTATTATTTTAGGCCTTCGATGCCTGTCTGCGGTCACTCCTTCCACTAGGCCTCCACTGACCACACCACTGCTGTCCGTGTACCCCTGGAACCAATTTAAAATTGCCTACAGCCATGTGTTATTATTTTAGGCCTTCGATGCCTGTCTGCGGTCACTCCTTCCACTAGGCCTCCACTGACCACACCACTGCTGTCCGTGTACCCCTGGAACCAATTTAAAATTGCCTACAGCCATGTGTTATTATTTTAGGCCTTCGATGCCTGTCTGCGGTCACTCCTTCCACTAGGCCTCCACTGACCACACCACTGCTGTCCGTGTACCCCTGGAACCAATTTAAAATTGCCTACAGCCAGCCCAATTTTTTTATTTTAGGCCTTCGATGCCTGTCTGCGGTCCATTCTTTCAACTACTACTACACTGACCAGGTCACTGCTGCCCGTGTACCCCTGGAACCAATTTAAAATTGCCTACAGCCATGTGTTATTATTTTAGGCATTTGATGCCTGTCTGCGGTCCATTTTTTCAACTACTACTACACTGACCAGGTCACTGCTGCCCGTGTACCCCTGGAACCAATTTAAAATTGCCTACAGCCATGTGTTATTATTTTAGGCCTTCGATGCCTGTCTGCGGTCACTCCTTCCACTAGGCCTCCACTGACCACACCACTGCTGTCCGTGTACCCCTGGAACCAATTTAAAATTGCCTACAGCCATGTGTTATTATTTTAGGCCTTCGATGCCTGTCTGCGGTCACTCCTTCCACTAGGCCTCCACTGACCACACCACTGCTGCCCGTGTACCCCTGGAACCAATTTAAAATTGCCTACAGCCATGTGTTATTATTTTAGGCCTTCGATGCCTGTCTGCGGTCACTCCTTCCACTAGGCCTCCACTGACCACACCACTGCTGTCCGTGTACCCCTGGAACCAATTTAAAATTGCCTACAGCCATGTGTTATTATTTTAGGCCTTCGATGCCTGTCTGCGGTCCATTCTTTCAACTACTACTACACTGACCAGGGCACTGCTGGCCGTGTACCCCTGGAACCAACATCAGAAAATATAAAAATAAGTATTTTGCTTATAAAAAAGAAAATACTGGTGAGATATCAAATGCAGACATTTTAACATTAAAAACAAACACACAACTCTAATCTGGTACAGTACTAAAAATGGCCACCAGCTACAATTACTTTCTCCTGCAAGTAGTTAACTGAAAGTTTTTTTAAATTGAAAACACACATATGGCATCCACCGAGTGTTGTCCTGTCGCGTCTTCTTTATATTATTGCCGAGAAGATGCAAAATAATGAAAATAATAAAATCATTAATTACCAAAATAATAGAGAAAGTCAACACCACATTGCAAATAAACATTCATTCCAAATAAAGAAGCAGGGCGCGTCCGAGGGTGAGTATATACCTAATAAGAATATAATCACCCTCGGACGCGCAATGCTTATTTCCAACAGCCTTCCTTCCTAAGAATCAGCCCTTCCGTCGTGTAGAGAGACGTTGTGTTACACTCCAAGGTGTTCCCCAGGTTGCCTTTCCTGAGCTTCGATCTTCCGGCTCTCGTTTAGTAGTTCTTGGAAACTACTCTGCATTAGGCCTTCAAATTGGGTATGGGGTGTAGAGAGATGGTGTGTTCCACTCCAAGGTGTTCCCCAGGTTGCCTTTCCTGAGCTTCGATCTTCCGGCTCTCGTTTAGTAGTTGTTGGAAACTACGCTGCATTAGGCCTTCAAATTGGGTATGGGGTGTAGCGAGAGGGTGTGTTACACTCCAAGGTGTTCCCCAGGTTGCCTTTCCTGAGCTTCGATCTTCCGGCTCTCGTTTAGTAGTTCTTGGAAACTACACTGCATTAGGCCTTCAAATTGGGTATGGGGTGTAGAGAGAGGGTGTGTTACACTCCAAGGTGTTCCCCAGGTTGCCTTTCCTGAGCTTCGATATTCCGGCTCTCGTTTAGTAGTTGTCGGAAACTACGCTGCATTAGGCCTACAAATTGGGTATGGGGCGTAGAGAGAGGGTGTGTTACACTCCAAGGTGTTCCCCAGATTGCCTTTCCTGAGCTTCGATATTACGGCTCTCGTTTAGTAGTTGTCGGAAACTACGCTGCATTAGGCCTACAAATTGGGTATGGGGTGTAGAGAGAGGGTGTGTTACACTCCAAGGTGTTCCCCAGGTTGCCTTTCCTGAGCTTCGATCTTCATGCTCTCGTTTAGTAGTTGTCGGAAACTACGCTGCATTAGGCCTACAAATTGGGTATGGGGTGTAGAGAGAGGGTTTGTTACACTCCAAGGTGTTCCCCAGGTTGCCTTTCCTGAGCTTCGATCTTCCGGCTCTCGTTTAGTAGTTGTTGGAAACTACGCTGCATTAGGCCTTCAAATTGGGTATGGGGTGTAGCGAGAGGGTGTGTTACACTCCAAGGTGTTCCCCAGGTTGCCTTTCCTGAGCTTCGATCTTCCGGCTCTCGTTTAGTAGTTGTCGGAAACTACGCTGCATTAGGCCTACAAATTGGGTATGGGGTGTAGAGAGAGGGTGTGTTACACTCCAAGGTGTTCCCCAGGTTGCCTTTCCTGAGCTTCGATTTTCATGCTCTCGTTTAGTAGTTGTCGGAAACTACGCTGCATTAGGCCTACAAATTGGGTATGGGGTGTAGAGAGAGGGTTTGTTACACTCCAAGGTGTTCCCCAGGTTGCCTTTCCTGAGCTTCGATCTTCCGGCTCTCGTTTAGTAGTTGTTGGAAACTACGCTGCATTAGGCCTTCAAATTGGGTATGGGGTGTAGCGAGAGGGTGTGTTACACTCCAAGGTGTTCCCCAGGTTGCCTTTCCTGAGCTTCGATCTTCCGGCTCTCGTTTAGTAGTTCTTGGAAACTACACTGCATTAGGCCTTCAAATTGGGTATGGGGTGTAGAGAGAGGGTGTGTTACACTCTAAGGTGTTCCCCAGGTTTCCTTGCCATTGCTTCGGTCTTCCGACTCTCGTTTAGTAGTTGTAGAAAAGTACACTGCATTAGGCCATACAAAATGGGTATGGGGTGGAGAGAGATGGTGTGTTACACTCCAAGGTGTTCCCCAGGTTGCCTTTCCTGAGCTTCTATCTTCAGGCTCTCATTAAATTGTGGTTAAATGGAACAACTGCATTTGGCGTACTAGTTGGTTTGGGGCCTACTATCGGTGTCTGCCACTCCTTGCTGTTCTCCTCCACTGAACAAAGCTGTGCCGCCTGTTTACTACGGTTGCCAATTTTGAACTGCATTTCGACTACTTACTGATTTGGCCCTACTCTCTGTGTCAGCCTCTCATTCCAGTTGTCCTCCACTGCAATGCCCCCTGGTTATTCCTGTGTTACCAATTTTGAACTGCATTTAGCCCACTTTATTCTTTGGGCCTATATCTGTGTTTCCACTTCATCGTGCCCATTGCCCAGCCAGTGATAGATGAGTCTGCTGGTACATTGACCCATAACGCAACATTCCCCGTGCACGCTACACAACAACATTGTGACCCTGCTGAAAGTCAGGTTGCTCTTCCCGCATACCATACCACCTTACACGGGGACAAAGAGGAAGGTGCAGATGAAAGTGCAGGTTCCTTCATCAGGTGGGGGGAGGAATACTAGTTGGCGACGTCACTGGCACAGGGCCTCTCATAGTACGCAAAAGTGTTGCTGCCGGTGGGAGGCGCCCCCGCCGTGCAAACACACCGCTGTACTTTGAGGGGCCCTGTGCCAGTGCCAATGCCAACGAGTGGGCCCCCCCTGCTTGCTCAGGTTCACAGCACTTGCAAAGTTGAAATACTTACCTCTCCCTGCTCCACTGCCGTGACGTGGTCCAGATTTCCTGGGCCCACTAATTACTTGAACCAGCCCTACCCCCCACAACTTTAGCCAAATGACCCCCAATTTCAAATGCCTTCCAATTATTATAAGGTAAATTACGCTTGACAAGCTTCATTAAGAAGAATGGATGGTTTTGACATTAAAATGGCCACTCTAGGTGTTTTCCTGGCCCCCACTCACTGCCGACTATGCTGCCCCATTGACTTGCATTGGGTTTCGTGTTTCGGTCGATCCCGACTTTACGTCATAATCGGCCGATTTCACTCGACCCGACTTTGGACATAGTCGGGTTTCGCAAAACCCGGCTCGACTCTAAAAAGGTCAAGGTCGCTCAACTCTACTGATCAGTAATAAAAAAAAAAAACAAACAAACACAATACTATCACTATAAGTGCCAGTATTCACAAGATATCTGTACTTAGTATGCAGTGTCTGTGTAGAGGTAATACAGAGATCACTGGTGGTATTATACACAGGAGCTCTGTATATAATGTATATGGAATACAGTGATCACTGGTGACATAGTACACAGGAGCTCTGTATATAGTATACAGTGTATAGTGTCAGTGTATAGGTAACACTGACTCACCAGTGACGTCTCTAGGTGAAGTCCTTCATCTTTCATCCAGCAAAGACCGCCATCATTTTTTCCAGCCAGGACTCGTTTCTGCAGGAAATAACACAGTTATCTCGAGCTCCGCTTGCAGAACACATTACTTAATTTTTCACAACTTCTACATTACAACACGAAGAAAAAAAGGCGATATAGTGTCACTCTGCACAGTAACAGGCCTGCCCCCTCATTTAAAACAGTATACTCAAAAAAATAAAATAAATACATCACTGCAGTAATAATATCCCTTAATTAGCCCCTATGGTAATAATATTCCCCACCCTGGCCCCGTGTGTCTCATTCCTGGCTCCAGCCATATGTTCTCCCATCCTGCACTCATGAGTATCCATTCTACACCATATGATCTCCCCATCCTGCCCCATCTGTCTCCATCGTATCCATCCTGCCCCATGATCCAATCCTGCCCCATGTCTTTCATTCTGCCCCGTGTCTCCAATCATGCCCCGTGTCTACATTCTGCCCATGCCTCCAGTCCTGCCCCCAGTGTGTCCAGCAATCTGCCCCAGTGTGTCCAGCATATTACCCCCAGTGTGTTCAGCAATCTGCCCCAGTATGTCCAGCATATTGCTCCTGTGTGTCCAGCATTGCCCCCAGACAGTGTGTCCAGCAATCTGCCCCAGTATGTCCAGCAATCTGCCCCAGTGTGTCCAGCATATTACCCCCAGTGTGTCCAGCAATCTGCCACAGTATGTCCAGCATTGCCCCCAGACAGCGTCCAGCAATCTGCCCCAGTGTGTTCAGCAATCTGCCCCAGTGTGTCTAGCATATTACCCCCAGTGTTTCCAGCATATTACACCCAGTGTGTCCAGCATATTACCCCCAGTGTGTCCAGCAATCTGCCCCAGTGTGTCCAGCATATTACCCCCAGTGTGTCCAGCAATCTGCCCCAGAATGTCCAGCATATTGCCCCAGTGTGTCCAGCATTGCCCCCAGACAGTGTGTCCAGCAATCTGCCCCAGTGTCCAGCATTGCCCCCAGACAGTGTGTCCAGCAATCTGCCCCAGTGTGTCCAGCAATTTGCCCCAGTGTGTCCAGCAATCTGCCCCAGTGTGTCCAGCAATCTGCCACAGTATGTCCAGCATTGCCCCCAGACAGTGTCCAGCAATCTGCCCCAGTGTGTTCAGCATATTACCCCCAGTGTGTCCAGCATATTACCCCCAGTGTGTCTAGCATATTGCCCCAGTGTGTCCAGCATTGCCCCCAGAAAGTGTGTCCAGCAATCTGCCCCAGTGTGTCCAGCAATCTGCCCCAGTGTCTCCAGCAATCTGCCCCAGTGTCTCCAGCAATCTGCCCCAGTGTCTCCAGTATTGCCCCCAGTGTGTCCTCCAGCAATCTGCCCCAGTGTCTCAAGAATTGCCCCCAGTGTGTCCTCCAGCAATCTGCCCCAGTGTCTCCAGTATTGCCCCCAGTGTGTCCTCCAGCAATCTGCCCCAGTGTCTCCAGTATTGCCCCCAGTGTGTCCTCCAGCAATCTGCCCCAGTGTCTCCAGTATTGCCCCCAGTGTGTCCTCCAGCAATCTGCCCCAGTGTCTCCAGTATTGCCCCCAGTGTGTCCTCCAGCAATCTGCCCCCAGTGTCTCCAGTATTGCCCCCAGTGTGTCCTCCAGCAATCTGCCCCAGTGTCTCCAGAAATGCCCCCAGTGTGTCCTCCAGCAATCTGCCCCAGTGTCTCCAGTATTGCCCCCAGTGTGTCCTCCAGCAATCTGCCCCAGTGTCTCCAGTATTGCCCCCAGTGTGTCCTCCAGCAATCTGCCCCAGTGTCTCCAGTATTGCCCCCAGTGTGTCCTCCAGCAATCTGCCCCAGTGTCTCCAGTATTGCCCCCAGTGTGTCCTCCAGCATTGCCCCAGTGTCTCCAGTATTGCCCTCAGTGTGTCCTCCAGCATTGCCCCAGTGTGTCCTCCAGCATTGCCCCCCAGTGTGTCCGTTCGCTTATCAAAAAAAAAAACCACAGTCTCCTCACCTGTCCGCGCTCCAGGCGGCGAGCTCCTTCCAGCAGCGCACACTCGCCGCCGGCGACTGACAATGACGTCAGACGCCGGCGACGTGTGCGCTGCGGCCGACTTCAGCTGCCAGCCTCCAATTGGCTGGCGGCTGTTGTTGTTAAAGGGACACTGTCACCTGAATTTGGAGGGAACAATCTTCAGCCATGGAGGCGGGGTTTTGGGGTTTTTGATTCACCCTTTCCTTACCCGCTGGCTGCATGCTGGCTGCAATATTGGATTGAAGTTCATTCTCTGTCCTCCATAGTATACGCCTGCGCAATGCAAGATTACCTTGTGCAGGCATGTAATACGGAGGACAGAGAATTAACTTCAATCCAATATTGCAGCCAGCATGCAGCCAGCGGGTAAGGAAAGGGTGAATCAAAAACCCCAAAACCCCGCCTCCATGGCTGAAGATTGTTCCCTCCAAATTCAGGTGACAGTGTCCCTTTAACTATTGATGTGCGGGCGCGCGCCCGCACATCAATAGGAAACCGCCGTAGCGCCGGAAGGGGCCCGGTGAGCAGATGAGAAGGGGCCCAATGCGGGCCCCCTCTCTCTGCCCACCGGATCCGGGGGCACATACATGCCGGCCCGGCGGTGGGCATTCAATCACAGACGATTTGTGGAGGGTCAATCTGTGCGGCAGTCCAGGGCCCCCCCAGACCACTGGGCCCTGGGCTACCGCCCATATTGACCCTCTGATAATCCGCCCCTGGAGATGATGCCCTACCGGTTAGTTGAAAGCGAAGCTTTCAAAGCCCTGATGGACTACGCTGTACCACGCTACGAGCTACCCAGTCGACACTTCTTTTCGAGAAAAGCCATCCCAGCCCTCCACCAGTATGTTAAAGAGCGCATCGTCCATGCACTCAGGCAATCTGTGAGTACAAAGGTGCACCTGACAACAGATGCATGGACCAGTAGGCATGGCCAGGGACGTTACGTGTCCATCACGGCACACTGGGTGAATGTGGTGGATGCAGAGTCCACAGGGGACAGCAATTTTGGGACAGTTCTGCCTAGCCCACGGTCTAGGAAACAGTTGGCTGTAGCCGTTCGCACCCCCTCCTCCTCCTCGTCCTCCTGCAGAAGCGAGAGCTCGTCCACAGACCGCAGTCGCACAACCTCTCCATCCGCAGCTGCCACTGTTGCACACCAGGTGTCCCATTATGGGGCAGCTACTGGCAAGCGTCAGCAGGCTGTATTGGCTATGAAGTGTTTGGGCGACAACAGACACACCGCGGAAGTTCTGTCCGAGTTCTTGCAGAAAGAAACGCAGTCGTGGCTGGGCAGTGTAGATCTTGAGGCAGGCATGGTAGTGAGTGATAACGGAAGGAATTTCATGGCTGCCATCTCCCTTTCCCAACTGAAACACATTCCTTGCCTGGCTCACACCTTAAACCTGGTGGTGCAGTGCTTCCTGAAAAGTTATCCGGGGTTATCCGACCTGCTCCTCAAAGTGCGCGGACTTTGCTCGCATATCCGCCGTTCGCCCGTACACTCCAGCCGTATGCAGACCTATCAGCGGACTTTGAACCTTCCCCAGCATCGCCTAATCATCGACGTTGCAACAAGGTGGAACTCAACACTGCACATGCTTCAGA
Organism: Ranitomeya imitator; assembly: GCF_032444005.1. Classification (NCBI taxonomy): domain Eukaryota; kingdom Metazoa; phylum Chordata; class Amphibia; order Anura; family Dendrobatidae; genus Ranitomeya; species Ranitomeya imitator. The sequence goes on from NC_091285.1 coordinate 126,305,770, forward strand.
GACTGTGCGAACAGAGGCGTGCTGTTATGTATTTGTGGGAGGATACACATACACGGGCAGGCAGTAGGATGACAGACATGGAGTTGTCAGGTGTGCAGTGGTTGAAGATACAAGACATGTGTCAAGTCCTTCAGTGTTTTGAGGAATGCACACGGCTGGTTAGTGCAGACAACGCCATAATAAGCATGAGCATCCCCCTAATGCGTCTGCTGATGCAAAGTTTGACGCACATAAAGGAGCAGGCGTCTGCAGCAGAGGAAGAGGAAAGCCTTGATGACAGTCACCCATTGTCTGGTCAGGGCAGTGTACAGGACGAGGTAGCGGGCGAACAGGTGGAGGAGGACGAGGAGGATGATGGGTATGAGTATTTTTTTAATGAGGAAGCTTTTCCGGGGACACTGGAAATTGGTGGCGTGGCAAGGCCGGGTTCTGTGTTTTTTGAGGGACACAAGTGACGTAGATTTGCCTGAAACAGCCCCTCAACCCAGCACAACCGCAGATTTGACAACTGGAACTTTGGCCCACATGGCGGATTATGCCTTACGTATTCTCAAAAGGGACACACGCATTACTAAAATGATGAACGATGACGATTACTGGTTGGCCTGCCTCCTTGATCCTCGCTATAAAGGCAAATTGCAAAATATTATGCCACATGAGAACTTGGAACTAATATTAGCAACCAAACAATCAACTCTTGTTGACCGTTTGCTTCAGGCATTCCCAGCACACAGCGCCCGTGATCGTTCTCACACGAGCTGCAGGGGGCAGCAGACCAGAGGTGTTAGAGGTGCTGAAATCAGAAGTGGCGTTGGACAGAGGGGTTTTCTGACCAGGTTGTGGAGTAATTTTGCTATGACCGCAGACAGGACAGGTACTGCAGCATCAATCCAAAGTGACAGGAGACAACATTTGTCCAGTATGGTTACTAACTATTTTTCATCCCTTATCGATGTTCTACCTCAACCGTCATCCAAATTAGACACCTGGCCAGAATTGGCAGAATATGCATTGCAGGAGCTTGTTTGCCCGGCAGCTAGTGTCCTATCAGAAAGAGTATTCAGTGCTGCAGGTTCAATATTAACCGAAAAAAGGACTCGTCTGGCTACCCAAAATGTAGATGATCTAACCTTTATTAAAATGAACCACGACTGGATTTCGAATTCTTTTGCTCCACCTTGCCCGGCTGACACATAGCTTTCCTAAGAAAAGGTCTTGCTTGTGGACTACTGTGACTGACTTTTCAAATCGCGTAATTTGCAGCAGCTGATTGTCCAGCATATGACATGTTTACACCTCCCTAAATGGCCAAACTCCCCCCACGGGGCCGTGGTCTCGCCACTTGGCGCAAGCACCCGTGAGAGTGCCGTTTGTCTGAAGAGGTGGGTGTGCCCGCTTTTGGTCGACGGCACTGCCACTGGGTCCCTCATAGTACAATAAAGTGTCTCTGGCGGTGGTGGTGCGCACCCAACGTCAGACACAATGTTGTAACATGAGGGGCCCTGGGCCTGTACCGCCGGCCACAAGAGAGTTCCCCCCCCACTGCTCAAACATTGCTCTACCACTTGCACAATTATCTCTCACAGTTCCACCAATATTTAGTCTATGCGCTGACATCATTCAATGCCTGGCACTGACAATACCATTGTGTTGACATGTATGATGGTACTTAACATAGTCAGGGGCATTGTCCTATATTTACACCATTAAATAATTAGCGGCAAACTAGTAGTTCTAAAACTCAGTAGAGAAGCCCACCCCTGTACCTAAGTATTCCACCCTTTTGTGTTTTGGTTTTGTTGTAATGTGAGACATTAACATCTATTTAGTTTTTTGGAGTACTAACTGGCAGACACTCATTACAATTGGCCTCCGCTGACAACACCAATGCTGCCTGTGTACCCCTGCAAGAGAATTGCAAGTGCCTACAGCCGAATCTTGTTATGTTAGGCCTACTACGCCTGTCTGCGGTCCCTCCTTCCACTAGTCCTCCAGGGACCAGACCACTGCTGCCCGTGTACCCCTGGAACCTATTTGAAAGTGTCTACAGCCAAATTTTGTTATGTTAGGCCTACTACGCCTGTCTGCGGTCCCTCCTTCCACTAGTCCTCCAGTGACCAGACCACTGCTGCCCGTGTACCCCTGGAACCTATTTTAAAGTGCCTACAGCCAAATTTTGTTATGTTAGGCCTACTACGCCTTTCTGCGGTCCCTCCTTCCACTAGTCCTCCAGTGACCTGTCCACTGCCGCCCGTGTACCCCTGGAACCTATTTCAAAGTGCATACAGCCTACTTTTTTTCTTTATTCTATAATTATAAAGCCCAGATGGACTACGCTGTACCACGGTAAGAGCTACCCAGTCGTCACTTCTTTTGCGAGAAAAGCCATCCCAGCCCTCCACCATCATGTAAAAATCTGCATTGTCCATGCTCTCAGGCAATCTAATAGTAGAAAGGTGCACCTGACAACAGATGCATGGACCAGTAGGCATGTCCACGAAAGGTTACATGTCCATTACGGCGCACTGGGTTAATGTGGTGGATGCATGGTCCACAGGGGACAGCCTACTAAGTCTGTCTGCAGTCCCAAATAGAAATTGTCCTCCGCTTACCACACCAATGCTGCCTGTGTACCCCTGGAACATTTTATAAACTGCATTGAGCCAAATTTTTTGGTTTAAGGCCTACTACCAGTGTCTGCCGCTCCAAGGTGTTCTCCTGGTTGCCTTTCCTGAGCTTTGATCTTCAGGCTCTCGTTAAATAGGTTATTAATCAAACTGCAGTGGGGCAAGTACTTGGGTTGGGGCCTAATACCAGTGTCTGCCGCTCCAAGGTGTTCTCCGGGTTGCCTTTCCTGAGCTTTGATCTTCAGGCTCTCGTTAAGTAGTTTTTTAATCAAACTGCAGTGGGGCAAGTACTTGGGTTGGGGCCTAATACCAGTGTCTGCCGCTCCAAGGTGTTCTCCGGGTTGCCTTTCCTGAGCTTTGATCTTCAGGCTCTCGTTAAATAGGTTTTTAATCAAACTGCAGTGGGGCAAGTACTTGGGTTGGGGCCTAATACCAGTGTCTGCCGCTCCAAGGTGTTCCACAGGTTGTCTCTCCATTGCTTCAAACGTAAAGCTCTTGTTTAGTAGTTGTTGAAAACAACACTGCATTCGGCCTACAAGTTGGGTCTGGGGTGTAGAGACGGTGTGTTCCACTCCAAGGTGTTCCCCAGGTGGCCTCTCCATTGCTTCGATCTTCTGGCTCTTCTTAAGTAGTTGTTGAAAACAACACTGCATTCGGCCTACAAGTTGGGTCTGGGTTGTAGAGACGGTGTCTTCCACTCCAAGGTGTTCTCCAGGTTTCCTCTTCATTGCTTCAATCTTCATGCTCGTCTTAAGTAGTTGTTGAAACACTACATTAGGCCTACAAGTTGGGTCTGGGTCGTACAGACGTTGTCTGCCGCTCCAAGGTGTTCTCCAGGTTGCCACATAATCGAAGCTGCATAGAGCCTATTTTGTAATTTTACGCCTACAAAGTCTTTCTGCGGTCCCTCCTTCCAATTGTCCTCCACTGAGCACAACAATGCAGAACGTGTACCCATGTAACCTTTTTTAAACCAGCGTCGAGCCAACTTTGTGGTTTAGGGCCTACTTGTAGTGTCTGGCTGCGCCACTCAATACAGCTGTCCTCTTTACAAAAAATGACCTACAATTATCTGGTTTTCAGCCTATCGGAATTTTAAAACTGCAGTGGGCCTACTAGTTGGGTTGGGGCCTTCTATCTGTGTCTGCCGCTCCTTGCTGTTCTCCTACAGTGAACAAAGCTGTGCCGCCTGTTTACTACTCTTGCCAATTTTGAACTGCATTTAGACTACTTACAGATTTGGGCCTACTCTCTGTGTCAGCCTCTCATTCCAGTTGTTCTCCACTGAACAAAACAATGCCCCCTGGTTAGTCCTGTTACCAATTTTTAACTGCATTTAGCCCACTTTATTCTTTGGGCCTGTATCTGTGTTTCCTCCTCATCCTGCCCATTGCCCAGCCAGTGATAGATGAGTCTGCTGGTACATTGACCCATAACGCAACATTCCCCGTGCACGCTACACTGCAAGATTGTGACCCTGCTGAAAGTCAGGTCCCCCTTCCTGCATACCATACCACCTTACACGGGGACAAAGAGGAAGGTGCAGGTTCCTTCATCAGGTGGGGGGAGGAATACTCGTTGGCGACGTCACTGGCACAGGGCCCCTCATAGTACACAAAAGTGTTGCTGCCGGTGGGAGGCGCCCCCGCCGTGCAAACACACCGCTATACTTTGAGGGGCCCTGTGCCAGTGCCAATGCCAACGAGGGGGCCCCCCCTGCTTGCTCAGGATCACAGCACTTGCAAAGTTGAAATACTTATCTCTCCCTGCTCCACTGCCGTGACATAACATAGTAACATAGTAACATAGTTAGTAAGGCCGAAAAAAGACATTTGTCCATCCAGTTCAGCCTATATTCCATCATAATATATCCCCAGATCTTTATCCTTCTACAGAACCTAATAATTGTATGATACAATATTGTTCTGCTCCAGGAAGACATCCAGGCCTCTCTTGAACCCCTCGACTGAGTTCGCCATCACCACCTCCTCAGGCAAGCAATTCCAGATTCTCACTGCCCTAACAGTAAAGAATCCTCTTCTATGTTGGTGGAAAAACCTTCTCTCCTCCAGACGCAAAGAATGCCCCCTTGTGCCCGTCACCTTCCTTGGTATAAACAGATCCTCAGCGAGATATTTGTATTGTCCCCTTATATACTTATACATGGTTATTAGATCGCCCCTCAGTCGTCTTTTTCTAGACTAAATAATCCTAATTTCGCTAATCTATCTGGATATTGTAGTTGTCCCATCCCCTTTATTAATTTTGTTGCCCTCCTTTGTACTCTCTCTAGTTCCATTATATCCTTCTTGAGCACCGGTGCCCAAAACTGGACACAGTACTCCATGTGCGGTCTAACTAGGGATTTGTACCGAGGCAGTATAATACTCTCATCATGTGTATCCAGACCTCTTTTAATGCACCCCATGATCCTGTTTGCCTTGGCAGCTGCTGCCTGGCACTGGCTGCTCCAGGTAAGTTTATCATTAACTAGGATCCCCAAGTCCTTCTCCCTGTCAGATTTACCCAGTGGTTTCCCATTCAGTGTGTAATGGTGATATTGATTCCTTCTTCCCATGTGTATAACCTTACATTTATCATTGTTAAACCTCATCTGCCACCTTTCAGCCCAAGTTTCCAACTTATCCAGATCCATCTGTAGCAGAATACTATCTTCTCTTGTATTAACTGCTTTACATAGTTTTGTATCATCTGCAAATATCGATATTTTACTGTGTAAACCTTCTACCAGATCATTAATGAATATGTTGAAGAGAACAGGTCCCAATACTGACCCCTGCGGTACCCCACTGGTCACAGCGACCCAGTTAGAGACTATACCATTTATAACCACCCTCTGCTTTCTATCACTAAGCCAGTTACCAACCCATTTACACACATTTTCCCCCAGACCAAGCATTCTCATTTTGTGTACCAACCTCTTGTTGTTTACTGGGCCCACTAATTACTTGAACCGGCCCTACCCCCCACAACTTTAGCCAAATGACCCCCAATTTCAAATGCCTAACTATTATTATAAGGGAAATTAAGATTGACAAGCTTCATTAAGAAGAATGGATGGTTTTGACATTAAAATGGGCACTCTAGGTGTTTTCCTGGCCCCCACTCATTGCCGACTATGCTGCCCCATTGACTTGCATTGGGTTTCGTGTTTCGGTCGATCCCAACTTTACGTCATAATCGGCCGATTTCACTCGACCCGACTTTTGAGATAGTCGGGTTTTGCGAAACCCGACTCGACTCTAAAAAAGTCAAGGTCGCTCAACCCTACCTGCTGGGACTTCCTTCTGGGTGACATTATAAAATTTTGCCTGGGTGGATGGATGAATTTTATTTTTAAACCGTCTTTGATTATGTTTAAGGCCGGCGTCACACTAGCGAGTTTTACGGACATATGAGCGCATAAAATACAGCCGTAAAACACGCATTACACACGGCCCAATTATTCTCTATGCCCCTGCTCCTATCTGCCGTATTTTACGGCTTTCTACGGCCGTATAAAATCGCAGCATGCTGCGTTTGTCACCGTATTGCGCAAAAAAATCGCCAATGAAAGTCTTTGGAAGCCAGAAAAATATGGATTACACAAGGACCAGCAGTGTGAGTTGCGAGAAATACGCAGTGGTGTTAGAGGGAAAAGCCGGTAATTCATTGCGGTGTACAGTAAAATCACACTGACAGCTTACAGTAGAATAGGTAGAATAAATGTGTACACATAGAAGATGTGTATATATATATGTATATATATTATTATTTCATACAGCGCTAGATAGCTTTAAAGCCGGTAATTCAATTGCCGGCTTTTGCTATCTTCTTCCAAAACCCGACATGATATGAGACATGGTTTACATACAGTAAACCATCTCATATCCCCATTGTTTTTGCATATTCCACACTACTAATGTTAGTAGTGTGTATATGCAAAATTTGGCCATTCTAGCTATTAAATTAAAGGGTTAAATGGTGGAAAAAATTGGCGTGGGCTCCCGCGCAATTTTCTCAGCCAGAGTAGTAAAGCCAGTGATAGCTTTAAAGCTATCTCGCGCTGTATGAAATATTAATATATACATATATGTGTCTACTGATATATATATATATATATATATATACACAGTATATATGTTTTTATGTTTTTTTTTACACATGGATCCCTTGTAAATCCGTATGTTGGTTTTGCAAGCCTGCGAGAAAAACGCAGTACGGATGCCATACGGATTACCTACGGAGGATGCCATGCGCAAAATACGCTGACACATCCTGCCTACGGAGGAGCTACGGACCACTATCTTGGGGACTTTTCTGCGTATTACAGCCGTAATATACGGACCGTATTGTCTTACGCCGAGTGTGACGCCGGCCTAATACCAACAAACTGGGAGAAAGAGAGAGAGAGTCTTTCCCCTACCTCCAATCTGATGTCATTGGGGAGATTATTTTGATAATCTAGAGGGCCCTTTGAACATGTAGCGTAACCCTCTTTTTTTCTTTAAAGTCCCAATTTCTCTTATCTCTTGGGGGATAACCTCTATTAAATCTTCTCCTCTAAAAGGATGGCTTTTTGGACTCTACAGGAAAACGGGAAAAGCCTTTCTTTCTATCGCCTGCTTGATTGATAATTTCTTTCAATTTTTTACCGAAAAGGAATTGACCATCACACGGGATGGAGCACAGTCTATGTTTGGAAGGTAAATCCACCGGACACCCTTTGAGACACAAGGCTCGTCTTGCACACTGGACAAGCCCGCTGCTCTGACTGTTACGCTTGCAGAATCCGCTGAGCAATCTGCTAAGAAAGCTGCTGCTCCATGCACTAAGGTCATATTTGCTAGGATATTGTCTCTTGGCACTTTATCCCTCAGCTGATCCTCTAACTGCTGTAACCAGATCACGTGAGCACGGGCCGTACATGTTCCGGCTATTTCTGGTTTTAATCCCACTTCAGTCGCTTCCCAGATGTGTCTTAAAAAGCCGCCTGCCTTTTTATCTAGCAGGTTCTTTAGTACTCCCGAGTCCTCTAATGGTAGGGATGATTTTTTTAAGTATCTAGCCATGGCACCATCGATTTTAAGGATTTTTTTACCAAGCTTTGGAGTCATTCTCAAACTGGTACCTCCTTTTTGATGAAGGTAAAGTACCCATTCTCTCAGGCCTTTTCCATTCTTTATCAATCAATGCCTTTATTTTCGCATTCACATTGAACGTGCATTTCCTTTTTTCCTCCAACCCACTGAACATGACATCCTCTAGTAACCTAGGTGTTTTCTATTTCTTAAGGCCCATTGTAGGCCTGACTGTTTTGACCAGTCTTTCTACATCCTCAGTTGGGAAACATGATCGGCCCCCTATATAAGGGTGGTTTCACACTTGCGTTTTTGTCTGCAGCGTTTTTTACCCAAAAAACGCATGCGTTTTTTTCCCCTATATTTAACATTGAAATCGCATGCGTTTTTTGGTGTACGCGTTTGCACGCGTTTGTGAACGCATGCGTTTTTTTACTGCATGCGTTCATTTTATGAAATGCAACTTGTAGTATTTTGAGGGGCGTTTTTTTTCCCCAAAAAAACGCATGCGTTTACATGCGTTTTTTTTTGGACAAAAAATGCATTGGAGTCAATGGGGACGCATGCGTTTTTTGGACATGCGTTTGCATGCGTTTTTTTGACGCATGCGTTTTTTTTGGCACCATTGAATTAACTGTAGATAAGGATGTCTAGACACTGATAAGCCTCCCCCATAGCAGCAGGGTTATAAAAGGAAGGTTGGGGGAAGTTTCTGGTCACTTCTCATCAGACTCCAAAGAAGACAGCACCCTGCCCGGACACATTGTTGGACAAGACACAGAGCAATGTGAGTATATCCTAGCCAATGCATTCATTTTCAATTTTTTGGATCTACATGTCCTAATTTCTTCAATTTTTTTCTTTCAACACGCATCAGAATGTCTTCTCCGGTTTCTTCGTCTGATGAGGAGTTCCAGCCACGGCAATCAGAAGTGGATCACGTGAGCGAGGTAATTTTTTTGTCCGTCAGCTTGGTAAGTATTGACTGTCACATCGACACATGAGGCAATTTTTTTTTTTAATTTTATAGAGCACTTCAGCTGAAGGACAGAGAGGGACTGAGCAGCGGAGTCAAGGTCCAGGTGGAAGACGGCAGCGGGTATGTATACCAGGCAGACTGTCCCTATTGTAATATTCTTTACTTTTCTGTACCCTTGTTTTTCTTTACATTTTTCTTGTATCATCCTTTTCTGAAAGTTGTCTTTCATATTCCTGCCCTTTCTCATCTTCGTGTCTTATTTTTTCCAAATGTGGTTGAGCAAACTTAAATGATTTTCTTTTAATTTTAGGTTTCACAACGGGACGATGACCGGATTGATAATGACCTGCTGATCAGTCTGGTCCAGGAGCGAGTCCCGTTGTGGGACAGCCGGGATCAACAGCACGCCGTCAATAGTGTTCTCTGTCGTTTGTGGAGTGAGGTGGCCCAAGCGTTGTGGGATGGCTGGGAGAATTCCCCGCCACGGGTCCATAATGCATTTGGTAAGTATTGCACGGTAGTGTGAAGCAACAGACCTTGGCCATGCTCTCTTGACTGTGTGTGATGAAAGAAACTTTTCGTAGTTTCTGTCATCACACACAGTCACGAGAGCACGGCCAAAAGTCCTTATTCTGACCATTATATTTTATTGTTATTTCACAGTGGACAAAGTAAGGACACGTTGGCGTTCCATGAAGGACCGCTTCAACAAGGACCTGCGTGCAGAGAAGAGTGCAGCTAGTGGTTCCGGAGCAAGGCACCGGCTCTACAAATACCACCGTGTGTTGGCCTTCCTGAGACCGGTCCTTCTCATGAGAACGTAAGTATTTCTCACATGCCTCCGGTTGTATTGCATAGACATAATCTGTCATTTTTAATTCCACAGGATGTACCGTCTTGTTATAGTTTGGTATTAATTTTCTGTTTTCTTTTTTCACAGCACACACTGCACGACTGTCGCCACAGGTTCTGGAGCGGTCCTTCAGCCGGCAGCCACGGACCCGTCCCAGCCATCCAGCAGCGCAGCACCAGGTGGGTCTTCCACACTCACTGGAGACCAGGGGGCTGGCCCATCAGGTCTTCCCCTTTCGCAGTCCTCTTTCGCTGCACCCATTTTTGCGGGCTCATCCCGGCAGCGACAGAGGGCTTCGGATAGGTCCCTCATGCCCGAGTTTTTGCACTTGAGCTCGGTTTTACACGAAGCTATCAAGGCTTTAGGTGACAGAATGGATGTGTCCCATAACCTGTTAGAGTGCCGCATCCAGGATGTCGCCAAAAGCGTTGATCAAGTGAAAGCCGACCTCCAGAAGCCAGCTCATCATTTTTTTAATCAAATCGAACAGGGCATGTCGGAACACCTTAGCCCTGATCTCCAGCTGAGTGTGATGCAGGCCTGCAATGTTGCTTTTGTGCAGGCTATGCAGCAGAGTCAGAGTCGTAATGTGGCGGCATATCCAACTATGCCGTCACTGTCACAAGTAAACACTATTCCTACCTCTGCTGCATACCACTGCACGGCCACCTCTATTCCCTCTACAGGTGTACTCCACTACAGCGCCAACACGATGACGAGTGCTGTTGGACATCCCACCGCCACCACCGTGACGACCGCTGCTCCGGCTTGGACCTCCTCCGCTCACACCACGATGACGCAGGACCCTGGCGTGGCTTATCGGCCCGGCACCCTCCCGATGCAGCAGGACCCATCCATGCAATATCGGACCGGCCCACCCCCGATGCAGCAGGACCGAGGCCTGGCATATGGGACCGGACCCACCCCGATGCAGCAGGACCGAGGCGTTGCTTTCCGGGCAGGACACCCCCCGATGCAGCAGGACCCATCCATGGCGTATCGCACCGGGCCCCCCATGATGCAGCACGACCAAGCCATACCTTTCCGGACAGGACCCACCCCGATGCAGCCCACCCCGATGCAGCAGGACCCATCCATGGCTTTACGTTCCCCCCCCCCAACGATGCACCAGGAACCTGGGAGGGTGTTATGTTCCCCCCCCCCAGCGAGGCACCAGGATCCTGGGAGGGTTTTTGTTTCCCCCCCCCAACAAGGCACCAGGATCCTGGGAGGGTTTTTGTTTCCCCCCCCCCAACGAGGCACCAGGACCCAGGCGGGACTTTATCTTTTCCCCCATTGGACTCAGACATTGCCGAGCGCTCCACAATGGAGACTGACTGTTTAATTGTGGAGCCGGGTCCTGACGTGTCTCCCGCCTACACTTTACAACCTAGCCCCAGAAGACTTCCCCCAACCCGGAAAACCCAACGTAAAACTGGCAAAACTCATAAAAAACAAAAAACTTTGATTATTCCTCCCCCATCACCTACCGATGTGTCTCAACCTTCCAGTGTGTCTCAAGCCCCTCATGTTTTAAGCCCCATCCCCGAACTTCCAGACCCTTCAAGTTTTCTTGCCCATTCTCCTGCCACCTCTGCCTCCTCCACAGTGAGCCAGGCTTCAGTTCTGAATACCCCCCAGTTACGTCACTCAACCCCAAGCCGGCGTGGTTCAACCCGGCGCGGTACCAAGAAATAAATTGTTGTTTTTCCTCAATAAAAAAAAAAAAGATTATTTGCAACAATTATGTTTGGTTTATTGTGTCTTTCACCGCTCTCAATACACACCAATAAAGTTTGTCACACACTTATTCTTTTGGCCTACACATATCTCCAGTAGTATAAAATACCAGACAACATCTATATGTGTTTCTTTAGTATACAGATATGAGTTGGCCAAAAAAATAGCAGTTATTTTCATACTCTTATTTTTAATTTTTAACTAGTGTAGTGTCACTGTCCAAAGAGAAAATGGTGGCAATCAAGTTCAGAACTCAACTGAACCGGTCAGATGTCAAAATAGACACCTGACCTGTTTAGTTGATTACTGACTTGTATATTCACCCTATTCTATATAGCACATTATGTGACAATATTTGTCAAACTGATAGGACAATGGTTGGCACACGCTAACTATCTATCCTCACCTGGGCAGGTGTAAGAAATTTTGAATTCATGATCATGTATATGTTCATCATGAATTCATTATTTCTTACACTTGACTTGACGGGTATAGAGAGCGTGCCAGTCTTGACGCAATGACGTCAAGAAGATTACCAATAAATAAATTTAAATCTGGTTACATTATTATAAGTATGCGTGTTTATATCATTCTTTGTAAACCAAAATAGGGAGTGCAACAGAGGTCAATTATGATTAAAAAAAAATCTAATTATTACCTCATCAACTATCACCCACTCCTGGTTTTGGATTACAAATTATGATATACATATCTACTGCCCATCTTTGTTCAACCTTTTTTTAGAGAGGAAAAAGACAGGAGACCTGGTGAACACAACAAAGTTTATTAATTAGAAAAATTTGTATCAGTATTTAATAATTGGTAAACATTAACATACAACAGGACATTTAAACAACATTGTCCTGCCATGAAACCCGTCCAATATCGGACACAAAATAGGCCGCAAATTGGTCCCGCATAAGACCAACGGCTGCAGTTGACCGCATCGGGTGATGCTGAAAATCTGGCAATGGGTGTGAAACTGGTTCATCAAGTTCAATGTGGGGTCGCTCCTTAGCCATTATATAATTGTGTAGAACCACACAGGCTTTGACCACCTCGTCCACAGTTTCCACTTTTAGATTGATGGCTGTTGCAAGAATGCGCCATTTAGCAACCAGAATGCCAAAGCTGCTTTCTACGGTTCTTCTGGCCCTGGTCAGTCTGTAGTTGTATATTCTGCGTGTGTGGTCCAAGTCCCTACTAGAATAGGGCTTCAGGAGATTTTCACACATCTGGAAGGCCTCATCCCCAACCATAACAAATGGCAGCGGTGGGCCTTGAGTGTTGGGGAGAGGCTGTGGAGGGGGAAAATTAAAATTGTTGCCATATACCCGACGGCCCATATCCGAGCTCTTGAATGTCTGGGAATCATTGCCACGGCCAAAAGCTCCAATGTCCACGGCGATGAAGCGACACTCCGCATCCGCTATTGCCATGAGCACTACCGAAAAATATTTTTTATAATTAAAAAACTCAGATCCGGTTCTGGCAGGTTTAACAATGCGGATGTGCTTCCCGTCCACCGCCCCTAAACAGTTTGGAAAATCACACACGTTCAAAAATGTTTTTAATATTTCCCACCACATGTCCACGGTGGGTACGGGTATAAAATCCTCACGGAGTACATTCCATAACGCACGACAGGTGTCCACAACAATTCCGGACAGGGTTGAGATTCCAAGGCGGTATTGGAAGTGCAGGGAAGATAAACTCTCTCCTGTGGCCAGAAATCTAGAAGAAAAGGAAACAAAAACAAAAATTAAAATCTGCTCTTAATGGTGTTTTTAAATAAGAAAAAGGTAAAAAAAAAAAACCAAAATACATGTCATAACCAAAAATTTGGACTGTCATTGGTTTAGTTTTGGAACGTACCGTAATGTCACTAACAGACGTTTCTCGGGTGGAATTGCTCTACGGAGCCGTGTGTCCTGTCGCCGTATGGAACCTTCTACATGAGACAGTAAATCCCGGAAAGAATCCTGAGACATTCTGGTGTAATCCTGGAATTTCTCCGGGTTGGCATTCAGCTCCGCATAGAGCGTGTGATATGCTCCACGGGTCTCACGCACTTCAATGATGGGGTGCCTCCAAAAATGCCGACGCTGTCTCCTTCTCCATCTTTGGCGGTTTCGGTCTTGCTCCCAAGCAAAAACACAGGCAAGGAAAATCTTGAAGCTGAACTCCAGTTTGAAATAAAAGTTCGCCATTGAAAGATCCATCATGACACCGTAAACAGTAGCAAGCTCTGAAAATTTCTGTTCCCCTAGGGTCTATATATTGATTGCCAATCATGTACGCCCTCTCTGTTCCCATTGGTTGTGTCTGGTAACCTTTTTTTTTATTTTTTTTTAAATCCCCCAAAAAACGCAAACGCATGCAAAAACGCATGTAAACGCGTGTAAACGCTGCGGTTTTTTGACACACGCGTTAAACGCGTGCGTCAAAAAAACGCAGCGTTTACACGCGTTTACATGCGTTTTTGTACCATGCGTTTTTTTTTTAAAACGCATGCGTTCAAAAACGCAAGTGTGAAACCAGCCTTACTGTCCAAAGAGGATTCTGAGAACTGGGGAGAGGAGCAGGTGGCAGAGGGAAACAGGGATCTTTCCCAACCTTCCTGCTCTAGAGAGGCCTCCGAACCTGTAGGCACCTTGCGGCTTCTTTCTCCCACTTTTTTAAGGGCTGCTTTTAAGGAGCCTTTTACTTCTGCCTGTATCATAGCCCTAAGGCTAGTGGTGAAATCACGGGTCTCGTCCTGTATGGTTTTATTAATACAGTCAGCACAGAGATTTTTCTGCCACTAAACTGCCAGAGGTCTTTTGCAAAGGGCACATTCTCTGTTCTTTGTTTTACCACTAGACTTCCTCGACCCCTAGTGATCAAGCAGAAAAAATGGACCCTCTTACCATAAGGGTGATATTCTCGAAGATCACTCACCGCCACTGACAGGCAAGGATTCTGGTTTCGGAGGCTGGTCAATTGCACGTACAACGTCCCTTCTGGAAGTCGAGTCTTGCCGGACAGGACGACTGCCACTTCTACCACTTGAGCGGCTACTGTTCCTGGTAAGCTGTTGGCTCGGAAGGGCATCTGGTCAGAGCTCCTGCTGCTGCTACTACTGTAATGGCAGCTGCTGCTGCTCTTGCCCTACTTCCATGATGAAGTTCTGAGCATGAGTGCGTCTTCTGTGGTCATCCCTCTTTATGAGGGATCAACTTCACTCCCCGCCTCCCCCGGTGCCCATCGATAGTCCCTCCCCTCCTCTGCCACGCCGCCGGGATAGTTTTAGCCTGCCGGCGTTTTTTCTTCATGGGCGCCGCCATCTTGGATCCGGCACCCGACCCGACGTCACGCGGACACACCCATTCCCAGGGTGCCTTGCGCGTGATATGAGATGTGCGACTCGGAAGCAGTCGCCTCTCCTGGATGCCAAAAGAGGGGGGAGAACAGCACGGCAGCCACTGAAGAACCCTGGACTCCTGATCATGCAGCATGCATGCCTGATCGGACACTAAGGACCCCAGGACCCCCGGACGGCGCCTCCATCACCCAAAGAACGGCACACAGGCCCTGCTTGTTCTTCCAAGCTGGGATGGGAGTGGGTAAGTAGAATATGACCACCGTGTTCAGCAGGAGGGTCCCTGTCAGGACAGGAAACCCAACTGAAGCGGGGGAGAGGTACCACCCTTTAATTTTTAGTAGGGTTCCTGTCCTGACTGGGCGGATCCCCTCTTTCCCAGGTGTGTTGTAATGGGGAAGGGAAAATAAAGCATATTTTTTTAAAGCAGCAAATCAAATCTTAAAATGTTCAAATTTGGGTGAAGATGCAAATTTCAAGAAACTAATTTATTCACAGATGAATCCTCTAATCACAATACTGCATTGAAAACTGCCAATGGCAGGGACATAGGGAAATTGTGATTTTTGCAGGATCTATAGGGTGAAGCTCATAGGAGATGTAATGTTGCACATAACAGAATTTCCATTCGCCAACTGTTTATTTTCTATTTCCCTAAGCCAAAACACTCTAGGGCCTAAGGGATTTATTACATTAGAACAACTACACGGAAGACATGTTGACTGATGAAATAGCGGACACAATTTTAACACAGCTGCTGGCTCTGTGAGCCATGGTGTTAGTAGCCAGGGCCGCCATCAGGGCATTACTGCCCTGACTGGCGTATGGGGCCCGGTGTGCGGAGGGGGCCCGCATAGGGCCCCGTCTTATTTGATTACCGGGCCCCTACTAGCAGGCTAAACCAGGCCCTTAGTGGCGCTGCGGCAGTTTTTACGCTATTGACATGCAGGCCCACGCCCGCACGTCAATAGTTAATAGCCGCCAGCCAATCAGAGGTTGGCAACTGACATCAGCCGCAGCATGCACATCGCTGGCGTCTAACGTCATTGTCAGTCGCCGGCGAGTGCGCGCTACAGCTGCATGGAGGGAGCTTCGCCCACCACAGGAGCGCGGCCAGGTAGAAAAACTTTTTTTTTTTAAATTGAGAGCAGCGATCCGGGAGGCCCTGGGCAGACTGTGAGATTTGGGGACAGAATGTTGGACACGGGGGGACAGAATGTTGGACACGGGGGGGCAGAATGTTGGACACGGGGGGGCAGAATGGTGGACATGGGGACAGAATGGTGGACATGGGGGCAGAATGGTGGACATGGGGACAGAATGGTGTACATGGGGGCAGAATGCTGTACATGGGGGCAGAATGCTGTACATGGGGGCAGAATGCTGGACATGGGGGCAGAATGGTTGACATGGGGCAGAGTGTGAGATACGGGGCATGATTGGAGACATGGGGGCATGACTGAAGACACTGGGGGCATGACTGGAGACACTGGGGGCATGACTGGAGACACTGGCGGCAGGATTGGAGACATGGGGCAGGATTGGAGATACGGGGCAGGATTGGAGACATAGGGGGCATGACTGGAGAAAGAGGCAGAATGGAGATGCGGGGCATGATTGGAGACACGGGGCAGGATGATAGACATTGGGGTATGATTGGAGACTTTGGGGCAGGATTGGAGACAGATGGGGCAGGATCATGGGGCAGGATGGATACAATGGAGACAGATGGGGCAGGTTGGGGAGATCATATGGGGCAGAATGGATACTAATGAGGGCAGGGTGGGAGAACATATGGCTGAAGCCAGGAATGAGACACATGGGGGCCAGGATGGGGAATATTGTTACCATAGGGGCTAATTAAGGGATATTATTACCGCAGTGATGTATTTATTTTTTATTTTTTGAGTATACTGTTTTACATGGGGGGGGCGGTCCTGTTACTGTGTTGAGTGATACTATGTCGCCTTTTTTTCTTAATGTGGTGTAATGTAGAAGTTGGGAAAAATTAATTATTTGTGTTCTGCAAGCGCATCTCGAGATAACTGTGTTATTTCCTGCAGAAACGAGCCCTGGCTGGAAGAAGTGATGGCGGTCTGTGCTGGATGAAAGATGAAAAACAAAGATGAAGGACTTCACCTAGAGACATCACTGGTGAGTCAGTATGTTACCTATACACTGACGCTATACACTGTATACTATATACAGAGCTCCTGTGTATAATGTTACCAGTGATCACTGTATTACCTGTACACAGACACTGCATATT
The DNA here is from genome assembly GCF_032444005.1 of Ranitomeya imitator. Classification (NCBI taxonomy): domain Eukaryota; kingdom Metazoa; phylum Chordata; class Amphibia; order Anura; family Dendrobatidae; genus Ranitomeya; species Ranitomeya imitator. The sequence goes on from NC_091285.1 coordinate 126,322,680, forward strand.
AAGTACAGGTCTCCTGTGTATAATGGCACTTATGGTGATCGTATTGTATTTTTTTTATTACTGATCAGTATTGTATTATTCAGTCACTATGTGGTGGTAATATGTGGTCTGGACATGGCTGTTCAGTATTTGTCCCTTGTATGTGCTATTTGGTCTCTTTGTGGTGGTAATAAGTGGTCTGGTGATGGTGCGGTGGTATTTGTTCCTTGTATGTGATATCATTCGGTCACTGGTGGCAATACAGTATGTGGTCTGGTCATGATGTTGTGGTGTTTGTCCCTTGTAGGTGATATTATTCCATCACTGTGGTGGTAATATGTGATCTGGACATGGTGTAGCGGTATTTGTTCGTTGTATGTGATATTATTGGTCATTTTAAAAATTGAAAAATAGATAAAAATATACCTAAACTGTATTGCATATTTTAACAAATATTTAGGAGGTTACAGTAGAGTGGGGCCCAGCCAAAAGTGTCTACCGTGTTATGGTGGTGGCTTAAAAAATCTTTTGGCCAAAACAAAAGCTGCCGGCTACATGTGTGATCTGGTGATGGGAAATATTAATGTGTGATAGGTGAGAAGTGGAGTTTTTCCAAGAGAGAGCGTTGGGACTGTGGACAGTTCAAGGGGTGGAGCATGAGCGGAGTCTCAAGGGGGCCCTGAAAATTTTGCCAGTATGGGGCCCCAAAATTTCTAGTGGCAGCCCTGACTGGAGACACTGGGGGCATGACTAGAGACACTGGGGGCAGGATTGGAGACACTGGGGGCAGGATTGGAAACACTGGGGGCAGGATTGAAGACATAGGGGGCAGGATTGGATTTTTGAGTATACTGTTTTAAATGGGGGGGCGGTCCTGTTACTGTGTAGAGTGATACTATGTCGCCTTTTTTTCTTCATGTGGTGTAATGTAGAAGTTGGGAAAAATTAATTATTGTGTTCTGCAAACGGAGCTCTAGATAACTGTGTTATTTCCTGCAGGGACGAGCCCTGGCTGGAAGAAGTGACGGCGGTCTGTGCTGGATGAAAGATGAAAACAAAGATGAAGGACTTCACCTAGAAACGTCACTGGTGAGTCAGTGTGCTACAGTACACTGACATTATACACTGTATATTATATTCAGAGGTCCTGTGTATAATGTCACCAGTGATCACTGTATTACCTATACATTATATACAGCGGTCCTGTGTATAATATCACCAGTGATCACTGTATTATCTGTACACACACACTGCATACTAAGTACAGATCTCCTGTGTATAATGGCACTTATGGCGACAGTATTGTGTTTTTTTTTAATTACTGATCAGTAGTGTTGAGCATTCTGATACTGCAAATATCGGGTATCGGCCGATATTCACGGTATCGGACTTTCGATACTGAGTTCTGATAATTTTACAATATCGGATACCGGAATCAGAAGTTCCCATAATTCAGCGAGCCAGTTTGATTTAATTCAGCCAATGAGGAATCCGAAGAAGTGTGGGCACATTCTGTTATGCATGTTAGTCATGTAACTACTGGCATGGCTGTAATTGGCTGCTGAAATAATGTCATGATGCACTATAAAATTCGCCGCCAACATTTTGGGTGTACTCTGCTATGAATTCAGTTAGGGACAGGACGCTGTGTTATGACTGAGGGCCAGTTTGAGATAGCGATTTGCTTCATTGTGCTTTACCCAGGCTAATTTAGCAATCACTGTGTGAGGACCTTGTTTTTGCATTGCAGCGCTGTTCACAGCTGTCTGCAAGGTCTCTGTGTGAGTGCAGCTCACTCTGTAGTCTGTTCTGCAGCCAGAGCTGGTTGTAGTCAGCTCAGCGTGCATCACTGCCTCATACTGTTCCATTGTCCTTTTTTCAAGTAGTGCTGCCTGCTGAACATTTTTCCAGGTTTATCCTATTAGTGGGTTTCCATCCGTATCCTGCTAGATTGTGGAAAAATACTATATAGGAGTACATAGAGGAGCTTTTTTTGGCCTTGCAGCTCCATTCACAGCTGTCTGCAAGGTCTCTGTGTGATTTCAGCTCACACTGTAGTCTGTTCTGCAGCCACAGCTGGTTGTAGTCAGCTCAGCATGCATCACTGCCTCATACTGTTCCATTTTCCTTTTTTCAATTAGTGCTACCTGCTGCACATTTTTCCAGAATGATCCTATTAGTGGGTTTCCATCCATATCCTGCTAGATTGCGGAAAAACACTATATAGGAGTACATACAGTAGTCTTTCTGCAGTCTTGTGCCCTGCAGCCCCAGCCAGATTCGTATTAGCCTATTTTTTGGAGCCTCATCTATTGCATTGTAGGTTACCTTCCTGCATTGTAATTGCTCCAAAAAGTTTGTGATACTATCGGATTTACATCTTTGGGCATTTATGTCCTTTTGTGAAATAAACAAAAAGTTGATAAAGTTCACCAAACACTCCACTTTACAGTTGTGTAGGCTGCATTAGCTCATATAATAGTCTAGTACACACTTAATAAAATTAGTGTTTCTTATACCTGTTAGCAGCTGTTCAGGAATAAGCACAATAAGCCCTTAGTACTTTTCTGCCTATCTTTATTAGTCTACCAAGAAGAAGAAGGCAGGGAGTAAGGCTAGGGTCACATTGCATTAGTGCAATCCGTTTAGTGCTAGAGCTAGCGGATTGCGCTAACGCAATGTTTTTAATGGGGCTGCGTCCCGGGGTCGCGGTAACGTCCCCGTTCTCGCAGATCCTCGATCTGCGAGAGCGGGGAACGGACTACAGGCGCGCCTCGGACGCTGCCAGAAAACACCGGCGCGTCGCTAGTGCATGCCGAACATGGCACGCGCTAGTGCTGCGCATTCCCATTGCCGTGAATGGGCGCGCTAACGGACGCGTTGCACGGCGTTAATTTCGCCGTGCAACGCTGTCCGTTAGCGCGTTCCCATTAACGCAATGGGAACCTAGCCTAAGGCATGTGGTCGTGGGCATGGAGTTTCTGCAGGGAAAGGACATGGGGATTCTATGTCTGCTGCAGGCACCGGTGACTCATCATCCCCCAGTTATAACCAAGGAACCCTTCATGCGCAGCTTTGTAGGAGCTCGCCGTACCCCACTGCTGCAGGACGAACAAATTGAAACCGTTGTCGGATGGATGGCAGCTAACGCACCTACTTCAATTAGTGCCACATCCTCTCAGGCACAGAGCACTGAAGAGCACCCATCTGTCTCTTCACCACCTGCCAAATTGCCTAGGCAGTCAGAGAGCCCAGGACAGGAGCCATCTCTACTTCTGTTCTCTGAATCTCTTGGCTTGGAAAGAGGGGGCCAGCCAAGCAGCATTCGAGAAATTGAAGCAGAGGCAGTATGCAATGATGCGCAACTGCTTTGTCTCTCTGAATCTGAGGTGGGTGGGCCAGTGTCTACGGACAGCACACCTCAGTACGCATCTGATGATGAGACTCAGGTGCCACTTTCTGGTGCATACTGTGCTGCCATGACTACCCAGGAGAAGCAGTTGTTGGAAGAGGGTAGTGTAGATGATGAGGTCCTTGACCCATCATGGTGTGAGGTACAGGAAGTTGGTGGGAGCAGCTCTGAGGAAGAGATTCCCTGAATGGCCCAAAAGGTGGGAGAGGGAGGGGGAAGACTGCATTGCCTGTAGCCTCCACTATGGCACCGATTAGGAGCATGCCTCTTCCAAAACCAAAAAATGGTCACTCCCAAGACTTGCAGTGCCTGGTCCTTTTTTGACACAGTTGCAGATGACATTTGCTTTGTCAAATGCAAGCTGTGTAATCAGAAAGTCAAAAGAGGGAAAAGTGTCAGCAACCTCAATACCACAAATATGTGGAAACATGTGCGCACCAAGCACGTGGTGGAGTTACAAAACACACTGAAGACCTAGGCCAACCTACACAGCACCACCTACAACCTCTTCAGCTTTTGTTGTAGCCTCTTCCTCCAGCTCACACACAGCCGTTTCGGCTTCCTCGCATGATAGCCATGGAAGAACCTCTAGCACTGTTGTACAGAGACCCAGTGTAATTCCACCCACAGCACCACATTCCCTGTTATCCTCACACTCCCAGGCCAGTCTACAGCCATCAGTAGCACAGGCATGGGAGAAAAGGCAGCCATTCTCGGCAAACCACCTACGAGCACAGGCTCTGAATGCTGGCATTGCAAAACTACTGTCCCTTGAAATGCTGTCATTCAGGCTGGTGGATACTGACACCATCCGTAACTTCATGGCATTGGCAGTCGCACAATACAAAAATGCCCAGCTGCTTTTATTTCAGCACACAAGCTGTCCCTGCCCTGCAAAAGCATGTGGAGAGAAACATTAAACTTGCGCTACTAAACGCCGTCAGTAGCAAGGTCCACCTCACCATTGATGCGTGGACCAGTCACCATGGACAGGGACGATACCTTTCCATCACTGCCCATTGGATAAATGTTGTGGAGCCAGGTACAGATCTTGAGAGTGGCGCTGTACGTGTTCTGCCAACTCCAAGGATTGCAGGAATCCAGTCTGTACACATTGACTCCTCCTTATACTCCAGTTCCTCTGAATCAGCACTGCAGGAGCCATCACAGTCTACCTCCACGTGGACCCGTGAACGCTTACCTGTTACGACAAATATGAGCACAGCCGTGGCCAAATGTCAACAAGCCATTTTGAAATTAATATCTTTGGGGAATCGAAGCCACACAGCGCAAGAGCTCTAGAATGCCATCAAGCAGGAGAGCGACGTGTGGTTTGTGCCAGCGAATCTCCAGCCAGGCATGGTAGTGTGTGACAATGGCCGAAATCTGGTGGCAGCTCTAGGCCTAGGCAAGCATCCTCACTCACATCCTATGTCTGGCACATGTGCTCAACTTGGTCGTGCATAGTTTTTTGAGGGACTATCCGGATCTTGATGCACTGCTGCACAAGGTCAGCCTAGAATTTGCACACTTGTGGCATTGCAGCATGGCAAGATCGCGCATTGCAGCTCTGCAGTGCTGATTCCGCCTTCCGGAACATCGCATCATATGTGACCTACCCACCAGGTGGAATTCAATGTTACATATGTTGGAGCGGTTGTGTGAGCAGCAGCCAGCAGTAATGGCGTACCAGCTGCATCAGGCGCAAAAAGTCGCATTGCGCGCCATTCAGACTTCACAACCACTGAGTGGGCCACTATGAAGGGCATCTGCCAGGGTTTGGGTGCCTTCGATGATTCCACGCAGATGGCGAGTGCAGATGATGCACTAGTGAGCATGACTATCCCCCTTATCTGCCTGCTTGAAAAATCTCTGCAAGCGCTAAGGGAGGAGGTTGTGGAAGAGGTGGAGGATGAGGAGTCACAAATACCATCTGATTCTGGACAGTCTGCGCAACATGGTTCCTCACAAAGGCCTAGGCAGGGGACACTTTGTGAGGAGGATGAGGAGGAGTCAATGGAGGAGGAAGACATCTGCCCACAGGAGGGAGATACACAATGCTCCAGTACTCAGTATGTAAAGCCAGAGTCGGGTGATGCAGAGCAGGCAGAGATCACACCTCTAGCAGGGGACAGCGTTTCTTGGCCAGTTGGCAGTCTGCAGCACATGGTTGATTTCATGCTGCAGTGCCTGAGAAACGACCACCGCATCACCCACATTCCCAACACGGCTGATTATTGGGTGTACACCCTCCTAGATCCTGGCTACCGGGACAATTTACAAAGCCTCATAACACCATTGAACCGGGAGCATAAAATGCGGGAGTACCAAGACACACTGGTGCATTCCATCATGTTCTGCATTCCAACCGAGAGCAGTGCTGCTAGTGCTTTACAAAGCGGCTCAGTGCATCGAGGCAGTGGAGGAATCTCTGCACAAAGAGTGAGCAGAAGCAGTGCCTCAGCTCAAGGCAAGACCAGTTTGGCCCAAATGTGGCAAAGTTCTGTGTGCCTGCCACAAATGTCTACACCATCACAGACGGCTCCAGTCAGCAGGAGGCAACGTTTCCGTCAGATGGTGACAGACTACATGTCTTGCCCTCTCAGTGTACTCCCAGATGGCTCTTCCCCTTCAAGTTTTGGGTCTCTAAGCTGGATACATGGCCAGAGCTTAGCCAATATGCATAGGAGGTGCTGGCTTGCCCTGCTGCTAGTGTATTATCGGGACGCGTCTTTAGTGCAGCAGGTGATGTACTAACAGACCATCGCATGTGACTGTCCTCCGATAACATTGACCAGCTTACTTTTCTGAAAATGAACAAGCCTGGATCTCACAGGAATTTGCCACTCCTCTTCCAGATTACATAATTGGTTGGCAACAGTATGCAGGTCTCCTGTTGTGTTCATGTTTCTACCACCTGAACTGTAATCCCTGGGCTCCAACACCGCCAGTTGCTGCTAAGCAGTGCCGTCTGCACAGTCAACACATGACCCAGTGTTATTGGGTTTCAGTAACGTCAGCTGATCCCCAGCTGTGTATTCGGCAATTGCTCCTTCTACCTCCACATTCACATTATATCAGATATTAAACTTGCTCCAATTAGGCCTCAGCCTACACTCTGCTTCTCCTGGATTCTCTGGGCTCCAACACCGCCAGTTGCTGCTTTGAAGTGCTGTCTGCACAGTCAACAGTCACTCCTCTTTTATTGGGGTTCAGTAACGTCAGCTGATCCCCAGCTGTGTATACGGCAATTGCTTCTGCTACCTCCACACGCACATTACATCAGATATTAAACTTGCTAAAATTACATCTCTGCCTACACTCTGCTTCTCCTGGATTCCCTGGGCTCTGACACCGCCAGTTGCTGCTTTGAAGTGCTGTCTGCACAGTCAACAGTTGCTCTTCTGTTATTGGGGTTCAGTAACGTCAGCTGATCCCCAGCTGTGTATCCGGCAATTGCTCCTGCTACCTCCACACTCGCACTACTTCAGATATTAAACTTGCGCCAATTAGGCCTCAGCCTACACTCTGCTTCTCCTGGAATCCCTGGGCTCCAACACCACCAGTTGCTGCTCAGAAGTGCCATCTGCACAGAGAAAAACACTAGCTGCTGTGTTAGTGGGGTTCAGTAACATCAGCTGCTCCCCTGCTGTGTGTTCGGCAATTGCTCCTGCTCCCTCCACATTCACATTACATCAGATATTAAACTTGCTCCAATTAGGCCTCAGCCTACAATCTGCTTCTCCTGGATTCCCTGGGCTCCAACACTGCCAGTTGCTGCTCAGAAGTGCCATCTGCACAGTCAACACTTGCTGCCGTGTTATTGGGGTTCAGTAATGTCAGCTGGTCCCCTGCTGTGTATCCTGCAATTTCTCCTGCTCACTCCACACTCACACTACTACAGATATTAAAAGGAACCTGTCCCCCTCAGGCGTTTGTAACTAAAAGAGCCACCTTGTGCAGCACTAATGCTGCATTTGGACAAGGTGGTCTTTTAATTTTGCTCCTTGCACATGCTGAACTAAACACTTATAAAATGTATCCCCTCATACCATGAAAGTCCCGGAGGCGGGACTTTCCCTCCTAATCAGATGCGGCACAGCTGTCACTCATACCCCCTTGGTGCCATGCGCCACCTCCTGAGCATTGTTTGAATCTGTCCCGGAACCTGCGCTGTTATGTTATCCCTTGGCCATGCGCAGTTAGCTCTGCCCGTCTTCTGACATCATTTGATGTCAGGCTGACTGCGCCTGTGCGGCCGCGCTGCCCGAGATCACGCCCCGCAGTGTCTTCTCATTTATTCACACTGTGGGACTGGGACTCATGGGTATGCACAGTGCATATCTTCACCTCTCACTCATCTCCCTCCGCCTTCTTCATACTGTGCAGCATCAGCTGATCCCAAATTGCCGTGGCATAAGCTTAGGGATCAGCAGACGCTGCACAGTCTGAAGAAGGTGGAAGGAGATGAGTGAGAGGCAAAGATATGCACAGCGCATGCCCATGAATCCCAGCCCCGCAGTGTGAATAAATCAAAAGACACTGAGGGTGGGATCTCGGGCAGCGCGCCGCATAGGCGCAGTCAGCCTGACATCAAATGATATCAGAAGATGGGCAGTGCTAACTGCGCATGTCCAAGGGATAACATAACAGCACAGGCTCCAGGACAGATTCAACTACGCTGAGGACGCGGCGCCCAGCGCCAAGGGGGTATGAATGATGGCTGTGCTGCATCTCATTAAGAAGGAAAGTTCCGCCTCTGGGACGGTTTCACGGTATGAGGGGGCATATTTTATAAGTGTTTACTTCAGCGTGTGCAAGGAGCATAACTAAAAGAGCCACCTTTTCCTTGTGCAGCTTTAGTGCTGCACAAGGCGGCTCTTTTAGTTACAAACGCCTGGGGGGGTTACAGGTTCCCTTTCTACTTGCTCCAATTAGGCCTCAGCCTACACTCTGTTTCTCCTGTAATCCCTGGGCTCCAACACTGCCAGTTGCTGCTCGGAAGTGCCCTCTGCAGAGTCAACACCTGCTCCAGTGTTTTGGGGTTCAATAACGTTAGCTGATCCCCTGCAGTGTGTGTGCGGCAATTTTTCCTGCTCCTTCCACATTGACACCACTACAGATTTTAAACTTGCTCCAATTAGGCCTCAGCCTACACTCTGTTTCTCCTGTAATCCCTGGGCTCCAACACCACCAGTTGCTGTTTAGAAGTGTCTTTGGCACGGATACTCCCTCCTGCCCAGCCTGGTTCCAGCACGCCAGCTGTTTCCGGGTATTGTCAAGGTCACTTTGCCCCCAATACGTTGTCCTGTTGGGTTGCGGTCGGGTTAGCCAACTCTATGGTGCCTGCAGTTTAGGTGCCTCCTATGTAGGCTGCGGAAACTGGCAATCAAGGCTGGTTCTGTAGTGCCAATAGGACAAGCTCCCCCTGTAGGACTGTGGGTATTCGGTAACTACGGCCAGCTCGTGGCCTAGCAATTTTTTTTCATGTGGACCTTCTGCTGCCTATCCGAGTTGCGGCACAATTAGCTGGTTCTTTGGAAGACAATCTTGAATAGGTCCCCCTGGTTCCAGTACCATTAGCTGGTTCCAGGCAAAGCCTTTGGCTTAGGTGCCTCCTTCTCGGTATCCGAGTTCCACCAATGTCTGGTGGTCCTTGGTAGTGCTTTCTGACATGGGTAACTCCTGCTTAGTAACCGGGTGCCAGTACCGTCAGCTGGTCCTCGGTAGTTCCATTGGCTCTTGTACCTTCGGGTAGTCATCCTTGTTCCAGTACCATCAGCTGGTTCTCGGCAGTTCCTCAGCCTTCTTGTACCTTCTACTCCATTTCCAAGTTCAAGCTTTTGGAAATGGTTTTTGCTAATCACTCTGGATCTCCATGATGACGACCCTAAAGACGAAGACTCTAAAGATGACGACCCTGAAGATCACCCCGAAGAAGACGACAACCCCGGAGACGATGACCCTGGAGACGACGACCCTGGAGACGACGACCCTGGAGACCACCCCGAAGAAGACCAAGAAGCAGAAGAACAAGAAGCTGCAGAACAAAAAGCAGAAGAACATTTTAAGCATAAGACTAAAAATCAGAGCAAAATATATTATTATTATTATTATTATTATTATTATTATTTATTAGTAACATAGTAACATAGTTAGTAAGGCCGAAAAAAGACATTTGTCCATCCAGTTCAGCCTATATTCCATCATAATAAATACCCAGATCTACGTCCTTCTACAGAACCTAATAATTGTATATAAACCTAATAATTGTATATAAACCTAATAATTGTATATAAACCTAATAATTGTATATTAGGTTTATTCATTGTAAATGGTGCTATTGTTATAGCACCATTTATTCCATGGCGCTTTACATGTAAGGAGGGGTATACATAATAAAAACAAGTACAATAATCGTAAACAATACAAGTCATAACTGGTACAGGAGGAGAGAGGACACTGCCCGCGAAGTCTCACAATCTACAAGGGATGGGTGAGAATACAGTAGGCAAGTGTAGAGCTGGTCATGCAGCAGTTTGGTCGATCGGTGGTTACTGCAGGTTATAGGCTTGTCCGAAGATGTGGGTCTTCAGGCTCTTTTTGAAGGTTTCAATGGTAGGCGAGAGTCTGATGTGTTGTGGTAGAGGGTTCCAGAGTAGGGGGTGATACGCGAGAGAAATCTTGTATACGATTGTGGGAAGAGGAGATAGGAGGGGAGTAGAGAAGGAGGTCTTGTGAGGATCGGAGGTTGCGTGTAGGTAAGTACCAGGAGACGAGGTCACAGATGTATGGAGGAGACATGTTATGAATGGCTTTATACATCATGGTTAGGGTTTTGTACTGGAGTCTCTGGGCAATGGGGAGCCAGTTTAGGGATTGACAGAGGGGAGAAGCTGGGGAATAGCGGGGGGACATGTGGATTAGTCGGGCAGCAGAGTTTAGAATAGATTGGAGAGGTGCGAGAGTGTTCGAGGGGAGGCCACAGAGCAGGAGGTTGCAGTAGTCAAGGCGAGAGATGATATTATCTAAATTATAAGCAGAAGAAGACTAAGCAGTGTATGGGGGTCAGTCTGTTCCTCCTCGTGGTGCCCCTGGAAAAAACCTGCTGCTGCAGGCCAAACTGAACGCGGACAAATCCTGTTGTAAAACTTTTATAGATAACAACTACAGGAATGCCTGGCACAAATAAGAATATGATGAAGAAGTAGAATATGGAGAAGAATAATAGTTGAATAAAAAGAATATGAAGAATGTAAAAAAAAAGAATAATAGGAAGAACGTGAAGTAGAAGAAGATGAATAAGGTGAAGAAGAAGTTGATGAAAAAGTTGCTGCTGCTGAGGATGATGAAGAGGAAAGTGTGGGAGAAGTAAAAAAGAAGGTGAAGAGCATGAAAGTAGTGAAACATAAATATCTGACAAAATATAAAAAATCTTCATGTAGTCAATATCTTTGTAACTCCGAACGTCTTTAAAAAAAAATAATTCCTGCTATTCCATTTGATTGGGCTAAACCTTTATGCCTTTAATGTCTCCTCTACCTCCCCAATACATCCTACATTATTTTTTGTTGTTTTCCTTGATGTAGAATTAACCTACAAGGAAAGAAAGGGTTTATTTTAATTCCGATATTTTTGTCCCAGTGACTTGCATTGGTATCGGTATCAGCTATATCCGATATTTTTTGGATATAGGCTGGTCCAATCCGATACCGATATTTATGAATATCGGATGGTATCGCTCAACACTACTGATCAGTATTGTAGTATTCAGTCACTGTGTGGTGGTAATATGTGGACTGGACATGGTGTTGCGTTATTTGTACCTAGTATGTGCAATTTGGTCACTTTGTGGTGATAATATGTGGTCTGGTCAAGGTGCGGTGGTATTTGTTCCTTGTATGTGATATTATTCGGTCACTGGTGGTAATATGTAGTCTGGTCATGGTGTTGTGGTATTTGTTCCTTGTATGTGATATTATTGGTCATTTTAAAAATTGAAAAATAAATAAAAATATACCTAAGTTGTATTGCATATTTTAACAAATATTTAATAGGTTGCATTAGAGTAGGGCTCAGCCAAAAGTGTCTACTGTGCTATGGTGGTGGCTTATAAATCTTTTGGCCAAAACAAAAGCTGCTGGCTATACTGTATGTGTGATCTGGTGATGGGAACTGTTAATGTGTGATAGGTGAGAAGAGGATTTTTTCCAAGAGAGAGCGGTGGGGCTGTGGACAGTTCGATGTGGGGCTGGGATGGAGCCTAGGCGGAGTCTCAAGGGGGTGCCAAAAATTTTGCCAGATTGGGCCCCAAAATTTCTACTGGCAGCCCTGTTAGTGGCAGTGACAGCAGTAGTAGCATTTTGATTCAGGGTGAATCTTTTAGATGGGAATCAAGCAGAAGAGCAAACAGCTCATAACTATTCCCACACATAGGTAATCATAAGGGATGATGATAATTCTGTGGTTGAGAATAACTTGGTTCCAGACAGGGGTGTCAAGGAGGTGATCTCATTGAAGGAGTGTGTTAGCCTCAGGTGTTGTTCTAAGTGATGTGACTAAAATATTCTTTTGGGTAAAATTAGCATGTTCTGCTTTCAGCTCTGTTGCAAGCAATGCCACCTATGATGTTGATTGAGGAAGCTTAATTGTGACTTCAAGCTGAGAAAGTTGTTTTTAATAGTTCCTATCTTCAGATATTTCACGTATGTGAATTCTTTTACATGTTGCTATAAGATTATCTATTGCAGTGTTCATTTTATGCTGTTGGAAAATAAGCCATCCATGCACATAATGACTAGTAACTATGTCTACATGTGGTCATGTGTTGAAAAGAAACAGACCAGCAAGATGAAGAAGGCTCAATCTGTCTTTCTCATCGTGATCGTTTTTCTGGTAGTAAGTCCACATGCACAAGTCGTTCCTTTTTATTGTCATCAGCTCCATCATCACATATACTGACATCCTTTTCCTCCTCTCCCTCCAATGTATGAACAGAAAGTCTTTTGTATGCCCAAGAAACATGCATCTTGTCATTCATTTGTGTGCAAACTGAACACCCAGATGTTCAAGGTCACCTCAACTGAGTTTACTCTTCCTCAAAGAAAGATACCTAACTGCCGTTATTTCATTGAAAAAATCCTGTGCCTACCAAGTTTTAGCACAAAAAGGCAACATTTTTTCCTAAAAAATGTATTATGTTCCATGCATCAACAGATGAAATTGCACCATATAATTTGTTGTGCAATTCTCTGAAAAGAAGGAATGTCATTTTGGAACACACTTTGATGGAATGTTCTGCTGATGTCAGTGAATGCCCACCAGTGAACCCATTTTGGAAGCTAGAGTCTTCAAACAATGTATGTAGATGTGCGGTGAGTAGAGCTGGGCAAACCCGAACAGTATAGTTTGGCGTCCATACCAAATACCTACTCTTTGGGCACGGACACAGAATACAGACTTCACTAGAAAGTCCATGTTACTGTTTGGGTTTGGCACCCTGAACACGGGCTGTTTGTCACTTTTTCATGTGCATGACAGTGCGGCAAACCCTTCTTCTGATCAGTGATAAATCATCATCGCCGGTCAGACAGCCGCAGTTCCCATGCTGAAAATTGAGTGAGCCCACTGTTGTGATTGGAGGTATATAGTTTATTTCCGGACACTGATGTCGGCTGATGTGACGACTGCAACCATCATCTGTCATCTTCAGCAAGGCTGGTTATCAAGAATACAGGGGGTCACCACTCTGATATTTTTAATTATTTAAATAAATAATTTAAAAAAGGTGTGGGGTCCCCCCATTTTAAACAACCAGACAAGTTAAACAGACAGCTGGGGGCTGGTATTCTCAGGCTGATAAGGGGCCATTGATATAGGCCGCTCATCCTAAAAATAGCAGCCAGATGCTGCCAAAAAGGCATATATGTTATATGCGCCAATTCTGGCACTTTGATGGCTCTACCCATTTGCCCTGTAATGGTGGCAAGGGAGGTTCATGTTTGTGGGGTTGTCACCTTTTTATTGTCAGGTGACATAAAGCCCATTGCTTAGTAATGGAGTGGCTTCTAGAAGATACCTATCCATTACTAACCCTATAGTTGTATGGTAAATAAAGACACAGCCAGAATAAAGTCCTTTATTTGAAATGAAACAAAACACACTTTTCCTTGCCACTTACAAATAACAAATATAGTTATACTTACCTAACGCCCATTGCACTAAATCAATCGTCTCCTGCAATAAAACAAAAATTAAAAAAAAAAACCTTCACCTGTCCAACATTCTGTCTCAGGACAAACGAAAAGAGAAAGGGTAGACTAAAAATAGTATGCACAACCCAAAATATAGAGACAATCGGTAGTACTATAAAGCAAAACACCTTTATTAATAAAGGTGTTTTGCTTTATAGTACTACCGATTGTCTCTATATTTTGGGTTGTGCATACTATTTTTAGTCTACCCTTTCTCTTTTCGTTTGTCCTGTTCTATTTATAGACTAAGTATTGCACCCCTTGATGGTGACTGTGACATTATATATTGGTGCGCCCCTTTCTATCTTTACTCTTGTGCAACATTCTGTCTCATGCTGTAATCCATGCCTGGGGATAAACCGTTTTCAACCTGGATGGTGCCAAGATGCAACCATTCTGGCTGAGAACCACTGATGAATGAGGTGCTTCAGTGACTAGCTGTGACATCATCAAGGTTACCGCATGTCACTGACACAGTGTTCCCAGCAAAGCCACTAAAGTGCGATGACCTCCCTCCAGTGAGAAAAAGTCTCGTTGTGCAGAGGTGAATTCACCGCAGTTCAAATTCACCACAGTGAAATTCTCTTAGTGAACTGGGGTGAACTTGCCTCTCCACCTTGAGACGTTTTCTCACTGTGCTATCAGTGATCTCACCGAGGTCACTGCAGTTCGTTGGCCAGGCTGGGAATGCAGTCCAATTCCCAAATGTCCATGTGACAGAAGGATTAAGCCAAATATCCACAAGGAGCCATACTAAGCCACATATTTGACTTTTTGCATTGTAAAGAGTAAAATTTCCTGTAGCATCTGCAATCTAAATTAACATGATACAAATTTCAATACCGAGGCATTGGTTAATTTACACTGAAGATATTTTTTCACAGCGTGCTCTTGAGATATATTAAAATCCTATATACAACTGTTAATGTAGTACACAGAAGATTTTTGATACTAATTTTAAGGATAGAAAATCTGCTGTAATTTACACTATGTATATGCGTAGAGGATTAAAATATAACTTTTACTAGATTCTTTTTTTAAAAACACAATATGTCCGTAATCATAATCAAAAAGTGCAAGGTGCATATAACAAACAAACATACAACACTAGTGGATTGCGCTAGGGATCAATATTAAAAACCAAAATATGACTGCATATGTATAAAGTCCTGGTCTCTAATTGAAAATATTGCGCAAAAGTGTCATAATCATTGAATTACTCCTGTAATATACCACTCCAACACACAGGGTGTGGTTAATTCAGTATAGCACAATAACCACTGATGTTCAGCACACCTCATGGTCTGGGTATGGGAAAATAACGCCTCAAGAACCCTAGCGGGTATGGTTGCTCATTATTCCGGATTTCTAACCAACATCCAAATCAGACCACTATAGGATTTTAACCCCAATGCAAAAATAGGCTTATAACATCAATTATCCAACCTAGGGGTTAACGATGTGAATCAGTTGATTCCTAGATGCAGTCGATATGCAATATTTCCTTCTCAACTATGACTTGCACATGTATATAAAGAACGATCTCACCTGCCTGGAACCATATTACAGCATGATATCTTGTTCCAATAATGGCGATGGACCCTTTCCCCCTCCTTTGGGCCCGACGCGTTTTGTTTACTCTCATCAGGTGATACCGTTGGGGCTATTTCATAGCTAGCATCCAGCCGACGCTAACAAACATGCGCGTCATTGGGGCAGTTATGAAATAGCCCCAACGGTATCCCCTGATGAGAGTAAACGAAATGCATAGGGACCAAAGGAGGGGGAAAGGGTCCATCGCCAATATTGGAACAAGATATCATGCTGTAGTATGGTTCCAGGCAGCTGAGATCATTCTTTATATACATGTGCCAGTCATAGTTGAGATGGATTCTTGTAGATATTATGAGTAATGTATAGTCAATGCATCTTGTGAATATTATAGGCAGTATTGAAACGATACTCCTTGCATCCCGGTCAGACGCCTCTCAATCAGCCAAACCAGATCTCCACTTTGCACTGACGAGGGGCAGTACCCCGAAACACAGTGTCTGCAAATTGAGATTCTGGTTTGGCTATTATCCTAAGTCATGTGACAAGGCTCGTTAAAGGGTCAACATTGACTGTTAGGATTGCTACTTCCAATAGGTGGCACTAGAGTTCTAGTCCTCTTCCTCTCTGAAGAGACAATTTGCATTGGGGTTAAAATCCTATAGTGGTCTGATACGGATTTAGGTTAGAAATCCGGAATAAGAAGCAACCATACCCACTAGGGTTCTTGAGGCGTTGTTTTCCCACACCCAGAACGTGAGGTGTGTTGAACTTCAGTGGTTATTGCGCTATACTCGTACCGAATTTATTGTTTGTACATATCCCCGCTTAATTGTAAAGTGCTGCAGAATATGTTGGCACTATATAAATAAAAATTATTATTATTATTATTATACTGAATTAACCAACACCCTGTGTGTTGTAGTGGTGTATTACGGGAGTAATTCAATGATTAAGAGACTTTTGTGTAATATTTTCAATTAGAGACCAGGACTTTATACATATGCAGTCATATTTTGGTTTCTAATGTTGATCCGTAGCGCAATCCACTAGTGTTGTATGTTTGTCTGTTATATGCACCTTGCAGTTTTTGATTATGATTATGGACATATTGCGGTTTTTTTTTTAAAGAATCTAGTAAAAGTTATATTTTAATCCTCTATGCATATACACACAATTATTAGGATTACACCACAAGCTGATTATATTGTAATTTACACTAGCAACTCTGTGAGAACATACTCTTAAAGATAGAGTTGAGCGACCTTGACCTTTTTAGAGTCGAGCCGGGTTTCGCGAAACCCGACTATCTCAAAAGTCGGGTCGAGTGAAATCGGCCGATTATGACGTAAAGTCGGGATCGACCGAAACACGAAACCCAATGCAAGTCAATGGGGCAGCATAGTCGGCAGTGAGTGGGGGCCAGGAAAACACCTAGAGTGCCCATTTTAATGTCAAAACCATCCATTCTTCTTAATGAAGCTTGTCAAGCGTAATTTACCTTATAATAATTGGAAGGCATTTGAAATTGGGGGTCATTTGGCTAAAGTTGTGGTGGGTAGGGCTGGTTCAAGTAATTAGTGGGCCCAGGAAATCTGGACCACGTCACGGCAGTGGAGCAGGGAGAGGTAAGAATTTCAACTTTGCAAGTGCTGTGAACCTGAGCAAGCAGGGGGGGCCCACTCGTTGGCATTGGCACTGGCACAGGGCCCCTCAAAGTACAGCGGTGTGTTTGCACGGCGGGGGCGCCTCCCACCGGCAGCAACACTTTTGCGTACTATGAGAGGCCCTGTGCCAGTGACGTCGCCAACTAGTATTCCTCCCCCCACCTGATGAAGGAACCTGCACTTTCATCTGCACCTTCCTCTTTGTCCCCGTGTAAGGTGGTATGGTATGCGGGAAGAGCAACCTGACTTTCAGCAGGGTCACAATGTTGTTGTGTAGCGTGCACGGGGAATGTTGCGTTATGGGTCAATGTACCAGCAGACTCATCTATCACTGGCTGGGCAATGGGCAGGATGAGGAGGAAACACAGATATAGGCCCAAAGAATAAAGTTGGCTAAATGCAGTTCAAAATTGGTAACACAGGAATAACCAGGGGGCATTGCAGTGGAGGACAACTGGAATGAGAGGCTGACACAGAGAGTAGGCCCAAATCAGTAAGTAGTCGAAATGCAGTTCAAAATTGGCAACCGTAGTAAACAGGCGGCACAGCTTTGTTCAGTGGAGGAGAACAGCAAGGAGTGGCAGACACCGATAGTAGGCCCCAACCCAACTAGTAGGCCAAATGCAGTCTAACATTAACAACTACTTAACGAGCGCCTGAATACGGAATTTCAGGACAGGAAACCAGGAGAACAGCAAGGAGTGGCAGACACCGATAGTAGGCCCCAAACCAACTAGTACGCCAAATGCAGTTGTTCCGTTTAACCACAATTTAATGAGAGCCTGAAGATAGAAGTTCAGGAAAGGCAACCTGGAGAACACCTTGGAGTGGAACACACCATCTCTCTACACCCCATACCCAATTTGTAGGCCTAATGCAGTGTAGTTTCCAAGAACTACTAAACGAGAGCCGGAAGATCGAAGCTCAGGAAAGGCAACCTGGAGAACACCTTGGAGTGGAACACACCATCTCTCTACACCCGATACCCAATTTGTAGGCCTAATGCAGTGTAGTTTCCAACAACTACTAAACGAGAGCCGGAAGATCGAAGCTCAGGAAAGGCAACCTGGAGAACACCTTGGAGTGGAACACACCATCTCTCTACACCCCATACCCAATTTGTAGGCCTAATGCAGTGTAGTTTCCAAGAACTACTAAACGAGAGCCGGAAGATCGAAGCTCAGGAAAGGCAACCTGGAGAACACCTTGGAGTGGAACACACCATCTCTCTACACCCCATACCCAATTTGTAGGCCTAATGCAGTGTAGTTTCCAAGAACTACTAAACGAGAGCCGGAAGATCGAAGCTCAGGAAAGGCAACCTGGAGAACACCTTGGAGTGGAACACACCATCTCTCTACACCCCATACCCAATTTGTAGGCCTAATGCAGCGTAGTTTCCAACAACTACTAAATGAGAGCCAGAAGATCGAAGCTCAGGAAAGGCAACCTGGAGAACACCTTGGAGTGGAACACACCATCTCTCTACACCCCATACCCAATTTGTAGGCCTAATGCAGTGTAGTTTCCAAGAACTACTAAACGAGAGCCGGAAGATCGAAGCTCAGGAAAGGCAACCTGGAGAACACCTTGGAGTGGAACACACCATCTCTCTACACCCCATACCCAATTTGTAGGCCTAATGCAGTGTAGTTTCCAAGAACTACTAAACGAGAGCTGGAAGATCGAAGCTCAGGAAAGGCAACCTGGAGAACACCTTGGAGTGGAACACACCATCTCTCTACACCCCATACCCAATTTGTAGGCCTAATGCAGTGTAGTTTCCAAGAACTACTAAACGAGAGCTGGAAGATCGAAGCTCAGGAAAGGCAACCTGGAGAACACCTTGGAGTGGAACACACCATCTCTCTACACCCCATACCCAATTTGTAGGCCTAATGCAGTGTAGTTTCCAACAACTACTAAACGAGAGCCGGAAGATCGAAGCTCAGGAAAGGCAACCTGGAGAACACCTTGGAGTGGAACACACCGTCTCTACACCCCATACCCAATTTGTAGGCCTAATGCAGTGTAGTTTCCAACAACTACTAAACGAGAGCATTAAGATTGAAGCAATGGAGAGGAAACCTGGGGAACACCTTGGAGTGGAACACACCGTCTCTACACCCCATACCCAATTTGTAGGCCTAATGCAGTGTAGTTTCCAACAACTACTAAACGAGAGCATTAAGATTGAAGCAATGGAGAGGAAACCTGGGGAACACCTTGGAGTGGAACACACCGCCTCTCTACACCCCATACCCAATTTGTAGGCCTAATGCAGTGTAGTTTCCAACAACTACTAAACGAGAGCAGGAAGATCGAAGCTCAGGAAAGGCAACCTGGAGAACACCTTGGAGTGGAACACACCATCTCTCTACACCCCATACCCAATTTGTAGGCCTAATGCAGTGTAGTTTCCAAGAACTACTAAACGAGAGCCGGAAGATCGAAGCTCAGGAAAGGCAACCTGGAGAACACCTTGGAGTGGAACACACCATCTCTCTACACCCCATACCCAATTTGTAGGCCTAATGCAGTGTAGTTTCCAACAACTACTAAACGAGAGCAGGAAGATCGAAGCTCAGGAAAGGCAACCTGGAGAACACCTTGGAGTGGAACACACCATCTCTCTACACCCCATACCCAATTTGTAGGCCTAATGCAGTGTAGTTTCCAACAACTACTAAACGAGAGCCGGAAGATCGAAGCTCAGGAAAGGCAACCTGGGGAACACCTTGGAGTGTAACACACCATCTCTCTCCACCCGATACCCATTTTTTAGGCCTAATGCAGTGTAGTTTTCTACAACTACTAAACGAGAGTCGGAAGACCGAAGCAATGGCAAGGAAACCTGGGGAACACCTTGAAGTGTAACACACCATCTCTCTCCACCCCATACCCAATTTATAGGCCTAATGCAGCCTAATTTCCGACAACTACTAAACGAGAGCATGAAGATCGAAGCTCAGGAAAGGCAACCTGGGGAACACCTTGGAGTGTAACAAACCCTCTCTCTACACCATGGAAGGGCTGATTCTTAGGAAGGAAGGCTGTCGGAAAGAAGCAGGTCGCGTCCGAGGGTGATTATATTCTTATTAGGTATATACTCACCCTCGGACGCGCCCTGCTTCTTTATTTGTAATGAATGTTTATTTGCAATGTGGTTTTGACTTACTCTATTTTTTTGGTAAATAATGATTTTATTATTTTCATTGTTTTGCATCTTCTTGGCAATAATATAAAGAAGACGCGACAGGACAACACTCGGTGGATGCCATATCTGTGTTTTAAATTGAAAAAAACTTTCAGTTAACTACTTGCAGGAGAAAGTTATTGTAGCTGGTGGCCATTTTTAGTACTGTACCAGATTTTTGTTGTATGTGTTTGTTTTTAATGTTAAAATGTCTGCATTTGATATCTCTCCAGTATTTTCTTTTTTATAAGCAAAATACTTATTTTTATATTTTCTGATGTTGGTTCCAGGGGTACACGGGCAGCAGTGCCCTGGTCAGTGGAGGCCTAGTGGAAGGAGTGACCGCAGACAGGCATCGAAGGCCTAAAATAATAACACATGGCTGTAGGCAATTTTAAATTGGTTCCAGGGGTACACGCGCAGCAGTGGTGTGGTCAGTGGAGGCCTAGTGGAAGGAGTGACCGCAGACAGGCATCGAAGGCCTAAAGTAAAAAAATTGGGCTGGCTGTAGGCAATTTTAAATTGGTTCCAGGGGTACACGGGCAGCAGTGGCCTGGTCAGTGTAGTAGTAGTAGAAAGAATGGACCGCAGACAGGCATCGAAGGCCTAAAATAAAAAAATTGGGCTGGCTGTAGGCAATTTTAAATTGGTTCCAGGGGTACACGGGCAGCAGTGGTGTGGTCAGTGGAGGCGTAGTGGAAGGAGTGACCGCAGACAGGCATCGAAGGCCTAAAATAATAACACATGGCTGTAGGCAATTTTAAATTGGTTCCAGGGGTACACGGGCAGCAGTGGTGTGGTCAGTGGAGGCATATTGTAAGGAGTGACCGCAGACAGGCATCGAAGGCCTAAAATAATAACACATGGCTGTAGGCAATTTTAAATTGGTTCCAGGGGTACACGGGCAGCAGTGGTGTGGTCAGTGGAGGCATAGTGGAAGGAGTGACCGCAGACAAGCTTCGAAGGCCTAACAAAACAAAAATGTCAATACAATGGTATTGTCAGTGGCAGGCATTGAAGGATGTCAGCGCATAGACTAAACATTGGTGGAGCTGTGAGATAATTTTGCAAGTGGTAGAGCACTGTTTGAGCTGGGGGGGGGAACTGTCTTGTGGCCGGCGGTACAGGCCCAGGGCCCCTCATATTACAACGGTGTGTCTGACGTTGGGTGCGCACCACCACCGCCAGAGACACTTTATTGTACTAGGAGGGACCCAGTGGCAGTGCCGTCGACCAAAAGCGGGCACACCCACCTCTTCAGACAAACAGCACTCTCATGGGTGCTGTCGCCAAGTGTCGATACCACGGCCCCGTGTGGGGAGTTTGGCCATTTAGTGAGGTGTAAACATGTCGTATGCTGGACAATCAGGTGCAGAAAATTACGAGATTGGAAAAGGCATTCAGAATAGTCCACAGGCAAGACCTTTTCATAGGAAAGCTAGGTGTCGGCCGGGCAAGGTGGGGCAAAAGATTTCGAAATCCAGTTGTGGTTCATTTTAATGAAGGTTAGATCATCTACATTTTGGGTAGCCAGACGAGTCCTTTTTTCTGTTAGTATTGAACCTGCAGCACTGAATACTCTTTCTGATAGGACACTAGCTGCCGGGCAAGCAATCTCCTGCAATGCATATTCTGCCAATTCTGGCCAGGTGTCTAATTTTGATGCCCAGTAATCAAATGGGAATGACGGTTGAGGGAGAACATCGATAAAGGATGAAAAATAGTTTGTAACCATACTGGACAAATGTTGTCTCCTGTCACTTTGAATTGATGCTGCAGTACCTGTCCTGTCTGCGGTCATAGCAAAATCACTCCACAACCTGGTCAGAAAACCCCTCTGGCCAACGCCACTTCTGATTTCTGCCCCTCTAACTCCTCTGGTCTGCTGGCCCCTGCAGCTCGTGTGAGAACGATCACGGGCGCTGTGTGCAGGGAATGCCAGAAGCAAACGGTCAACAAGAGTTGATTGTTTGGTTGCTAATATTAGTTCCAAGTTCTCATGTGGCATTATATTTTGCAATTTGCCTTTATAGCGAGGATCAAGGAGGCAGGCCAACCAGTAATCGTCATCGTTCATCATTTTAGTTATGCGTGTGTCCCTTTTGAGGATACGTAAGGCATAATCCGCCATGTGGGCCAAAGTTCCAGTTCTCAAATCTGCGGTTGTGCTTGGTTGAGGGGCAGTTTCAGGCAAATCCACGTCACTTGTGTCCCTCCAAAAACCAGAACCCGGCCTTGCCGCGCCACCAATTTCCAGTGGCCCCGGAAAAGCTTCCTCATTACAAATATAATCATCCCCATCATCCTCCTCATCCTCCTCCTCCTCTTCGCCCGCTAACTCGTCCTGTACACTGCCCTGGCCAGACAATGGCTGACTGTCATCAAGGCTTTCCTCTTCCTCAGCTGCAGACGCCTGATCCTTTATGTGCGTCAAACTTTGCATCAGCAGACGCATTAGGGGGATGCTCATGCTTATTATGGCGTTGTCTGCACTAACCAGCCGTGTGCATTCCTCAAAACACTGAAGGACTTGACACATGTCATGAATCTTCAACCACTGCACACCTGACAACTCCATGTCTGCCATCCTACTGCCTGCCCGTGTATGTGTATCCTCCCACAAAAACATAACAGCCCGCCTCTGTTCACACAGTCTCTGAAGCATGTGCAGTGTTGAGTTCCACCTTGTTGCAACGTCTATGATTAGGCGATGCTGGGGAAGGTTCAAAGAACGCTGATAGGTCTGCATACGGCTGGAGTGTACGGGCGAACGGCGGATATGTGAGCAAAGTCCACGCACTTTGAGGAGCACGTCGGATAACCCCGGATAACTTTTCAGGAAGCACTGCACCACCAGGTTTAAGGTGTGAGCCAGGCAAGGAATGTGTTTCAGTTGGGAAAGGGAGATGGCAGCCATGAAATTCCTTCCGTTATCACTCACTACCTTGCCTGCCTCAAGATCTACAGTGCCCAGCCACGACTGCGTTTCTTTCTGCAAGAACTCGGACAGAACTTCCGCGGTGTGTCTGTTGTCGCCCAAACACTTCATAGCCAATACAGCCTGCTGACGTTTGCCAGTAGCTGCCCCATAATGGGAGACCTGGTGTGCAACAGTGGCAGCTGCGGATGGAGTGGTTGTGCGACTGCGGTCTGTGGACGAGCTCTCGCTTCTGCAGGAGGACGAAGAGGAGGAGGAGGGGGTGCGAACGGCTACAGCGAACTGTTTCCTAGACCGTGGGCTATGCAGAACTGTCCCAAACTTGCTGTCCCCTGTGGACCCTGCATCCACCACATTTACCCAGTGTGCCGTGATGGACACGTAACGTCCCTGGCCATGCCTACTGGTCCATGCATCTGTTGTCAGGTGCACCTTTGTGCTCACAGATTGCCTGAGTGCATGGACGATGCGCTCTTTAACATGCTGGTGGGGGGGCTGGGATGGCTTTTCTGGAAAAAAAGTGTCAACTGGGTAGCTCGTAGCGTGGTACAGCGTAGTCCATCAGGGCTTTGAAAGCTTCGCTTTCAACTAACCGGTAGGGCATCATCTCTAACGAGATTAGTCTAGCTATGTGGGCGTTCAAACCCTGTGTACGCGGATGCAAGGCTAAGTACTTCCTTTTTCTAATCATAGTCTCATGTAGGGTGAGCTGGACTGGAGAGCTGGAGATCGTGGAACTAGCGGGGGTGCCGGTGGACATGGCAGACTGAGAGACGGTGGGAGATGGTATTGTTGCCACCGGTGCCCTAGATGCAGTGTTTCCTACTACGAAACTGGTGATTCCCGGACCCTGACTGCTTTGGCCTGGCAAAGAAACCTGCACAGATACTGCAGGTGGTGCGGAAAATGGTGGCCCTACACTGCCGGAAGGGATGTTGCGTTGCTGACTAGCTTCATTGGCCGAGGGTGCTACAACCTTAAGGGACGTTTGGTAGTTAGTCCAGGCTTGCAAATGCATGGTGGTTAAATGTCTATGCATGCAACTTGTATTGAGACTTTTCAGATTCTGTCCTCTGCTTAAGGTAGTTGAACATTTTTGACAGATGACTTTGCGCTGATCAATTGGATGTTGTTTAAAAAAATGCCAGACTGCACTCTTTCTAGCATCGGATACCTTTTCAGGCATTGCAGACTGATCTTTAACCGGATGGCCACGCTGTCCTCCAACAGGTTTTGGCTTTGCCACGCGTTTTGGGCAAGATACGGGCCCGGCAGATGGAACCTGTTGCGATGTTGATGCCTGCTGCGGCCCCTCCTCCTCCGCTTCAGAACTGCTGCCGCCTGCACCCTGTTCCCCTAATGGCTGCCAATCGGGGTCAAGAACTGGGTCATCTATTACCTCTTCTTGTAGCTCGTGTGCAACTTCGTCTGTGTCACCGTGTCGCTCGGTGGTATAGCGTTCGTGATGGGGCAACATAGTCTCATCAGGGTCTGATTCTTGATCATTACCCTGCGAGGGCAATGTTGTGGTCTGAGTCAAAGGACCAGCATAGTAGTCTGGCTGTGGCTGTGCATCAGTGCACTCCATATCAGATTCAACTTGTAATGGGCATGGACTGTTAACTGCTTCACTTTCTAAGCCAGGGACGGTATGTGTAAAAAGCTCCATGGAGTAACCCGTTGTGTCGCCTGCTGCATTCTTCTCTGTTGTTGTTTTTGCTGAAGAGGACAAGGAAGCGACTTGTCCCTGACCGTGAACATCCACTAACGACGCGCTGCTTTGACATTTACCAGTTTCACGAGAGGAGGCAAAAGAGCTAGAGGCTGAGTCAGCAAGATAAGCCAAAACTTGCTCTTGCTGCTTCGGCTTTAAAAGCGGTTTTCCTACTCCCAGAAAAGGGAGCGTTCGAGGCCTTGTGTAGCCAGACGACGAACCTGGCTCCACAGCTCCAGACTTAGGTGCAATATTTTTTTTTCCCACGACCAGCTGATGCTCCACCACTACCACTACCCTCATTACCAGCTGACAATGAACGCCCCCGGCCACGACCTCTTCCACCAGACTTCCTCATTGTTTTAAAAACGTAAACAAACTAACGGTATTTGTTGCTGTCACACAAATTACACGGTGAGCTATAACTTCAGTATGATTTAGCTACCCCTTTACAGGTGAGTGAGACCACAACGAAAATCAGGCACAATGTTACACACTCTGTTGTTGGTGGCAACAAATGAGAGAGATGCCACACACGCAGGACTGTCACTGAAGCACAAATGTAAATATTAATCTCCCACTGTTTTTTTTTTGTTTTTTTTTTTCAGGGAGACTTTAGGAAAAAAAAATAATAGAATAAAATGATTTTTTTCAGGAAGAATTTAGAAACCAAATAAAATAAAATGATTTTTTCAGGGAGAATTTAGAAAACAAATAAAACAAAAAAAGGCTTTCTATGGCCCACTGAGTAAGAGATGACGCACACAGGAGTCAGGAGTGGCACACAAGCCCAGAGGCCAATATTTATCTCCCACTGATTGATGTAGTGATTTTTTCAGGTAGATTTTGGAACCCAAATCAAGCTAAAAAAATAATAGGCTTTCTATGGCCCACAATTGGAGAGAGAGAGAGAGATGGCACACCCAGGAGTCAAGACTGGCACACAAGCAGAAAGGGCAATATTAATCTCCCACTGATTTGTTTTTTTTGTTTTTTTCAGGGAGACTTTAGGAAAAAAAATAATAGAATAAAATGATTTTTTCAGGAAGAATTTAGAAACCAAATAAAATAAAATGATTTTTTCAGGGAGAATTTAGAAAACAAATAAAACAAAAAAAGGCTTTCTATGGCCCACTGAGTGAGAGATGACGCACACAGGAGTCAGGAGTGGCACACAAGCCCAGAGGCCAATATTTATCTTCCACTGATTGATGTAGTGATTTTTTCAGGTAGATTTTGGAACCCAAATCAAGCTAAAAAAATAATAGGCTTTCTATGGCCCACAATTGGAGAGAGAGAGAGAGATGGCACACCCAGGAGTCAAGACTGGCACACAAGCAGAAAGGGCAATATTAATCTCCCACTGATTTGTTTGTTTGTTTTTTTTCAGGGAGACTTTAGGAAAAAAAATAATAGAATAAAATGATTTTTTCAGGAAGAATTTAGAAACCAAATAAAATAAAATGATTTTTTCAGGGAGAATTTAGAAAACAAATAAAACAAAAAAAGGCTTTCTATGGCCCACTGAGTGAGAGATGACGCACACAGGAGTCAGGAGTGGCACACAAGCCCAGAGGCCAACATTTATCTCCCACTGATTGATGTAGTGATTTTTTCAGGTAGATTTTGGAACCCAAATCAAGCTAAAAAAATAATAGGCTTTCTATGGCCCACAATTGGAGAGAGAGAGAGAGATGGCACACCCAGGAGTCAAGACTGGCACACAAGCAGAAAGGGCAATATTAATCTCCCACTGATTGATTTATTGATTTTTTCAGGTAGAATTTAGAACCCAAATAAAGCAAAAAAAAAAAAAAAAGGGCTTTCTATGGCCCACTGAGTGAGTGATGATGCACACAGGAGTCAGGAGTGGCACACAAGCCCTGAGGCCAATATTTTTCTCCCACTGATTGATGTAGTGATTTTTTCAGGTAGATTTTATAACCCAAATCAAGCAAAAAAATTAATAGGCTTTCTATGGCCCACTATTTGTGAGAGAGATGGCACGCTCAGGACTGGCACACAAGCCCAGAGGCCAATATTAATCTCCCACTTTTTTTTTTTTTGTTCCAGGGAAAATTTATAAACCCAATAAAAAAATAATAAATAGTCTTTCTATGGCCCACTATCTGAGAGAGAGAGATGGCACGCTTAGGACTGGCACACAAGCCCAAAGGCCAATATTAATCTCCCACTGATTGATTTATTGATTTTTTCAGGTAGAATTTAGAACCCAAATAAAGCAAAAAAAAAAAAAAATGGGCTTTCTATGGCCCACTGAGTGAGTGATGATGCACACAGGAGTCAGGAGTGGCACACAAGCCCTGAGGCCAATATTTTTCTCCCACTGATTGATGTAGTGATTTTTTCAGGTAGATTTTAGAACCAAAATCAAGCAAAAAAATAAATAGGCTTTCTATGGCCCACTGACTGAGAGATGGCACACACAGGAGATAAGAGTGGCACACAAGCCCTGAGGCCAATATTTTTCTCCCACTGATTGATGTAGTGATTTTTTCAGGTAGATTTTATAACCCAAATCAAGCAAAAAAATAAATAGGCTTTCTATGGCCCACTATTTGTGAGAGAGATGGCACGCTCAGGACTGGCACACAAGCCCAGAGGCCAATATTAATCTCCCACTTTTTTTTTTTTTGTTCCAGGGAAAATTTATCAACCCAATAAAAAAAATAATAAATAGGCTTTCTATGGCCCACTATCTGAGAGAGAGAGATGGTACGCTTAGGACTGGCACACAAGCCCAAAGGCCAATATTAATCTCCCACTGATTGATTTATTGATTTTTTCAGGTAGAATTTAGAACCCAAATAAAGCAACAAAAAAAAAAAATGGGCTTTCTATGGCCCACTGAGTGAGTGATGATGCACACAGGAGTCAGGAGTGGCACACAAGCCCTGAGGCCAATATTTTTCTCCCACTGATTGATGTAGTGATTTTTTCAGGTAGATTTTATAACCCAAATCAAGCAAAAAAATTGATAGGCTTTCTATGGCCCACTGACTGAGAGATGGCACACACAGGGATGGCACTCTAGCAGAAATGTCAATCTTAATCTCCCACAAAAAAAAAAAAAAACAAAAAAAAAACAGGGAGTGTCCTTCAATTACTATCTCCCTGCAGTAATCTCAGCCAGGTATGGCAGGCAGCAATAAGGAGTGGACTGATGCACAAATTAAATAAAAAGTGTGTACAAACAAAAAAGATAGCTGTGCAGAAAGGAAGGAACAAGAGGATTTGTGCTTTGAAAAAAGCAGTTGGTTTGCACAGCGGCGTACACACAGCAATGCAGCTATCAGGGAGCCTTCTAGGGCAGCCCAATGAGCTACAGCGCTGAGGAAGAAAAAAAAAATGTAGCTTCCACTGTCCCTGCACACCGAAGGTGGTGTTGGGCAGTGGAAATCGCTACAGCACAAGCGGTTTGGTGGTTAATGGACCCTGCCTAACGCTATCCCTGCTTCTGACGAAGCGGCAGCAACCTCTCCCTAAGCTCAGATCAGCAGCAGTAAGATGGCGGTCGGCGGGAACGCCCCTTTATAGCCCCTGTGACGCCGCAGACAGCAAGCCAATCACTGCAATGCCCTTCTCTAAGATGGTGGGGACCAGGACCTATGTCATCACGCTGCCCACACTCTGCGTTTACCTTCATTGGCTGAGAAATGGCGCTTTTCGCGTCATTGAAACGCGACTTTGGCGCGAAAGTCGCGTACCGCATGGCCGACCCCGCACAGGGGTCGGATCGGGTTTCATGAAACCCGACTTTGCCAAAAGTCGGCGACTTTTGAAAATGAACGACCCATTTCGCTCAACCCTACTTAGAGAAGATTTACGTCACAGTCAATATAGTGATTAATACCATGTTGAGAGAGCATCATTTGCATAAAGCCTCAAAAATAATTTGTTTGCTATTAAAGGTCTAAGCTCTTTAAACATTCAGAGCTCTTTAATTTAGCCCTCTCGTCTAATAATGTATGAGTCTCCGATTTTTACCTGCTAGTAGTTATTAATTTTCTAACAATTTCACACCACATTATATGGTTTCTTTTTATTTTGTACATCATATATTATATTTGTCTGTACAGTGAAAAATGCTTTTCATATTTGTGGCAGATTTTATCTTTACACAACAATAGGCTGACTTGTATAGTCATACTGTCCCGCATTTACTTTGTCCTGTTATTTAATTAAGAATTCTATGTACAAAACATATGTAATATAAAAAGAATTTAAGTTTTACTGAAAATACAGAAGTTATTTTTTCCATGCTGTGAATCTTTGGCGACAGGTATTTTACTTACAGACAAACCATAGAATAAAAACATAGGTTTTAGAGTAAAGTTCTAAGTTCTTAAGCACCCTGCTGGTATTAAGAAAACTCAGTGTGGTTCCTTGCGACTCTTTCAAAATTCTCCCAGCAAAATCCTACTGTGACAAAGTGTCAGCCTTGACAGATCAGTGTTCACTACTGGACAACTTTGAATTAATAAAGGTCAGAATAGTCAACAGGAACTGACTGCAATTGTACCTTTGAGAGCACATATTCTGTATAGAAATGAATTTAGACTAAAATAGAACAAATACTGCTGAACTGTGAATATCGTAGGACCATTTACATATGAATTTCAATTTCTAGACAACATAGCGTGCATATTGTGATGAAATCACATTCAGCATTAATATTAATTGGCAAACAGCTTAATAAATATTTAAGTATTACTAGCTTATTAAGATTGTATTAATAAGCAAATAAACACAAATGCAATTCTAATTTGCCCAATCCACTATTTTCCTAAGGAAGCATTCATATGAAGATTTTTTTTTATTTTTTTAAATAATGTGTGTATATGTGCATGTAATGTAATTTGTAATGCGTTAATATAACCACATAATACCGCCTTCTCCAGGATCCAGTGCTGTTCTGCTCCTCCTCTCAGTGGCATCACAGGTCTTCAGTAAAGTGTCAGGGAGACTAGCCCTGATATGACACACCCCAACAAGTTTGCTAAATTAGCAGATTAGGGAGAAAGCTCACATGTATAATCATGCAAAAAGTAGACATGGACTTAAATTACTGCTTCCATGAAAAATTATATCCCTTAACCCCGTCATCCCGAAGACTGTTTTCACCTTCCTGAACAGGCCAAATTTTACAGTTCTGACCAATGTCACTTTATGTGGTAATAACTGCAGAAAATTTTAACAGTGGCTCAGAGATTGTATTTTCATGATATTCTATTTAATGTTAGGTCAAATAAATTGTGTTCATTTGTCAAAATATGTGAATTTTGGCAAACATTTTTGAAAATTTCACAAATTTCAAAGTTTCAATTTATTGTTTATTCTTAAACCACTTTGACATGCTGTACAAAATAATTCTTAAATAACATGTTCCATATGTCTACTATACATCAGCCTCAATTCATTTTTGAAACATAATTGTTTTTAACCCCTTAAGCCCCGAGGGTGGTTTGCACGTTAATGACCGGGCCAATTTTTACAATTCTGACCACTGTCCCTTTATGAGATTATAACTCTGGAACGCTTCAACGGATCTTGGCGATTCTGACATTGTTTTCTCGTGACGTATTTTACTTCATGATAGTGGTAAAATTTATTCGATATAACTTGCGTTTATTTGAGAAAAAAATGGAAATTTGGTGAAAATTTTGAAAATTTTGCAATTTTCCAACTTTGAATTTTTATACCCTTAAATCACAGAGATATGTCATGCAAAGTACTTAATAAGTAACATTTCCCACATGTCTACTTTACTTCAGCAAAATTTTGGAACCAAATTTTTTTTTTGTTAGGGAGTTATAAGGGTTAAAAGTTGACCAGCAATTTCTCATTTTTACAACACCTTTTTTTTTTTTTAGGGACCACATCTCATTTGAAGTCATTTTGAGGGGTCTATATGATAGAAAATAAGCAAGTGTGACATCATTCTAAAAACTGCACCCCTCAAGGTGCTCAAAACCACATTCAAGAAGTTTATTAACCCTTCAGGTGTTTTACAGGAATTTTTGGAATGTTTAAATAAAATTGAACATTTAACTTTTTTTCACACAAAATTTATTTCAGCTCCAATTTGTTTTATTTTACCAAGGGTAACAGGAGAAAATAGACCCAGAAAGTTGTTGTACAATTTGTCCTGAGTACGTTGATACCCCATATGTGGGGATAAACCACTGTTTGGGCGCATGGTAGAGCTCGGAAGGAAAGGAGCGCCATTTGACTTTTCAATGCAAAATTGACTGGAATAGAGATGGGACGCCATGTTGCGTTTGGAGAGCCCCTGATGTGCCTAAACATTGAAACCTCCCACAAGTGACACCATTTTGGAAATTAGACCCCTTAAGGAACTTATCTAGATGTGTGGTGAGCACTTTGACCCACCAAGTGCTTCATAGAAGTTTATAATGCAGAGCCGTAAAAATAAAAAATCATATTTTTTCACAAAAATTATCTTTTTGCCCCCAATTTTTTATTTTCCCAAGGATAAAAGAAGAAATTAGACCACAGAAGTTGTTGTGCAATTTGTCCTGAGTACGCTGATACCCCATATGTGGGGGTAAACCATTGTTTGGGTGTGTGGGAGAGCTCGGAAGGGAAGGAGCGCCATTTGACTTTTCAATGCAAAATTGACTGGAATTGAGATGGGACGCCATGTTGCGTTTGGAGAGCCCCTGATTTGCCTAAACATTGAAACCCCCCACAAGTGACACCATTTTGGAAAGTAGACCCCTTGAGGAACTTATCTAGATGTGTGGTGAGCACTTTGACCCAACAAGTGCTTCATAGACGTTTATAATGCAGAGCCGTAAAAATAAAAAATCATATTTTTTCACAAAAATTATCTTTTTGCCCCCAATTTTTTATTTTCCCAAGGGTAAGAGAAGAAATTAGACCACAAAAGTGGTTGTGCAATTTGTTCTGTGTATGCTGATACACCATATGTGGGTGTAAACCATTGTTTGGGCGCATGGCAGAGCTCGGAAGGGAAGGAGCGCCATTTGAATTTCAATACAAAATTGACTGGAATTGAGATGGGACGCCATGTTGCGTTTGGAGAGCCCCTGATGTGCCTAAACATTAAAACCACCCACAAGTGACACCATTTTGGAAAGTAGACCCCCTAAGGAACTTATCTAGATGTGTTTTGAGAGCTTTGAGCCCCCAATTGTTTCACTACAGTTTATAACGCAGAGCCATGAAAATAAAAATTCTTTTTTTCTTCACAAAAATGATTTTTTAGTCCCCAGTTTTGTATTTTCTCAAGGGTAACAGGATAAATTGGACCCCAAAAGTTGTTGTCCAATTTGTCTTGAGTACGCTGATACCCCATATGTGGGGGGGGAAGCACTGTTTGGGCGCATGGCAGAGCTCGGAAGGGAAGGAGCGCCATTTGGAATACAGACTTAGATGGATTGGTCTGCAGGCGTCACATTGCATTTGCAGAGCCCCTGATGTACCCAAACAATAGAAACCTCTCACAAGTGACCCCATATTGGAAACTAGACCCCCCAAGGAACTTATCTAGATGTGTTGTGAAACTTTGAACCCCCAAGTGTTTCACTGCAGTTTACAACGCAGAGCCGCAAAAATAAAAAAATCTTATTTTTCCCACAAAAATGATTTTTAGCCCCCCACATTTTTATTTTCCCAAGGATAACAAGAGAACTTGGACCCCAAAAGTTGTTGTCCAATTTGGCCTGAGTACGATGATACCCCATATGTTGGGGTAAACCCCTGTTTGGGCGCACCGGAGAGCTCGGAAGGGAAGGAGCACTGTTTTACTTTTTCAACGCAGAATTGGCTGGAATTGAGATCGGATGCCATGTCGTGTTTGGAGAGCCCCTGATGTGCCTGAACAGTGGAAACTCCCCAATTCTACCTGATACCCTAATCCAACAACACCCCTAACCCTAATCCCAACGGTAACCCTAACCACACCCCTAACCCTGACACACCCCTAACTCTAATCCCAACCCTAATCCCAACCGTAAATATAATCCAAACCCTAACCCTAACTTTAGCCCCAACCCTAACCCTAACTTTAACCCCAACCCTAACCCTAACTTTAGCCCCAACCCTAACCCTAACTTTAGCTCCGAACCCTAACCCCAACCCCAACCCTAGCCCCAACCCTAACCCCAACCCTAGCCCCAACCCTAGCCCCAACCCTAGCCCCAACCCTAGCCCTAACCCTAACCCCAAACCTAGCCCTAGCCCTGATGGGAAAATGGAAATAAAAAATTTTTTTAACTTTATTATTTTTCCCTAACTAAGAGGGTGATGAAGGGGGGTTTGATTTACTTTTATAGCGTTTTTTATATCGGATTTTTATGATTGGCAGCTGTCACACACT
Source organism: Ranitomeya imitator (assembly GCF_032444005.1). Classification (NCBI taxonomy): domain Eukaryota; kingdom Metazoa; phylum Chordata; class Amphibia; order Anura; family Dendrobatidae; genus Ranitomeya; species Ranitomeya imitator. The sequence goes on from NC_091285.1 coordinate 126,355,776, forward strand.
AAAAGACGCTTTTTTATAGCAAAAAAAGTTTTTGCGTCTCCACATTCTGAGACCTATAATTTTTCCATATTTTGGTCCACAGAGTCATCTGAGGTTTTCTTTTTTGTGGGACGAGTTGACGTTTTTATTGGTAACATTTTTGGACACGTGACAGTTTTTGATCACTTTTTATTCCGACTTTTGTGAGGCAGAATAACCAAAAACCAGCTATTCATGAATTTCTTTTGGGGGAGGCGTTTATACCGTTCCGCGTTTGGTAAAATTGATAAAGCAGTTTTTTCGTCGGGTCAGTACGATTACAGCGATATCTCATTTATATCATTTTTTTATGTTTTGGCGCTTTTATACGATAAAAGCTATTTTATAGAAAAAATAATTATTTTGGCATCGCTTTATTCTCAGGACTATAACTTTTTTATTTTTTTGCTTATTATGCTTTGTGGTGGCTCGTTTTTTGCGGGATAAGATGACATTTTCAGCAATTCCATGGTTATTTACATCCGTCTTTTTGATCGCGTGTTATTCCACTTTTTGTTCGGCAGTATGATAATAAAGCGTTGTTTTTTGGCTCGTTTTTTTTTTTTTCTTACGGTGTTCACTGAAGGGGTTAACTAGTGGGACAGTTTTATAGGATGGGTCGTTACGGACGCGGCGATACTAAATATGTGTAATTTTATTGTTTTGTTTTTTTTTAGATAAAGAAATGTATTTATGGGAATAATATTTTTTTTTAATTTATTTATTCAGTCATTTTTTTTTTTATTTTTTTTTACACATGTGGAAATTTTTTTTTTTACTTTTTCACTTCGTCCCAGGGGGGGACATCACAGATCACCGATCTCACAGTTTACATAGCACTCTGTGAGATCGGCGATCTCACTCATCGCTGCAGGCTTACAGAGCTGCAGCCTGCTCCTGACCCGGAAGTACTCCCTGCAGGACCCGGATGCAGCCCTGCGGCCATTTTGGATCCGGGGACTGCAGGGAGAAGACGCTCAGTACAAGGTGAACACATCACCTTGTACCGATCGTCTCAGGGAAGCACGCAGGGAGGTCCGTGACCGCTCCTGGCACATAGTGCCGGATGTCAGCTGCGATAGTCAGCTGACACCTGGCCGCGATCGGCCGCGCTCCCCCCGTGAGCACGGCCGATCGCCTATGGCGTACTATCCCGTCGGTGGGAATTAAGGCCCACCCCACCTCGACGGGATAGTACATCATAAGGGATTAAGGGGTTAATAGGAAGTTAGAAGGGTTAAAAGTTTATCAATAATTTCTCATTTTTTTACAAAACAATTCACAGAACCATTTTTTTTACTTTGATATCACTGCCTATATGACATAAAATACCCCAAAGTGACAATATTTTAACATCTACACATCTGAAAATGCTGAAAACACATTCAAAAAGTTTATTAACCCTCTATTAACCCTTTTGGTGTTGCACAGGAATTAATGCAGTGTGGAAGAAAAAAAATTAACATTTTATTTTTTCCCACAAAATGTTCATTTAGACCCAAATTTTGTATTTTTTTTTTATAAGGCTAATGGGAGAAAAAGGAATTTCTCCTGAGTACACCAATACCCCATATGTGGTGTAAAACTGCTGTTTGGGCAAACTTGAGGGCTCGGAAGGGAAGGAGCACCAGTTGAATTCTGTAGTGCAATTTTGGCTGGAACAGATTGTGGATGGCATGTTACATTTGGACAGCTTCTGACATGCAAACCAGCGGAAAACCCTAAGGCCGGTGTCACACTTCACTTAAGACAATACGGTCCGTATTTTACGGCCGTAATACGCAGAAAGGTTCCCAAAATAGCGATCCGTATGTCATCTGTAGGCAGGGTGTGTCAGCGCATTTTGCGCATGGCATCCTCCGTATGTAATCCGTATGGCATCCGTACTGCGATATTTTCTAGCAGGCTTGCAAAACCGACATCTAATGGATTTATGGGCTCAAATGGTCGTTAAAACATATATACAGTATATATATATATATATATATATATATGTCATTGAGACACACATATATATATATATATATATATATATATATATATATACACTGTATTTATATTTAATTCAGCGCGAGATATGTGAAAAGCCGGTAATTCAATTGCCGGCTTTTTCTTTCTCCTTCCTAAACCCGACATGATATGAGACATGGTTCACATACAGTAAACCATCTCATATCACCTTTTTTTTGCATATTCCACAATACTAATGTTAGTAGTGTGTATGTGCAAAATTTGTGCGCTCTAGCTATTAAATTTAATGGTTAAATGGCGGAAAAAATTGGCGTGGGCTCCCGCGCAATTTTCTTCACCAGGGTAGTAAAGCCAGTGACTGAGGGCAGATATTAATAGCCTGGAGAGGGTCCACGGTCATTGGCCCCCCCTGGCTAAAAACATCTGCCCCCAGCCACCCCAGAAAAGGCACATCTAGAAGATGCGCCTATTCTGGCACTTGGCCACTCTCTTCCCATTCCCGTGTAGCGGTGGGATATGGGGTAATGAAGGGTTAATGTCACCTTGCTGTTGTAAGGTGACATTAAGCCAGATTAATAATGGAGAGGCATCAATTATGACACCTATCCATTATTAATCCAATAGCATGAAATGGTTAAAAAACACACACACACATTATTACAAAGTCTTTTAATGAAATAAAAACACAGGTTGTTGTAATATTTTATTAGACTCTTAATCCACCTGAAGACCCTCGCATTGTACCAAAGGAAAAATAAAAAAACAACAATATCCCATACCTTCCAATGATCTGTCACGTCCCACGCTGTAAATCCATCTGAAGGGGTTAAATAATTTTACACCCAGGAGCTCTGCTAATGCAGCTGTGCTCCTGGCTGTAAAACCCCAGCGAATGAATGGAAACTAGGTCAATGACCTGTAGTTACCTTCATTCGCGGTGATGCGCCCTCTGCTGGACATAGAGTAGGCCGGAGTAAGTATATAAATGAGCACCAACCAATGAGATTTAAGGAGCAATTATTCGAAATACATGGTTAATGTGGTTTAGGCACATTTTGGGTCTCAGAAGGGAGGGGGGGTATTTGGATTTGGGAGCACAGAATTTACTGTATTTCTTTTGGGAGGCGAGGAACTAGAGTGCTTTTCCAGAGCTCTTGTGCTATCAGTAACATAGAGGCTCCCTATATTTCCATTGATGGATGACAAACCTGAGCGCAGACTTGTTTTTTTGGTGTGGATTGAATTAAAAATTTTGTTGGGAACATTTTACATTTACAAAATTTTAGAACACATTTATCCTGTAATCTCTGAATGACATGATTCAGATGAATCCCTTGAAGGGATCCATTCAATATAATGAGGCAGAGTTACTCCATACTCAGTCTGGCCTTTTTTCGGCAGTGTCCTTTTAGGAAGTGCACAAAACTGTGGCCCAACAACTCTTAACGCAGGCTTAAAAATACGGACACCGCCATATAATGTCAGATGATGTCCACAGTGTCTCCATCTGCCTTATTATAGGGAATCCTGACTGAATCATGTATTTCTGAGATTTACACAGAAACTTTGGTGTATGTGCTCAGCATAGAGTGCAGGGTCAATGTGGGTGTGACGCTAGTCAGTATAGTAATTTTTAGTCCCAGAAGTGGAGAGAAGGACTACAACAACAGATAGCAAAAATATGTACTACTTACAGAATAAGTAAAGGGAGGTCAAACAATCAGGTCCAGGAAATGGCGCAGTACAACAAAGAGAAGTCAGAGACGAAATCCAATTCATGAGCCGAGGTCAGGAAAACCAGAAAGACAAGACAGTTTACATGAAGCAGGCACAGGAAGAGACTAAAGTCAGGCTGGGTCAGACACACAGAGGGATCAGTCTTACACAGGCAGCAGCAAATGTACAACTGAGACTGGATGGAGGAGCTAGCATGCTTAAGTAGAGGACTACTAAAGGAAGGTGAACACAGATGATTGCAGCACAGACCCAGCACAACCCCTACACAAAGTACGAGGGGCGATCCAAAAGTAATGATAATCGGTTATTTCTATTGCACACAGAAATTAAAATAAAATGTTTTCTTCTCTCTTACGTACCCACTAGTCCAGGAAAAAAAAATCACTTAAATAGACCACGATTCCCGGGAGCTACATTCATTTGAATATGAACTGCCGAGGAGTGAACATCAAAATGGAAAAAAACGAGCTGAGAGCTGTCATCAAATACCTTTGCTTGAAAAAAATGACTACCAAAGACATACACAGCGACTTGGTGGAAATATTGGGGGACTCTTCTCCATATTCCACAGTTGCATGCTGGGCCAAGGAATTTAAGCTGGGAAGAACATCGACGGAAGATGAACATCGTCAAGGACGCCCATCCACGTCCCTCAATGAAGAAAACGTGAAAAAAGTTGAAGAAGTTGTATTGGCAGATCGGAGAGCGACTATCAGGCATGTAGCTGAGGTCCCAGGGATCTCATATGGCAGTATTCAAAGAATCCTTGCAAAAGAATTGCATATGAGAAAGGTCTCCGCGCGTTGGGTGCCAAAAATGTTAACCGACGAGCAAAAGAAGAAACGAGTTGACATTTCAATAGCAAATCTCGAAAAGTTCCAAGCAGACAAGGAAAATTTTTTGTCACTTTTTTGACCATGGACAAGACCTGGATCCACCACTTTGATCCCAAAACTAAACAACAATCGATGGCGTGGAAACGACCCGACGAACCAACGCCGAAGAAATTCAAAGTGTCAAGCTCAGCAGGGAACGTTATGGCGTCCGTTTTTTGGGACGAAGAAGGAATTATTATGGTGGACTATTTGGAGAAGGGAGCCACTATTACGGGCTCCTACTACGCAGAACAAATAAGAAGATTGTGGGAGGCTATCAAGGAGAAAAGACGCGGCAAACTGCGGGCTGGAGTGCTGTTTCACCAAGATAACGCGCCGGCTCACAAAGCTGCAGTTGCCATGGCTACCATTCAAGAAGCGGGCTTTGAACTGGTGGAACACCCCTCCTATTGGCCAGATCTAGCCCCCAGTGACTTCTTTCTCTTTCCTCGACTCAAGGAACACCTCCGGGGCAAGAAATTTGATGACAATAGCGACGTGATAACCGCTGTTGGGGATTTTTTTGAGGGTCAAGATCAAGAATTTTTTTCTAAGGGAATTCTAAGTTTAGAAAAGAGATGGACTAAATGTATAGATTTGATAGGAGACTATGTAAAAAAATAAAAAATTTTTTTGACTATATTCATTGTGTTTAGTATTGATTATCAATACTTTTGGATCGCCCCTCGTAACATATCAGACAGGAACAGAGTGGAAATCGTGACACTGGACCTAGCCTTACAGCAATCTTTGGTAGGCAGAATAAACAAATCAAACTTTAATTATTTTTTATACCATTCCTCATGTGACATACTTGATTAGACAACTTTATTCTTTGGGTTGATGGCGTTATAGTAATAATAATAATTGCGTTTTTTTAAAAAAAGATGTTTTTTTAAAAAAAAGTTTACATTGCTATATTTTGACAGCTATATTTTTTTTATTTCTGCTGACAGTCTTATGAAGGCAGAATAAACAAAACCCAGCAATTCAGGAATTTTTTTATGCCATTCACAGTGTTGTCAAAGTGATAAACAACTTTATTCTTTGGGTCAGTACGATTACAGCGATACCACATTTATATCATTATTCATGTTTTGGCACTTTTGCACACTAAAACTATTTTATATAAAAAAAAAAGAATTGTTTTTGCATCACTCTTTACTAATAGCTATAGTTTTATTACCGTATATACTCGAGTATAAGCCGAGATTTTCAGCCCATTTTTTTGGGCTGAAAGTCCCCCTCTCGGCTTATACTCGAGTCATATACCCGGGTGTCAGCAGGGGAGGGGGAGCGGGGGCTGTGTAATCATACTTACCTGCTCCCAGCGCGGTCCCTGCAGTCCCTGGCTTCTCCGGCGCTGCAGATTCTTCCTGCACTGAGCGGTCACATGGCACCGCTCATTACAGAAATGAATAGGCAGCTCCACCTCCCATAGGGGAGGAGCCGCATATTCATTGCTGTAAATGATCGGTGCCATGTGACCGCTCAATTACAGGAAGAAGCTGCAGCGCCGGAGAAGCCAGGGACTGCAGGGACCGCGCCGCAGCAGGTAAGGGGAGCGCAGCGCTATAATTACCTGCTCCTCGCTCCGGCTCCGTCTGCAGCGTCCTCTAGCAGTGACGCTCAGGTTAGAGGGCGCTGTGACGTAGTCAGTGCGCGCCCTCTGCTGAGCGTCAGTGCTGGAGACGGAGCCGCACGAGGAGCAGGTAATTATTGAAAGCGCTAGCGTCCTGAGAAGAGAGGTGAGTATGTGATTTTTTTTATTTTTTATGGCAGCACCAGCAGCATTCTAAGGAGCACCTATGGGGCCATAAAGGTGCAGAGCATATAAGGGGCACAGCATTATAAGGAGCACCTATGGGGCCATAAAGGTGCAGAGCATATAAGGCGCACAGCATTATAAGGAGCACCTATGGGGCCATAAAGGTGCAGAGCATATAAGGGGCACAGCATTATAAGGAGCACCTATGGGGCCATAAAGGTGCAGAGCATATATGGGGCACAGCATAATAAGGAGCACCTATGGGGCCATAAAGGTGCAGAGCATATAAGGGGCACAGCATTATAAGGAGCACCTATGGGGCCATAAAGGTGCAGAGCATATATGGGGCACAGCATTATAAGGAGCACCTATGGGGCCATAAAGGTGCAGAGCATATATGGCACAGCATTATAAGGAGCACCTATGGGGCCATAAAGGTGCAGAGCATATATGGGGCACAGCATTATAAGGAGCACCTATGGGGCCATAAAGGTGCAGAGCATATATGGGGCACAGCATTATAAGGAGCACCTATGGGGCCATAAAGGTGCAGAGCATATATGGGGCACAGCATTATAAGGAGCACCTATGGGGCCATAAAGGTGCAGAGCATATATGGGGCACAGCATTCTAAGGAGCACCTATGGGGCCATAAAGGTGCAGAGCATATATGGGGCACAGCATTATAAGGAGTACCTATGGGGCCATAAAGGTGCAGAGCATATATGGGGCACAGCATTCTAAGGAGCACCTATGGGGCCATAAAGGTGCAGAGCATATATGGGGCACAGCATAATAAGGAGCACCTATGGGGCCATAAAGGTGCAGAGCATATAAGGGGCACAGCATTCTAAGGAGCACCTATGGGGCCATAAAGGTGCAGAGCATATATGGGGCACAGCATTCTAAGGAGCACCTATGGGGCCATAAAGGTGCAGAGCATATAAGGGGCACAGCATTATAAGGAGCACCTATGGGGCCATAAAGGTGCAGAGCATATATGGGGCACAGCATTATAAGGAGCACCTATGGGGCCATAAAGGTGCAGAGCATATATGGGGCACAGCATTATAAGGAGCACCTATGGGGCCATAAAGGTGCAGAGCATATATGGGGCACAGCATTATAAGGAGCACCTATGGGGCCATAAAGGTGCAGAGCATATATGGGGCACAGCATTCTAAGGAGCACCTATGGGGCCATAAAGGTGCAGAGCATATATGGGGCACAGCATTATAAGGAGTACCTATGGGGCCATAAAGGTGCAGAGCATATATGGGGCACAGCATTCTAAGGAGCACCTATGGGGCCATAAAGGTGCAGAGCATATAAGGGGCACAGCATTATAAGGAGCACCTATGGGGCCATAAAGGTGCAGAGCATATATGGGGCACAGCATTATAAGGAGCACCTATGGGGCCATAAAGGTGCAGAGCATATATGGGGCACAGCATTATAAGGAGCACCTATGGGGCCATAAAGGTGCAGAGCATATATGGGGCACAGCATTCTAAGGAGCACCTATGGGGCCATAAAGGTGCAGAGCATATATGGGGCACAGCATTATAAGGAGCACCTATGGGGCCATAAAGGTGCAGAGCATATATGGGGCACAGCATTATAAGGAGCACCTATGGGGCCATAAAGGTGCAGAGCATATAAGGGGCACAGCATTATAAGGAGCACCTATGGGGCCATAAAGGTGCAGAGCATATAAGGGGCACAGCATTATAAGGAGCACCTATGGGGCCATAAAGGTGCAGAGCATATATGGGGCACAGCATTATAAGGAGCACCTATGGGGCCATAAAGGTGCAGAGCATATATGGGGCACAGCATTATAAGGAGCACCTATGGGGCCATAAAGGTGCAGAGCATATATGGGGCACAGCATTCTAAGGAGCACCTATGGGGCCATAAAGGTGCAGAGCATATATGGGGCACAGCATTATAAGGAGCACCTATGGGGCCATAAAGGTGCAGAGCATATAAGGGGCACAGCATTATAAGGAGCACCTATGGGGCCATAAAGGTGCAGAGCATATAAGGGGCACAGCATTCTAAGGAGCACCTATGGGGCCATAAAGGTGCAGAGCATATATGGGGCACAGCATTATAAGGAGCACCTATGGGGCCATAAAGGTGCAGAGCATATATGGGGCACAGCATTATAAGGAGCACCTATGGGGCCATAAAGGTGCAGAGCATATATGGGGCACAGCATTATAAGGAGCACCTATGGGGCCATAAAGGTGCAGAGCATAAATGGGGCACAGCATTATAAGGAGCACCTATGGGGTCATAAAGGTGCAGAGCATATATGGGGCACAGCATTATAAGGAGCACCTATGGGGCCATAAAGGTGCAGAGCATATATGGGGCACATCATTATAAGGAGCACCTATGGGGCCATAAAGGTGCAGAGCATATAAGGGGCACAGCATTATAAGGAGCACCTATGGGGCCATAAAGGTGCAGAGCATATATGGGGCACAGCATTCTAAGGAGCACCTATGGGGCCATAAAGGTGCAGAGCATATATGGGGCACAGCATTATAAGGAGCACCTATGGGGCCATAAAGGTGCAGAGCATATATGGGGCACAGCATTATAAGGAGCACCTATGGGGCCATAAAGGTGCAGAGCATATATGGGGCACAGCATTCTAAGGAGCACCTATGGGGCCATAAAGGTGCAGAGCATATATGGGGCACAGCATTATAAGGAGCACCTATGGGGCCATAAAGGTGCAGAGCATATATGGGGCACAGCATTATAAGGAGCATCTATGGGGCCATAAAGGTGCAGAGCATATATGGGGCACAGCATTATAAGGAGCACCTAAGGGCCATAAAGGTGCAGAGCATAAATGGGGCACAGCATTATAAGGAGCATCTATGGGGCCATAAAGGTGCAGAGCATATATGGGGCACAGCATTATAAGGAGCACCTATGGGGCCATAAAGGTGCAGAGCATATATGGGGCACAGCATTCTAAGGAGCACCTATGGGGCCATAAAGGTGCAGAGCATATATGGGGCACAGCATTATAAGGAGCACCTATGGGGCCATAAAGGTGCAGAGCATATATGGGGCACAGCATTATAAGGAGCACCTATGGGGCCATAAAGGTGCAGAGCATATAAGGGGCACAGCATTATAAGGAGCACCTATGGGGTCATAAAGGTGCAGAGCATATATGGGGCACAGCATTATAAGGAGCACCTATGGGGCCATAAAGGTGCAGAGCATAAATGGGGCACAGCATTATAAGGAGCACCTATGGGGCCATAAAGGTGCAGAGCATATATGGGGCACAGCATAATAAGGAGCACCTATGGGGCCATAATCAAAGGTGCAGAGCATATATGGGGCACAGCATTATAAGGAGCATCTATGGGGCCATAATCAAAGGTGCAGAGCATATATGGCACAGCATTATAAGGAGCACCTATGGGGCCATAATCAATGGTGCAGAGCATTGTATATAGCACAGTTGTATATGGAGCATCTATGGGGCAATAATGAACGGTATGGAGCATCTATTTTTATTTTTGAAATTCACCGGTAAATGCTGCATTTTCTACCCTCGGCTTATACTCGAGTCAATAAGTTTTCCCAGTTTTTTGTGGCAAAATTAGGGGGGTCGGCTTATACTCGGGTCGGCTTATACTCGAGTATATACGGTATTTTTCTGATAATGAAGCTGTATGGTGGCTTGTTTTTACGAGACAAGATGATGCTTTCAGCTATATCGTCTTTGTTTTATTTGACTTTTAATTGCGTTTTATTTTTGTTCAGTGCGGTATGAGGAAAAAGCATAGTTCGCCATGTTTTTTAATATTTTATGGTGTTCTTAAAGGGGTTAACCAAATACCAAATATGTGTAGTGTGTTTATTTTTGTTTTTACATAAATAAATCTATTTATTGAATTGATATTTATTTTTGTATTATTCTTTATTTTGCAATTTTTTTTACATTTCTTTTTAACTTTTTTTTTTACTTGTCAAAGTTTAGGATATCAAATTTCCTTTCCCAGATTACTGATCTCTTACGCTGCAATATTTTTGCATTGAAGAGCATAAGGCTTGGTTCCCATTGCGTTAATGGGAACGCGCTAACGGACAGCGTTGCACGGCGAAATTAACGCCGTGCAACGCGTCCGTTAGCACGCCCATTCGCGGCAATGGGAACACGCAGCACTAGCGCGTGCCATGTTCGGCACGCGCTAGCGACGCGCCGGTGTTTCCTGGCGCGCCGCAGACGCTGCTTGCAGCGTCCGAGGCGTGCCCGCGGTCCGTTCCCCGCTCTCGCAGATCGGGGATCTGCGAGAGCGTGGACGTTACCGCGACCCCGGGACGCGCCCACATTAAAAACATTGCGTTAGCGCAACCCGCTAGCGCTAAACGGGTTGCACTAACGCAATGTGACCCTAGCCTTAGATCAGTGTCTCGCAATCAGGGCGGAGGCGTGTCAGTTCTGAGCTGGAGCAGACAAGCCACTGTACCTGGGTGAATGCATTGTGTCAATCAGAACAGACAGGGAGAACCCTCCCTCTTCTATGCAGATCAATGTCATTGTTACTATTGACAGCGGCATCTGAGGGGTTAAACACCCGTGACTGGTGCCAGCACTGATCGTGCGCATTGCCATAGAGAGTCAGCTCTCACATAGAGCTGACATCTGCTTTTGATTATGCAAGTGCTAGAATTGAGGTCATGCCGTACATGTACAGCGGTTTGTTGGAACTTATCTCCGGCAGGGTTAAAAACAACTTTTACTATAAATTAATAAAATATATCCTTAAATTAAGGCTCTATATGAAGAATAATGCTCAATAGCGAAGGAAATTTGTTGGTGGCAAGTACACTAGGATGTCCGTAGGAATCCCTGATAGAATTCCCTGCTAAAACATGGAGATTGGCACCCTATGTATGATAAACAACATTTGGCGCATCCGCTACTCATCGACTTTTCTTACTAACTCTAGATTTCTCCAGTTTTAAATATAAGGCATATCACAAAATCACCTATAAAGGCTGCTAAATGTAAAAAATGAGAATAGTATGCAGATGTAATATATTTAGTCACCAATAGTGATGGGCGAACCCGAACAGTAAATTTTGGGGTGTCTACCAAACACTGCTGTTCGGGCACAGACCCCGAACAAAGACTTCCCCACGAAGTCCATGTTACTGTTCGAGTTCGTCACCCCAAACATCGGGTATTTCCCATGCTGTCATCTCCCCGACAGTGAAGAGAAAAACCTGTAGGATTGTTCACGGTAAAATCATTATCGCCTGTCAGAGAGCTGCAGTTCATTTGACAGCCAGCAGCTGTGACCGGTGGTAAAACGTTTTCCTGTGTTCACAGAAGCATCAGCTGATGTGATTACTACTTCCATTAGCCTATTACCAGCTGATATAAACTACTCTTCCAAAAAAATTAGAAGACCCAAATAAGAAAGGGGACTGAAGCAGCTATATAATGAAATGATTTGCAATCAATGGCGGACTAACATTAAATTAACCGCATGAAGAGATCCATCATGATAAAAAACACTATACCTTTATTAAACATATAAAAACAACAACATATAACATGGCTTTATAGATACAAATAACAAAGTGTCCGGTGGGAGGAGAAATATCTAGCACTGTATATACAAGAATGTAATAATAGGTATATAGACACAATAATCTAGTAGAATGAATCTTACTGGCCCTATGACAAAGAGACTACGGTGAAAGGATGCCCCGACGCCCCCGGAAGAAGCTAGGGCGAAACGCGCGTCGGGGCGCTCGTGGGAGTCGGAGTTCTTGGCACGATTAGGTAATATAACATCTCTTTTAGTATTCTCTTGGTCGCTGTAGCAGCAGTATCAGTGATGTGGGTGTAGCTGTCTCTAGATATAGTACGGATGCAAGGTTAATACAGTGGTGTTGGGTGGTATGAGAAAACCCCCTCTTGTATATGTATACAGTTTCTCGTTCTTATTGTGATATTCAAGTGTCAGCTACTTACCATCCTTTCACCATAGTCTCTTTGTCATAGGGCCAGTAAGATTCATTCTACTGGATTATTGTGTCTATATACCTATTATTACATTCTTGTATATACAGTGCTAGATATTTCTCCTCCCACCGGACACTTTGTTATTTGTATCTATAAAGCCATGTTATATGTTGTTGTTTTTATATGTTTAATAAAGGTATAGTGTTTTTTATCATGATGGATCTCTTCATGCGGTTAATTTAATGTTAGTCCGCCATTGATTGCAAATCGTTAGTGGAAGTGCCATTGGTAGGTTATATATAGACTCGCTGGATATTATATAATGAAATGGTAGCATTTATTATAGCAAAGCAATCACTAAAAATAAAATAATAAAACAAAAGAGGGAGATATCGCAAGGAGACAGCACATATCCACATTGCAGAGATACACGCGAGGGAAAATTGCTGGTACCCCTCGATTACTGACAGAAAAACCCACAATGGTCTCGGAAATAACTTAAATTTGACAAAAGTAATAATAAATAAAAGATCTATGAAAATGAACAAAAGAAAGTCAGACATTGCTTTTCAACCATGCGTCCACAGATTTATAAAAAAAAACATCTCATGAAATAGGCCTGGACAGCAATGATGGTACCCCTGAAAACAATGTGACAAAAGGGACATGATAAATCAAGGTGTGTCCTCTAACTAGCATCACAGAATTCTACAATCTTGGAATCAGTGAGTGGCCTGTATATAGGGCTACAGATCCTCACTGTGCTGTTTGGTGACATGGTGTGTATCACACTCAACATGGACCAGAGGAAGCAAAGGAAAAAGTTGTCTCAGGAGATTAGAAAGAAAATTATAGACAAACATGTTAACCCTTTCACGACATGCGCCGTACGATTACTGCGCATGTCGTGTCTCCCCATTTGATGTGGGCTCCGGCGGTGAGCCCACATCAAAGTCGCGACATGTCAGCTCTTTTGTACAGCTGACATGTGCGCACAATAGCGGCGGGTGAAATCGCGATTCACCACTGCTATTAACCTGTTAAATGCCACTGTCAAACGCAGACAGCGGCATTTAACCGGCGCTTCCGGCCGGGCGGCCGGAAATGACCTCATCGCCGACCCCCGTCACATGATTGGGGGTCGGCGATACATCAGGATGGTAACTAATGCCGGCCTGCTGTGAGCGCCCCCTTGTGGTCGGCGCTCACAGCACACCTGCATTTCTGCTACATAGCAGCGAACATCAGATCGCTGCTATGTAGCAGAGCCGATCGAGTGGTGCCAGCTTCTAGCCTCCCATGGAGGCTATTGAAGCATGGCAAAAGTTAAAAAAAGTTTTTAACAATATGAAAAAAATAAAAAAAATATGAAAGTTTAAATCACCCCCCCTTTTGCCCCATCCAAAATAAAACAATAAAAAAAAATCAAATCTACACATATTTGGTATCGCCGCGTTCAGAATCGCCCAATCAATAAAAAAAAACATTAACCTGATCGCTAAATAGCGTAGCGAGAAAAAAATTTGAAACACCAGAATTACGTTTTTTTGGTCGCCGCGACATTGCATTAAAATGCAATAACGGGCGATCAAAAGAACATATCTGCACAAATGTGGTACCAATAAAAATGTCATAAAAAAATAAGCCCTCACACGACCCCAGATCACGAAAAATGGAGACGCTACGGGTATCAGAAAATGGCACATTTTTTTTAGCAAAGTTTTGAATTTTTTTTCACCACTTAGATAAAAAATAACCTAGACTTATTTGGTGTCTATGAACTCGTAATGACCTGGAGAATCATAATGGCAGATCAGTTTTAGCATTTAGTGAATCTAGCAAAAAATCCAAACATAAAACCAGTGTGGGATTGCACTTTTTTTTGCAATTTCACCACACTTGGATTTTTTTTTCCCATTTTCTAGTACAAGACATGGTAAAACCAATGATGACGTTCAAAAGTACAACTCGTCCCGCAAAAAACCAGCCCTTGCATGCCCATATTGACGGAAAAATAAAAAAGTTATGGCTCTGGGAAGGAGGAGAGCGAAAAACGAAAACACAAAAACGAAAAAGGGCCGCGGCATGAAGGGGTTAAAGGTAAAAGTTATAAGACCATCTCAAAGCAGCTTGATGTTCCTGTGACTACATGTTTTTTTGCAGAAATTTAAGATCCATTGGACTGTAGCCAACCTCCCTGAACGTGGCCGCAGGAGGAAAACTGGTGACAAATCGAAGAGACGGATAATACGAATAGTACAAAAGAGCCCAGAAAAACTTCTAAATAGATTAAAGGTGAACTTCAAGGAACATCAGTGTCAGATCGCACCATCTGTTGTTGTATGAGCCAAAGTGGACTTCATGGGTGACGACCAAGGAAGACACCATTGTTCAAAAAAAATCATAAAAAGCAAGACTGGAATTTCCTAAACTACATGTTGACAAGCAACAGAGCTTCGGGGAGAATGTCCTTCTGGACAGATGAGGCAAAAATGGAACATTTTGGCAAGGCACATCAGCTATATGTTCAGATAGAAAAGTGAAGCACATGAAGAAAAAAAGAACACTGCCCCTACTGTGAAACATGGAGGAGGCTCTATTATGTTCTGGGGCTGCTTTGCTGCATCTGTCTAGAATCTTTGCAGGGTACAATTAAATCTCAAGACTATCAAGGGATTCTAGAGAGAAATATGCTGCCCAGTGTCAGAAAACTTGGTCTCAGTCGCAAGTCATGGGTCTTGCAACAGGATAATGACACAAAACACATAGCTATAAACACTCAAGAATGGCTAAGAGGAAAACATTAGACTCTTCTGAAGTGGCTTTCTATGAGCCCTGACCTAAATCCTATTGAGCATCTTTGAAAGAGCTGAAACATGCCATTTGGAAAAGGCAACCTTCAAACACGAGAAAACTGGAGCAGCTTGCTCTTGAGGAGTGGGCCAAAATATCTATCGAGAGGTGCAGAAGTCTCATTGACAGTTACAGGAATCGCTTGATTGCAGTGATTGCCTCAAAAGGTTGTGCAACAAATTATTAAGTTAAGGGTTAAGTTAAGGGTACCATCATTTCTGTCCAGGCCTATTTCATGAGTTTAATGAAATCCTGTGACAGCATGGTTGAAAAGCAATGTCTGACTTTCATTTGTTAATTTTTCATAGATTTTTTATTTATTATTACTTTTGTCAGAATCAAGTTATTTCTGTGACCATTGTGGCTTTTTCTGTCATCAAACGAGGTCAACAATTTTGACCACTTCTGTAATAGTGCCATTCAGGGTAATAGAACTAGAAAAGTAATTGCTAATTAGCCATTCTAGATTTGCAAGTATATCTGTATCATATAAACAGAGACATAACTTTAGACACAGGCAGTCAATTACATATATATTTATATATAATTATTGACTATTGTAGACTGAACAAAAATATGTAAGTATAGCCCTAATGATTTGAGATATATTATTAATGTGGGAGAGGACGCTAGACTATTATTGGGCATAAATGAGGATCCTGGTTGTTCCAATCACTTAGATGGGGGAAAAACAGCTCCTTTTAGGGGAGGAGTTCCTTCTAGGTTTATGCCCTTGGTTTCCCATGGTAATTTAGTGGATCTGTTTGAAGCGCAGGTCATGAAAGATGTGGAAGCACTAATATCAGAAGCCCCTCAATAATTTGACCTTAGAGGAAAACAAGCCCTGCGGGAGATACGCACCTGGGAGGATACAGTGGTGCGGGCTGCTGATAAGGGGGGCAAGACGGTGTTACTTCCCAGATCCTATTATATCGCCGAAGCAAAAAGGCAATTGTCAGATAGTACGGTATACAGGTTGCTACCAAATAGTCCGTTGCAAAAGTATAAAAGTAAGTTGAGATCCTATTTGAGAAAGTATGATGAATTGGGTATTATCACACAGAAAAAAGTGGAGAAATAGCTGCCGGAGTTCCCCACCAGACCCCACTGGTACCACATCCCTAAAGTGCACAAGTCTGTTCATTGTCCGCCTTGACGACCAATCGTGTCTGGGATAGGGTCGCTCACTGAGCCCCTGTCCCAGTACATTGATTGGTTGTTACACCCAATGCTTAAGGATATTCCTGCTTATTTGAAGGATACCAATTATTTCCTCAAAAGTATTCAAGATTTTGAATGGCAGGAGAATTATTCCTTAGCTTCGATAGATGTGGAAAGTCTGTACACGAGGATTCCCCAAAGGGCAGGAGTCAGGGCCATTGAGCAGATTTTGTGCCCTACGAGTAAAAGCCGTGAATTTATCGGGTTTATATGTGAGGGTCTGGATTTTATCCTTACGCATAATGCGTTTACGTTTTTGGATGATTGGTATGTGCAGGAGGTGGGGTCTGCGATGGGGACTCCGGCAGCTTGTACTTTCGCCAATCTATTCTTGGGTCTTTTTGAAGAAAAATATGTTTATGCCGATGGGAACACTTTTTTGCAACATATTAAATTCTATCAAAGATATATCGATGATATAGTAATGGTCTGGGATAGTACAGAGGAGGCTTTCAATAATTTTGTGTTACATCTAAATAGGAGTAATAGTATGAACATGGCCTTCACATCAGTTTTTGGAGGGCGGCGGTTGGAATTCCTGGATGTTTTGGTGGAGATTAAAAAAGATAAGATTTGTACATCATTGTACCGTAAACCTGTGGCAGCTAACACCATGATGCACTTTAAGAGCTTTCATTCTATGCACACAAAGCGGGCTTTACCCTGCAGCCAATTCCAAAGAGTGAGTAGAGTAAATAACACTGATGAGGGCTTTGAGCGGCAGTCAGAAGAGATGTTACGGAGATTCGAACATAGGGGTTACCCAGGAAGTTTATTGGCGTCAGCTAAGGATAGAGTAGCAAATGAGAGAAAGATGGGTAGTGAACATGTATTACCCATTCAGAATTCAGATGCAGAGAAAAGATTCACTTTTTGTTTTACATACAGTAACATGGATCAACAAATACGGTTGGCTATCAAAAGAAATTGGCATATCTTGGGACGAGACAGAGAGTTGGCGGGTGTTGTAGCCAGAGGCCCTTTGATAGCCAATAAAAGAAGTGTCAGACTAAGAGACAAATTAGTGAGAAACCGTATTACTAAGTTAAATCAGAACTGGTTAAATACTGCGGTACCGAAAGGCAATTTCAGGTACGGGCACTGTTCCTTTTGCAGACAACATGTAACAGATCGGGTCATTCATATGGGGGCATTAGAACATGTGGTGAACAATTTTATTACGTGCGGAACAGACCACGTGGTCTACGTGGTCTTCTGTCCCTGTAGATACTACTACATAGGGAAGACGATTCAGCCGATGTATGTCCGGTTCCATGAGCATTGCAGGTCAGTAGTAACAGGCAAAGTGGTACCGCGTCTGATCACCCATATTAAAGAAAAACACGAGGGCAATACAGAGAGTCTTACCTTTGCGGGAATCGAAAAAAATCAGTCTGCCGGCAAGAGGGGGTGATCTAGAAAACTTGCTCCTTAGAGCTGAAGCGAGATGGATCATGCGCAGTAATGCGATGGGACCCTTGGGCTTTAATGATAGGGTAGACATGTTGATATTTCTTTAGTTGAGGTGATAATGGACGAAGATAATAGCCAGGAATGCTTATCAATGGATTCTGTTTGTGGTACGAGAAATTCGCGCAATGCAATATCGCATGTATTTGTATGCACCATTTTTTCGGGAATAATAACATATGCTTATATTATCAGCCGTGATTTGTGAATTGGTTTATAGCATTTGATGTTGTTTTAAGTTGTGCTTTTTATAGTAAGTGTATTTTAAGGTTGTGGGAGGGATTTGGTGGTGGGGGGAGGTGTCATGGCCGGCACTATATTTCCGCCCCCCTACCCTTGCACTAACTGACCCGTAGAAGCGCAAGCACAGCGCGAAACGGCCGTCGTCCCTGTTCTCCCCTGCTCACACGAGCTTCGGCTCCTTCGCCCCCGGCCATGAATTTTATCTGGATATGTTACCAATAAAGGATTGAATTTTGTGAAGACTGGTGAGTGCCCTCATCTTTTCTTACATGTGGAATATTAATAAAAGTGCCTCCTGTTGAAGACTGCATAGTAAACAGGCATTAGAGCGTGAGGATACTAAAAATTAGCATTCTCAAAAAGGCTACCCATTACCCATCAGATAAAATAACAAAAAATATGAATGTACCAACATTAGTATTATAGATATTAGAGCAGATGCTTGCTGTAGGGATTAGTAACAAATAAAATGCTGTTAGTGTCTAGTCAATCACTATAATAAACAAAATAATACCACAACAGTTTCCGTCAGAAATTCCTAATAATTAGAATAGTCAGTCTACAGTGCTACACTATTACAAACAGACTTAGCCCTCATAGGCAAGGCTGTATTTGGTGTTTATGTTGCCCTAAGCACTTTAAGTGGTCATGTGGTAATTGAGACTAAGGGTATGTTAACACAAAATCTATTTCAAGCACTTTAACTTGCCCGAAAAATAACTAAATGTTAAATAGAATCTGTCACCTACTTTTTCGCATATAAGCTCGTATATAAGCTTCGGTCACCGCCATTAGGGGCTTATCTACAGCATTCTATAATGCTCGGGTCCGATGGGTATCGCGGTCCGGGTCTGGCACCTCCCATGCGATGATGTCCTCATCTTTTCTTCCTGCTGTGGCTCATGTACAGGCATACTTTGTCTGCCCTGTTCAGGGCAGAGCAAATTACTGCAGTGCGCAGGTGCCTGGAAAGGTCAGGGAGGTCTGGCGCCAGTACTTTGCTCTGCTCTCAACAGAGCAGATAAGTACGCCTGCGCAGCAGCTGCGGCAGGAAGAAAAGAAGAGGACGTCATTGCATGAAGATGGGAGGCGCAAGACCTGGACTGCGACACTCATCGACCCGAACTGGGACCGCCCCTGGGTGAGTATAATCTAACTCGTTTTTCTTATCTTTCAGTGTACATCGGGGCTTATCTACAGTATTACAGAATGCTGTAGATAAGCCCCTGATGCCGGTGGCTACAGGTCATTCTCAAATTTTGGGGTGACAGACTCCTTTTAAGGCAGATTAATTCCTCCTGCACAAGAAGGATTGTCAGAAGTGAACACTCTGTTTGCTCCTACCATCAGGACAATTACGCAATTGATCGACGGCAGATGGACAAGGCCGCTGCTGTCTTAAATACTAGGCCAGTTATTGGGAACTCACAGTGAAAATATGGTATATACAAAACCGATTCCAACTAGTGTTGAGCGATACCTTCCGATATTCGGAAATATCGGTATCGGATTGGATCGGCCGATATCCAAAAAATATCAGATATCGCCGATACTGATACCAGATCCCAATGCAAGTCAATGGGACAAAAATATCGGAATTAAAATAAACCCTTTCTTTCCTTGTAGGTTAATTCAACATGAAGGAAAACAACTAAGAATAATGTAGGATGTATTGGGGGAGGTGGAGGAGACATTAAAGGCATAGAGGATTAGCCCAATCAAATGGAATAGCAAGAATTAATTTTATTTTAAGATGTTCGGAGTTACAAAGATATTGACTATGTTAAGATTTTTTATATTTTGTCAGATATTTATGTTTCACTACTTCCATGCTCTTCACCTTCTGTACTTCTCCCACACTTTCTTCTTCATCATCCTCAGCAGCAGCAGCATCTTTTTCAACAACTTCTCCTTCACCTTTTTCATCTTCTTCTTCTTCACCTTCTTCCTATTATTCTTTTACATTCTTCATATTTTGTTTATACAACTATTATTCTTCGTCATATTCTACTTCTTCATCTTCTTCATATTCTTCTTCTTCATCATATTCTTATTTGTGACAGGCCTTCCTGTAGTTGTTATCTATAAAAGTTTGAAGATTACACCTTCTGTTCTGCCTGTCACAAAAGATTTACAAGCATTCCTGTAGTTGTTATCTATAAAAGTTTAAAGATTACACCTTCCGTTCTGTCTGTCACAAAACATTTACAACAGGATTTGACCGCGTTCAGTTTGGCCTGCAGCAGCAGGTTTTTTCCAGGGGCACCACGAGGAGAAACAAACTCACCCCCGTACACTGCTTAGTCTTCTTCTGCTTATAATTTAGATAATATCTTTTGCTCTGATTTTTAGTCTTATGCTTAATGTTCTTCTGCTTTTTGGTCTGCAGCCTTTTGTTCTTCTGCTTCTTGGTCTTCAGGGTCGTCGTCACCAGGGTCGTCATCTCCGGGGTTGTTATGTTCTTCAGGGTGGTCTTCAGGGTCGTCGTCTCCAGGGTCATCATCTTCGGGGTCGTCGTCTTCTTCGGGTGTGGTCTTCAAGGTCGTCGTCTTTAGGGTTGTCATCAGGGAGATCCAGAGTGATTAAAGCATTTCAAAAAGCTTGAACTTGGAAATGTAGCAGAAGGTACAAGAGGTACAAGAAGGCTGAGGAACTGCCGAGAACCAGCTGATGGTACTGGAACCCGGATGGCTACCGAAGTTACAAGAGCCAATGGAACTAACGAGGACCAGCTGACGGTACTGGAACCTGGTTACTAAGCAGGAGGAACCCGTGCCAAAAAGCACTACCAAGGACCACCAGATGTTGGTGGAACTCGGATACCCAGAAGGAGGCACCTAAGCCAAATGCTCTGCCTGGAACCAGCTGACGGTACTGGAACCAGGATGGTGGAGCAGAAGGTACAAGGGACAAAGACACTGCTGAGAATCAGCTGATGGTGCTGGAACCCGGATGGGTAGCTGAAGGCACAAGAGCCAATGGAACTACCGAGGACCAGCTGACGGTACTGGAACCTGGTTTCTAAATTGGAGGTACCCGTGCCAGAAAGCACTACTTTGGACCACCAGATGATGGTGGAACTCGGATAGCCAGAAGGAGGCAATTCAGCCAAATTCTCTGCCTGGAACCAGCTAATGGTACTGGAACCAAGGGGACCTATTCAAGATTTTCTTCCAAAGAACCAGCTAATGGTGCTGGAACTCAGGTAGGCAGCAGAAGGTCCACAGGAAAAAAAAATTGCTAGGCCGCGAGCCGGCCATAGTTACCGAAAACCCACAGTCCCACAGGGGGAGCTTGTCCTATTGGCACTACGGAACCAGCCTTGATTGCCAGTTCCCACAGCCAACATAGGAAGCACCTAAACTGCAGGCACCATATAGTTGGCTAACCCGACCGCAACCCAACAGGACAGAGTATTGAAGGCAAAGTGACCTTGACACTACCTGGAAACAGCTGGCATGCTGGAACCAGGATGGTTAGGAGGGAGTACCCGTGCCAAAGACACTGCCGGGAAACAGCTGGCGGTGCTGGAACCCGGATGGGTAGCTGAAGGTACAAGAGCCAATGGAACTACCGAGGACCAGCTGACGGTACTGAAACCCGGTTACTAAGCAGGAGATACCCGTGCCAGAAAGCAATACCAAGGACCACCAGAAGTTGGTGGAACTCAGATACACAGAAGGAGGCACCTAAGCCAAAGGCTCTGCCTGGAACCAGCTGACAGTACTGGAACCAGGATGGGGAGTAGGAGGTACAAGAGCAAAAGACACTGTTGAGAGCCAGCTGATGGTACTGGAAACTGGATGGGTAGTAGAAGGTACAAGAGCCAATGGAACTACCGAGGACCAGCTGACGGTACAGGAAACCGATAACTAAGCAGGAGGTACCCGTCCCAGAAAGCACTACCAAGGACCACCAGACAATGGTGGAACTCGGATACCCAGAACGAGACACCTAAGCCAAAGGCTCTGCCTGCAACAAGCTGACGGTACTGGAACCAGGATGGGGAGCAGAAGGTGCAAGGGACAAAGACACTGCTGAGAATCAGCTGATGGTACTGGAACCCGGATGGGTAGCTGAAGGTACAAGAGCCAATGGAACTACCGAGGACCAGCTGACGGTACTGGAACCTGGAGCAGGTGTTGACTGTGCAGACAGCACTTCCGAGCAGAAACTGGCGGTGTTGGAGCCCAGGGATTACAGTAGAAACAGAGTGTAGGCTGAGGCCTAATTGGAGCAAGTTGAAAGGAACCTGTAACCCCCCCCCCAAAGCGTTTGTAACTAAAAGAGCCACTTGTGCAGCACTAATGTTGCACAAGGAAAAGGTGGCTCTTTTATTTATGCTCCTTGCGCACGCTGAAGTTAACACTTTTAAAATGTGCCCCCTCATACCGTGAAACCGTCCCGGAGGTGGGACTTTCCTTCATAATGAGACGCCGCACAGCCGTCATTCATACCCCCTTGGCGCCGGGCGCTGCCTCCTCAACGTTGTTTGAATCTGTCCCAGTGCCTGCGCTGTTATGTTATCCCTTGGGCATGCGCAGTTAGCACTGCCAGTCTTCTGACATCATTTGTTGTCAGGCTGACTGCGCCTTTGCGGCAACATTGCCCGAGATTCCGCCCCGCAGTGTCTTCTGATTTATTCACACTGCGGGGCTGGAATTCATGGGCATGCACAATGCATATCTTTGCCTCTCACTCATCTCCTTCCGCCTTCTTCAGACTGTGCCGTGTCAGCTGATCCCTAAGCGCATGCCACAGCGATGCCGCACAGTCTGAAAAAGGCGGAGGGAGATGAGTGAGAGGCGAAGATAGGCACTGCGCATGCCCATGAATCCAAGCCCAGGAGCGCGGGATCTCGGGCATCTTGGCCGCACAGGTGCAGTCAGCCTGACATCAAATGATGTCAGAAGACGAGCAGCGCTAACTGCTCATGGCCAAGGGATAACATAATAGCACAGGCTCCTGGACAGATTCAAACAACGCTTAGGAGGCGGCGCACGATGCCAAGGGGTTATGAATGACAGCTGTGCCCCATCTGATTAGGACAGAAAGCCCCGCCTCCGGGACTTTCACGGTATGAGGGGACATATTTTATAAGTGTTTAGTTCAGCGTGTGCAAGGAGCCAGGGCCGGCTCCAGGTTTTCGAGGGCCCCGGGCGAAAGAGTCTCAGTGGGCCCCCCCCTTTAACACATACCCCGATTTATGATGCACAGATACGGCAGAGAAATGTATAGTACAATGCCAGATTTCGCTTCTAACATGAGTGACAGCTATTGTAGATTCTGCAGTGTATATATACAGGAGGAAAGGTGCTGTGCAGTGTATATATACAGGAGAGGTGCTTTTCTGTTTTGAGTTTTTCTATGAAACAAAGACTTTTCTACATAAACAACGTTGTTTGGTTTTGCGGCCCCAACAGATCTGTGCTACAAAGTAACAGGCGGCTCGGGCATTAATGAGGGACCTGATGCTGAATCCTTTCCACAAACCCTAATGACCCAATTAGTGCCCCGTCATTAGAAGCTCATTAAACGCCTCCCTGTCCTGAGCAGTCATGTATAGTATGGGGGGATCCTGCAGCCCACCCCCTGACTGCTCCATACCATGCACTGCCCTCTGTCGCGCTCACTATTATCCTGTGCATTTCTCCTTCATCGTTACCCCATGTTACACTTGTCACCCCCCACTACAGAGTAGCAGGACAGCCAATGTCACCCCGTACCGGACCCTAATGGCAGCAGGAAATGTCTGCTCCTCTATTGGGTTGGAACCTGATTTAATCAAGGAATAATGTGGATTTGTTGCCGGTGGCCGCAGGGGAAGGGTTAAGTGATGCCATGTCCGTGGTGGGAGCAGTGGCAGCTGCTGGGACCTGGACAGACACAAACAATTTTGCTGTGACTGCACAGTGTGATGTGGAGGAGAGAAGCTGAGACTCCGGAGCAGAAATCACCTACATGCCAGCACTGGGCAGAGTCCCTCCAGTCACCAGCCTGGGGCCACAGGGCCCCAACCTACAGCCCCCAGCTCAGATTTATCCATGGCAGCAGCTCCCCTTCCTCCTGGCATCTGGTTAACCCCATTTATGCGTGTCGGATTGTTATCTTTAAGGTTCAGCAATAACCTTCATACAGATGGGAAGGGGTTAAGCTTCTTCCTACCCCACTGGTGCAGGTTTGGTGCAGCATGCATGTATTCTGGGTGAGCTGGGTGGCTGCAGGCTGCACCCCACCAGCTGCTCCTCCAGACATTACCCACATTTTTAGGCAGCGGAGACAGACAGCAGCAGACTGAGCCACAACTGCAACCACTGCTGGATACCTTTGCACTCAGGCACTGGTAGGACGGAGCTCCTCTGGAATCTGCCTGATAAACTTCAGCACTGTCTGCAGCCACCCAGGGGGGAGAGCAGAGAACGTGCTCTCTCCGCCCACAATGTCACACTGGCTGCCTTCTCTTAACCCCTATGTGTGCCTGCCTGGCTGCACTGACTGAGTGAGAAGATGCTTGTGTCAGAGCTGGCACATAGGGGTTAAGAGAACGCAGCCAGCAGTGACTTTGTGGGGGGAGATGGCATGTTATCTCCTGCTCTGCTCTCCCAGCTGTATCTATGACAGCATGAGTGGGCCCCCCTCTCTCCCCAGGGCCCCGGCATTTGCCCGGGATGCCGGGTGCTGACGCCGGCCCTGCAAGGAGCACAACTAAAAGAGCCACCTTTTCCTTATTCAGCATTACTGCTGCACAAGATGGCTCTTTTAGTTACAAATGCTTGGGGGGGCAGGTTCCCTTTAATTTCTGTAGTAGTGTGAGTGTGGAGGGAGCAGGAGAAATTGCCAGATACACAGCAGGGGAGCAGCTGACGTTACTGAACCCCAATAACAGAGGAGCAGCTGTTGACTGTGCAGACAGCACTTGCGAGCAGCAACTGGCGGTGTTGGAGCCCAGGGTTAATGCTAGAAACTGAGTGGAGAAATTGCCGCACACACAGCAGGGGAGCAGCTGGTGTTACTGAACGCCAATAACAGAGGAGCAACTGTTGACTATGCAGACAGCACTTCCGGGCAGCAACAGGCGGTGTTGGAGCCCAGGGTCAATCATGGTGTAGGCCGAGGCCTAATTGGAGCAAGTTTAATATCTGAAGTATAGTGTTAGTGTGGAGGTAGCAGGAGCAATTGCTGGATACACAGCTCGGGATCAGCTGACATTACTGAAACCCAATAACATGGCAGCAAGTGTTGACTGTGCAGACGGCACTTCTGAGCAGCAACTGGCGGTGTTGGAGCCCAGGGTCAATCATTGTGTTGGCCGAGGCCTAATTGGAGCAAGTTTAATATCTGATGTAATGTGAATGTGGAGGGAGCAGGAGACATTGCCGGACACACAGCAGGGGAGCAGCTGACGTTACTGAACCCCACTAAAACAGGAGCTAGTGTTTTTCTCTGTGCAGATGGCACTTCCAAGCAGCAACTGGCGGTGTTGGAGCCCAGGGAATCCAGGAGAAGCAGAGTGTAGGCAGAAGCTGAATTTGTGCTAGTTTAATATCAGTTGTAGTGTGAGTGTGGATGGAGCAGGAGAAATTGCCGGATACACAGCTGGGGATCAGCTGACATTACTGAAACCCATTAACACGGCAGCAAGTTTTGACTATGCAGATGGCACTTCTGTGCAGCAACTGGCGGTGTTGGAGCCCAGGGAACCCAAGAGAAACAGAGTGTAAGCTGAGGCCTACACTTGAAGCAGTTTAATATCTTTTGTAGTGTGAGCATGGATGGAGCAGGACAAATTGCCGGATACACAGCTGGGGATCAGCTGACGTTACTGAAACCCAATAACACGGCAGCAAGTGTTGATTTCGCAGATGGCACTTCTGAGCAGCAACTGGTGGTGTTGGATCACAGGGTCAATCAAGGGGTAGGCCGAGGCCTAATTGGAGCAAGCTTAATATCTGATGTAATGAGAATGTGGAGGGAGCAGGAGACATTGCCGGACACACAGCAAGGGAGCAGCAGACGTTACTGAACCCCACTAACACAGGAGATAGTGTTTTTCTCTGTGCAGACAGCACTTCCGAGCAGCAACTGGCGGTGTTGGAGCCCAGGGTCAATCAGGGTTTAGGCCAGGGTCTAATTGGAGCAAGTTTAATATCTGATGTAATGTGAATGTGAAGAGAGCAGGAGACATTGCCGGACACACAGCAGGGGAGCAGCTGACGTTACTGAACCCCACTAACACAGGAGCTAGTGTTTTCCTCTGTGCAAACGACACTTCTGAGCAGCAACTGGCGGTGTTGGAGCCCAGGGAATCCAGGAGAAGCAGAGTGTAGGGTGAGTGTTGACGGAGCAGGAAAAATTGCCGGATGCACAGCTGGGGATTAGCTGACGTTACTGAAACCCTATAACACTGGGTCATGTGTTAACTGTGCAGACGGCACTTCTAAGCAGCAATTGGCAGTGTTGGAGCCCAGGAATTACAGTTCAGGTGGTAGAAACATGAACAAAACAGGAGACCTGGATACGGTTGCCAACCAATTATTTCATCTGGAAGAGGAGTGGCAAATTCCTGCAAGATCCAGGCCTTTTTCATTTTCAGAAAAGTAAACGTTATTGGAGGATAGTGGCATCCCACGGTCTGTTAGTACACCACCTGCGGCACTAAAGACGCGTTCCGATAATACACTAGCAGCAGGGCAAGCCAGCACCTCCAATGCATACTGTCTAAGCTCTGGCCATGTACCCAGCTTAGAGACCCAAAACTTGAAGGGGGAAGAGCCGTCTGGGAGTACAGTGAGAGGGCAAGACATGTAGTCTGTCACCATCTGATGGAAACGTTGCCTCCTGCTGACTGCAGCCGTCTGTGATGGTGTAGAAATTTGTGGCGAGCACAGAAAACTTTGCCAAAGTTGGGCCATACTGTTCTTGCCTTGTGCTGAGGCACTCCTTCTGCACCCTCTTTGTGCAGAGCTTCCTCCACTGCCTCGACGCACTGAGCTGCTTTGTAAAGCACTAGCAGCCATGCTCCCGGTTGGACTGGAGAAGATGATGGAATGCACCAGTGTGTCTTGGTACTCCCTTATTTTACGCTCCTGGTTCAACGGTGTTATGGGCTTTGTAAGTTGTCCCACTAGCGAGGATCAAGGAGGGTGTACACCCAATTATCAGCCATGTTGAGAATGTGGGCGATGTGGCGATCATTTCTCAGGCACTGCACCATGAAATCAACCATGTGCTGCAGACTGCCAACTAGCAAAGAAACACTGTCCCCTGCTTGAGGCATCACCCCACCCTCGCTCTACATACTGACTACTGGAGCATTGTGTAACTCCCTCTTCTGGACAGATATCTTCCTCCTCCACAGGAACTGGAGTATGAGGAGGAGTCAATGTGTACATACTGGATTCCTGCAATCCTTGGAGTTGGCAGAACATGTACAGCGCCAATCGCAAGATCTGTACCCGGCTCCACAACATTAACCAAATGGGCAGTGAGGGAAAGCTATCGTCCCTGTCCGTGGTGACTGGTCCACGCATCTGTGGTGAGGTGGACCTTGCTACTGACGGCGTTTAGTAGCGCATGTTTAATGTTTCTCTCCACATGCTTTTGCAGGGCAGGGACGGCTTGCCTGCTGAAATAAAAGTGGCTGGGCACGTTGTATTGTGGGACTGCCAATGCCATCAAGTTACGGAAGTTGTCAATCTCAACCAGCCTGAATGACAGCATTTCAAGGGACAGTAGTTTTGCAATGCCAGCATTCAGAGCCTGTGCTCGGGGGTGGTTTGCTGAGAATGGCCACCTTTTCTCCCATGCCTGTGCTACCGATGGCTGTAGACTGGGCTGAGAGTGTGAGGATGACAGTGAACGTGGTGCTGTGGGTGGAATTACAATTGGTCTCTGTACAACAGTGCCAGAGGTTCTTCCATGGCGATCCTGTGAGGAAGCCGAACCAGCTGTGTGTGGGCTGGAGGAAGAGGCTACAACATGAGCTGAAGAGGTGGTAGGTGCTGCTGTAGATTGGCGTAGGTCTTCAGTGTGTTTTTGTAACTCCACCGCATGCTTGGTCTGCACATGTTTAAACATATTTGTGGTATTGAGGTTGCTGACACTTTTCTCTCTTTTGACTTTCTGATTACACAGCTTGCATTTGACAAAGCAAATGTCATCTGCAACTTTGTCAAAAAAGGACCAGGCACTGCAAGTCTTGGGAGGGCCCTTTTTGGGCTTTGGAAAGGACATGCTCCTAATTGGTGCCGAAAGTGGAGGCTAAAGGCAACGCAGTCTTCCCTCTCCCTCTCCCTCTTTGGGCCGTTCGGGGAATCTCTTCCTCAGAGCTGCTCCCACCACCTTCCTGTACCTCACGCCATGATGGGTCAAGGACCTCATCATCTACACTACCCTCTTCCAACAATTGCTTCTCCTGGGTTGTCTCGGCAGCACAGTATGCACCAGAAAGTGTAATTTGATTCTCATCATCAGATGCCTACTGAGGTGTGCTGACCATAGGCACTGGCCCACCCGCCTCTTCAGATTGAGAGAGACAAAGCAGTTGTGCATCACTGCATATTGCTTCTTCAGTTTCTCGAATGCTGCTTGGCTGGCCCCCTCTTTCCAAGCCAAGAGATTCAGAGAACAGAAGTAGAGATGGCTCCTGTCCTGGGCTCTCTGACTGCCTGGGCAATTTGGCAAGTGGTGAAGAGACAGATGGATGCTCTTTAATGCTCTGTGCCTGAGAAGATGTGGCACTAATTGAAGTCAATGCGTTAGCTGCCATCCATCCGACAATGGCTTCAATTTGTTTGTCCCACAGCAGTGGGGTACGGCGAGCTCCTACAAAGCTGCGCATGAAGGACTGTTCCCCTGCTAAAACTTGAGGATGATGAGTCGCTGGTGCCCGCAGCAAGCACATAATCCCCACGTCCTCTTCCTGCAGAAACGCCACGGCCTTCTTCATCTTGGTAGACTGATAAAGATAGGCAGAAAATTACTAAGGCCATAGTGTGCTTATTCCTGAACAGCTCCTAACAGGTATAAGAAACACTAATTTTATAAAGTGTGGACTAGACTTTAATATGAGCTATGAGCTTTAATATGAGTTGTGGCCTACACAACTGTAAAGTGGAGTGTTTGGTGAACTTTATTAACTTTTTGTTTTTTTTGCAGAACAAACTACAGTGTGAGCTGCACTCACACACAGACCATGCAGACAGCCGTGAACGGCGCTGCAAGGCCAAAAAAAGCTCCTCTATGTACTCCTATATAGTGTTTTTCCACAATCTAGCAGGATACGGATGGATACCCACTAATAGGATAAATCAGGACAAAATGAGCAGCAGGCAGCACTAATTGAAAAAAGGACAATGGAACAGTGTGAGGCAGTGACACACACTGAGCTGTCTACAACCGGCTGTGGCTGCAGAACTGGCTACAAAGTGAGCTGCACTCACAGAGACCTTGCAGACAGTCGTCAACAGTGCTGCAAGGCAAAAACAAGGTTCTCACACAGCGGTTGTTAAATTAGCTTGGGGAAAGCACAATGAAGCAAATCGCTATCTCAAACTGGCCCTCAGTCAGAACACAGCATCCTGTCCCTAACTGAATTCACAGCAGAGTGAACCCAAAATGGCGGCGGCGACTTTTCTAGTGCATCATGACTAGAGTTGAGCGACCTTGACCTTTTTAGAGTCGAGCCGGGTTTCGCGAAACCCGACTATCTCAAAAGTCGAGTCGAGTGGAATCGGCCGATTATCGCGAAAAGTTGGGGATCGACCGAAACACGAAACCCAATGCAAGTCAATGGGGGAGCATAGTCGTCAGGGAGTAGAGGCCAGGAAAACATGTACATTGTATTGGCAAAAACATCCGTTCTTGCTACTGAAGCTTGTCAATCGTAATTTAGCTTATAATAATTGTAAGGCATTTGAAATTGGGGGTCATTTGGCTAAAGTTGTGGGGGTAGGGCTGGTTCAAGCAATTAGTGGGCCAAGGACATCTGGACCACGTCACGGCAGTGGAGCAGGGAGAGGTAAGTATTTCAACTTTGCAAGTGCTGTGATCCTGAGCAAGAGGGGGGGCCCACTCGTTGGCATTGGCTCTGGCACAGGGCCCCTCAAAGTACAGCGGTGTGTTTGCACGGCGTGGGCGCCTCCCACCGGCAGCAACACTTTTGCGTACTATGAGAGACCCTGTGCCAGTGACGTCGCCAACGAGTATTCCTCCCCCCACCTGATGAAGGAACCTGCACCTTCATCTGCACCTTCCTCTTTGTCCCCGTGTAATGTGGTATGGTATGCGGGAAGGGGGACCTGACTTTCAGCAGGGTCACAATCTTGCAGTGTAGCGTGCACGGGGAATGTTGTGTTATGGGTCAGTGTACCAGCAGACTCATCTATCACTGGCTGGGCAATGGGCAGGATGAGGAGGAAACACAGATATAGGCCCAAAGAATAAAGTGAGCTAAATGCAGTTCAAAATTGTTAACAGGACTAACCAGGGGGCATTGTTTTGTTCAGTGGAGGACAACTGGAATGAGAGGCTGACACAAAGAGTAGGCCCAAATCTGTAAGTAGTCTAAATGCAGTTCAAAATTGGCAAGAGTAGTAAACAGGCGGCACAGCTTTGTTCACTGTAGGAGAACAGCAAGGAGCGGCAGACACAGATAGAAGGCCCCAACCCAACTAGTAGGCCTAATGCAGTGTAGTTTTCAACAACCACTAAACGAGAGTCGGAAGACCGAAGCAATGGAGAGGAAACCTGGGGAACACCTTGGAGTGGAACACACCGTCTATACACCCCATACCCAATTTGTAGGCCTAATGCAGTGTAGTTTTCTACAACTACTAAACGAGAGTTGGAAGACCGAAGCAATGTAGACGAAACCTGGGAAACACCTTGGAGTGGAACACACCGTCTCTACACCCCATACACAATTTGTAGGCCTAATGCAGTGTAGTTTTCTACAACTACTAAACGAGAGTCGGAAGATCGAAGCAATGGCGAGGAAACCTGGGGAACACCTTGGAGTGGAACACACCGTCTCTACACCCCATACCCAATTTGTAGGCCTAATGATGTGTAGTTTTCTACAACTACTAAACGAGAGTCGGAAGACCGAAGCAATGGCGAGGAAACCTGGGGAACACCTTGGAGTGGAACACACCGTCTCTACACCCCATACCCAATTTGTAGGCCTAATGCAGTGTAGTTTTTAACAACTACTAAACGAGAGTCAGAAGATTGAAGCAATGGCGAGGAAACCTGGGGAACACCTTGGAGCGGCAGACACCGTTAGTAGGCAATACCGAAGTAGTAGCCCCAATGCAGTTTTCAAATTC
This sequence comes from Ranitomeya imitator, assembly GCF_032444005.1. Lineage (NCBI taxonomy): Eukaryota > Metazoa > Chordata > Amphibia > Anura > Dendrobatidae > Ranitomeya > Ranitomeya imitator. Next base: position 126,387,276 of record NC_091285.1, read on the forward strand.
CTAGAGGCTGAAAACCAGACTATTGACGCTCAGCTTTTTTCAAAGGAGGACAGCTGTATTGAGTGGCGCAGACAGACACAGGTAGTAGGCCTTAAACCAAAAATGTGGCTCAATGCAGTTTAAAAAAGGTTACAGGGGTACTCAGGCAGCATTGGTCTGGTCAGTGGAGGACTATTTCAATTATGGACCGCAGACAGACTTTGTACGCCTACTATTAAAAAAAGGATGCTCTATGCAATTAAAAATAGGTTCCAGGGGTACACGGGCAGCAGTGGTGTGGTCAGTGGAGGAGTATTGGAAGGAGGGACCACAAACAGGCGTAGTAGGCCTAACATAACAAAATTTGTCTGTAGGCACTTTAAAATTGGTTCCAGGGGTACACGGGCAGCAGTGGTGTGGTCAACGGAGGACAATTTGAATTAGGGACTGCAGACAGACTTTGTAGGCTGTCCCCTGTGGACCATGCATCCAACAAATTAACCCAGTGTGCCGTAATGGACACGTAACTTTTTGTGGACATGCCTACTGGTCTATGTGTCTCTTGTCAGGTCAGGTACACCTTTCTACTGTTTGATTGCCTGAGTGCTATGACAATGCAGAATTTTTCATGCCGGTGGAGGGCTGGGATGGCTTTTCTCGCAAAAGAAGTGATGACTGGGTAGCTTGAACCATGGTACAGAATAGTTCATCTGGGCTTTCTAAATATAAAACAAAGAAAAAAAGTAGGCTCCATGCACTTTCAGCTGGGTTCCAGGGGTACACGGCCAGCATTGGTCTGGTCAGTGGAGAACTATTGGAAGGAGGGCCCGCAGACAGGCTTCGAAGGCCTAACATAATAAAATTGGGCTGTAGGTACTTTATAATTGGTTCCAGGGGTACACGGGCAGCAGTAGACAGGTCAGTGGAGGCCTAGTGGAAGGAGGGACCGCAGACAGGCTTCGAAAGCCTAACATAATAAAATTAGGCTGTAGGCACTTTATAATTGGTTCCAGGGGTACACGGGCAGCAGTGGTCTGGTCAGTGGAGATCTAGTGGAAGGAGGGACCGCAGACAGGCTTCGAAGGCCTAACATAATAAAATTGGGCTGTAGGCACTTTACAATTGGTTCCAGGGGTACACGTGCAGCAGTGGTCTGGTCAGTGGAGACCTACTGGAAGGAGGGACCGCAGACAGGCTTCGAAGGCCTAAGATAATAAAATTGGGCTGTAGGCACTTTATAATTGGTTCCAGGGGTACACGGGCAGCAGTAGACAGGTCAGTGGAGGCCTAGTGGAAGGAGGGACCGCAGACAGGCTTCGAAGGCCTAACATAATAAAATTGGGCTGTAGACACTTTGAATTCTCTTGCAGGGGTACACAGGCAGCATTGGTGTTGTCAGCGGAGGCCGATTGTAATGAGTGTCCGCCAGTTAGTAGTCCCAAACAATACATACATAATAATGTCTCGCATTACAACAAAACGAAAACACAAAAGGGTGCAATCATTAGGTACAGGGGTAGGCTCCTCTGCGTAGTTTCAGACCTAGTAATTTGGCACAAAGTATTTTCTTGGGTAAATATAGGACACTGCCCCTGACTATGTTAAGTACCATCATACATGTCAACACAATGGTATTGTCAGTGGCAAGAATTTACGGATGTCAGCGCATAGACTAAACATTGGTGGAACTGTGAGAGATAATTGTGCAAGTGGTAGAGCAATGTTTGAGCTGGGGGTGGGGGAACTCTCTTGTGGCCGGCGGTACAGGCCCAGGGCCCCTCATGTTACAACAGTGAGTCTGACGTTGGGTGCGCACCACCACCGCAAGAGACACTTTATTGTACTATGAGGGACCCAGTGGCAGTGCCGTCCACCAAAAGCGGGCACACCCACCTCTTCAGACAAACAGCACTCTCACGGGTGCTTGCGCCAAGTGGCGATACCACGGCCCCGTGTGGGGAGTTTGGCCATTTAGGGAGGTGTAAACATGTCGTATGCTGGACAATCAGCTGCTGCAAATTATGAGATTGGTAAAGTCATTCAGAGTAGTCCACAGGCAATACCTTTTCATAGGAAAGCTAGGTGTCGGCCGGGCAAGGTGGGGCAAAAGAATTCGAAATCCAGTTGTGGTTCACTTTAATGAAGCTTAGATCATCAACATTTTGGGTAGCCAGACGAGTCCTTTTTTCGGTTAATATTGAACCTGCAGCACTGAATACTCTTTCTGATAGGACACTAGCTGCAGGGCAAGCAAGCTCCTGCAATGCATATTCTGCCAATTCTTGCCAGGTGTCTAATTTGGATGCCCAGTAATCAAATGGGAATGACGGTTGAGGTAGAACATCGATAAGGGATGAAAAATAGTTAGTAACCTGTCATGATCCCAATGGCAGGGGATCACAAAAGGACAAGCACAAAAAACAAAACAAACTCTAGGGTGATGGAAACTGAGCTGACCGCGATCCTGAACCTCAACACACAACTAGCTGTAGCCGGGGAACGTGCCTACGATGATTCCTAGACGTCTCGCGCCAGCCGAAGAACTAACTTTCCCTATTAGAAGAAACACAGACCTCTATTGCCTCCAGAGAAACACCCCACAGAAATAGCAGCCCCCCACATGTAATGACGGTGAAATGAGAGGAAAGCACATACGTAGTTATGAAAACAGATTGAGCAAAATGAGGCCCGCTAAAGCTAGATAGCAGAGGATACAAAAGTGAACTGCGCGGTCAGCGAAAACCCTACAAAAAAACCATCCTGAAATTACTTGAACTCATGTTCCAACTCATGGAACATGAGGAGTAATATCAGCCCACTAGAGCAACCAGCAAAAAGGAATCACATATCTGCAAGCTGGACTAAGACAAAAATTAAGCAAAACGTGGAACAGGAAAATCAAAAACTTAGCTTGTCCTGAAGAATACAGAAGCGGGAAGCAGAGGTAACAAGACACACTGATTACATTGATAGCCGGCGAGGAAATGACAAGAAAGCCAGGTTAAATAGGAAACTCCCATATCCTGATAGAACAGGTGGACACCAGAGACCGCAGAGAACACAAGTCACCCAGTACCATCTGTAACCACCAGAGGGAGCCCAAAAACAGAATCCACAACAGTACCCCCCCCCTTGAGGAGGGGTCACCGAACCCTCACGAGAACCACCAGGGCGACCAGGATGAGCCCTATGAAATGCACGGACCAAATCAGCAGCATGAACATCAGAGGCAACCACCCAAGAATTATCCTCCTGACCATAACCCTTCCACTTGACCAAATATTGGAGTTTCCGTCTGGAAACACGAGAATCCAAGATCTTCTACACAACATACTCCAATTCTCCCTCCACCAGCACCGGAGCAGGAGGCTCAAGCGAAGGAACAACAGGTACCTCATACTTCCGCAACAACGACCGATGGAACACATTATGAATAGCAAACGATGCCGGGAGATCCAAACGAAACGACACAGGGTTAAGAATTTCCAAGATCCTATAGGGACCGATGAACCGAGGCTTGAACTTAGGAGAAGAGACCTTCATAGGAACAAAACGAGAAGACAACCACACCAAGTCCCCAACACGAAGTCGAGGACCCACGCGGCGACGGCGATTAGCAAACTGCTGAGCCCTCTCCTGGGACAACTTCAAATTGTCCACCACATGACTCCAAATCTGATGCAACCTATCCACCACCATGTCCACTCCAGGACAATCAGAAGGCTCCACCTGACCAGAGGAAAAACGAGGATGAAACCCCGAATTACAAAAGAAAGGAGAAACCAAGGTAGCAGAACTAGCCCGATTATTAAGGGCAAATTCGGCAAGCGGCAAAAAGGTAACCCAGTCATCTTGATCAGCAGAAACAAAACACCTTAAATAAGTTTCCAAGGTCTGATTAGTTCGTTCCGTCTGGCCATTCGTCTGAAGATGGAATGCAGACGAAAAGGACAAATCAATGCCCATCTTAGCACAGAACGTCCGCCAAAATCTAGACACAAACTGGGATCCCCTGTCAGAAACGATGTTCTCCGGAATCCCATGCAAACGAACCACGTTCTGAAAAAACAGAGGGACCAACTCAGAGGAGGAAGGTAACTTAGGCAAGGGTACCAGATGAACCATCTTAGAAAAGCGGTCACACACAACCCAGATGACGGACATTTTTTGAGAGACAGGGAGATCCGAAATAAAGTCCATGGAAATGTGCGTCCAAGGCCTCTTCGGGATAGGCAAAGGTGACAACAATCCACTGGCCCGAGAACAGCAAGGCTTAGCCCAAGCGCAAACTTCACAAGACTGCACAAAAGAACGCACATCCCTCGACAAAGAAGGCCACCAAAAAGACCTGGCCACCAAGTCTCTAGTACCAAATATTCCAGGATGACCTGCCAGCGCAGAAGAATGGACCTCAGAGATGACTCTACTGGTCCAATTATCCGGAACAAACAGTCTTTCAGGCGGACAACGATCAGGTTTATCCACCTGAAACTCCTGCAAAGCACGTCGCAAGTTTGGGGAGACAGCCGACAAAATCACCCCATCCCTAAGGATACCAGTGGGCTCAGAATTTCCAGGGGAGTCAGGCACAAAACTCCTAGAAAGAGCATCCGCCTTCACATTCTTTGAACCTGGCAGGTATGAAACCACAAAATCGAAACGGGAGATAAACAGTGACCAACGAGCCTGTCTAGGATTCAGACGCTTGGCAGACTCAAGGTAAATCAGATTTTTGTGATCAGTCAAGACCACCACACGATGTCTAGCACCCTCAAGCCAATGACGCCACTCTTCAAATGCCCACTTCATGGCCAAAAGCTCCCGATTACCAACATCATAATTCCGCTCAGTGGGCGAAAACTTTCTAGAAAAGAACGCACATGGCTTCATCACTGAGCAATCGGAGCTTCTCTGTGACAAAACCGCCCCCGCTCCAATCTCGGAAGCATCAACCTCAACCTGAAAAGGAAGCGAAACATCTGGCTGACGCAACACAGGAGCAGAAGAAAACCGGCGCTTAAGTTCCTGAAAGGCCTCCACAGCCGCAGGAGACCAATCAGCAACATCAGCACCCTTCTTAGTCAAATCCGTCAAAGGCTTAACAACACTAGAAAAATTAGTTATGAAACGACGATAAAAATTAGCAAAGCCCAAGAACTTCTGTAGACTCTTAAGAGATGTAGGCTGCGTCCAGTCACAAATAGCCTGAACCTTGTCGGGATCCATCTCAATAGTAGAAGGGGAAAAAATATACCCCAAAAAAGAAATCTTCTGGACTCCAAAGAGACACTTTGAACCTTTTACAAACAAAGAATTGGCCCGCAGGACCTGAAACACCTTCCTGACCTGCTGAACATGGGACTCCCAGTCATCTGAAAAAACCAAAACATCATCCAAATACACAATCATAAATTTATCCAGATATTCACGGAAAATATCGTGCATAAAGGACTGGAAGACAGAAGGAGCATTAGAAAGTCCAAAAGGCATCACCAAATACTCAAAATGGCCCTCAGGCGTATTAAATGCGGTTTTCCACTCATCACCCTGCTTTATCCGCACAAGATTATACGCACCCCGAAGATCAATCTTAGTGAACCATTTAGCCCCCTTAATGCGAGCGAACAAATCAGTCAACAATGGCAAAGGATACTGATATTTAACTGTAATCTTATTCAAAAGACGGTAATCTATACAAGGCCTCAAGGAACCATCTTTTTTGGCCACAAAAAAAAAAACCTGCTTCCAAAGGGGACGAAGATGGACGGATATGTCCCTTTTCCAAGGACTCCTTAACATTATCCCGCATAGCAGTATGCTCTGGCACTGACAGATTGAACAAACGACCTTTAGGAAATTTACTGCCAGGAATCAAATCTATAGCACAATCGCAATCCCTGTGAGGAGGAAGCGAATTGAGCTTAGGCTCCTCAAAAACATCCCGATAATCAGACAAAAATACCGGAACCTCAGAAGGAGTAAATGAAGCGATAGAAATCGGAGGTGCGTCATCATGAACCCCCTGACATCCCCAGCTTAACACAGACATCGTTTTCCAGTCCAAGACTGGGTTATGAGTTTGTAACCATGGCAGACCAAGCACTAAGACATCATGTAAATTATACAGTACCAGGAAGCGAATCACCTCCTGATGAATAGGAGTCATACGCATGGTCACTTGTGTCCAGTACTGAGGTTTATTCATAGCCAAAGGTGTAGAGTCAATTCCTTTCAAAGGAATAGGGACTTCCAGAGGCTCCAGACTAAACCCACAGCGGTTGGCAAATGACCAATCCATAAAACTCAGGGCAGCGCCTGAATCCACATAGGCATCGACGGAAATGGCTGATAATGAACAAATCAGAGTCACAGACAGAATGAACTTAGACTGTAAAGTACTAATGGCAACAGACTTATCAACCTTTTTTGTGCGTTTAGAGCATGCTGATATAACATGAGCTGAATCACCACAATAAAAACACAACCCATTTTTCCGCCTATAGTTTTGCTGTTCACTTCTGGACTGAATTCTATCACATTGCATTGTCTCAGGTGCCTGTTCAGAAGACACCGCCAAATGGTGCACAGGTTTGCGCTCCCGTAAACGCCGATCAATCTGAATAGCCATAGTCATAGACTCATTCAGACCTGTAGGCGCAGGGAACCCCACCATGACATCTTTAATGGCCTCAGAAAGGCCATCTCTGAATCTTGCAGCCAGGGCGCACTCATTCCACTGAGTAAGCACCGACCATTTCCGAAATTTCTGACAATATATTTCTGCTTCATCTTGCCCCTGAGAGAGAGCCAATAAAGCTTTTTCAGCCTGAATCTCTAGGTTAGGTTCCTCATAGAGCAAACCCAATGCCAGAAAAAACGCATCCACATTGAGCAACGCAGGATCCCCTGGTGCCAATGCAAATGCCCAATTCTGAGGGTCACCCCGCAGGAAAGATATAACAATCTTGACTTGCTGAGCAGGGTCTCCAGAAGAGCGAGATTTCAAAGAAAGAAACAACTTGCAATTGTTCCTAAAATTCAGAAAACTAGATCTATCTCCAGAAAAAAACTCTGGGATAGGAATTCTAGGTTCAGACATAGGAGCATGTACAACAAAATCTTGTATATTTTGAACCTTAGCAGCAAGATTATTCAGTCTGGAAGCCAAACTCTGGACGTCCATGATAAACAGCTGAGGTCAGAGCCATTCAAGGATTAAGAGGAGGTAAGACGCAGCCAGGCTGCAATTTAGGCTATGCAGCAAACTCTGAGGGGGGGAAAAAAAAAAAAAAAAAAACTTCCTCAGACTACTTTTCCTCCTACTTCAGCCAATACGATTACCACTTTTTGGCCGACTATACTGTCATGATCCCAATGGCAGGGGATCACAAAAGGACAAGCACAAAAAACAAAACAAACTCTAGGGTGATGGAAACTGAGCTGACCGCGATCCTGAACCTCAGCACACAACTAGCTGTAGCCGGGGAAAGTGCCTACGATGATTCCTAGACGTCTCGCGCCAGCCGAAGAACTAACTTTCCCTATTAGAAGAAACACAGACCTCTCTTGCCTCCAGAGAAACACCCCACAGAAATAGCAGCCCCCCACATGTAATGACGGTGAAATGAGAGGAAAGCACATACGTAGTTATGAAAACAGATTCAGCAAAATGAGGCCCGCTAAAGCTAGATAGCAGAGGATACAAAAGTGAACTGCGCGGTCAGCGAAAAACCCTACAAAAAACCCATCCTGAAATTACTTGAACTCATGTTCCAACTCATGAAACATGAGGAGTAATATCAGCCCACTAGAGCAACCAGCAAAAAGGAATCACATATCTGCAAGCTGGACTAAGACAAAAATTAAGCAAAACGTGGAACAGGAAAATCAAAAACTTAGCTTGTCCTGAAGAATACAGAAGCGGGAAGCAGAGGTAACAAGACACACTGATTACATTGATAGCCGGCGAGGAAATGACAAGAAAGCCAGGTTAAATAGGAAACTCCCATATCCTGATAGAACAGGTGGACACCAGAGACCGCAGAGAACACAAGTCACCCAGTACCATCTGTAACCACCAGAGGGAGCCCAAAAACAGAATCCACAACAGTAACCATACTGGACAAATGTTGTCTCCCGTCACTTTGAATTGATGCAGCAGTACCTGTCCTGTCTGCGGTCATAGCAAAATCACCCTACAACCTGGTCAGAAAACCCCTCTGTCCAACGCCACTTCTGATTTCTGCACCTCTAACACTTCTGGTCTGCTGCCCCTGCAGCTCGTGTGAGAACGATCACGGGTGCTGTGTGCTGGGAATGTCTGAAGCAAACGGTCAACAAGAGTTGATTGTTTGGTTGCTAATATTAGTTCCAAGTTCTCATGTGGCATAATATTTTGCAATTTGCCTTTATAGCGAGGATCAAGGAGGCAGGCCAACTAGGGTTGAGCGACCTTGACCTTTTTAGAGTCGAGTTGTGTTTCACGAAACCCGACTATCTTAGAAGTCGAGTCGAGTGGAATCGGCCGATTATGGCGAAAAGTCGGGTATCGCCCGAAACACGAAACCCAATGCAAGTCAATGGGGGAGCATAGTCGGCAGTGAGTGGAGGCCAGGAAAACACCTACACTGCCCATTTTAATGGCAAAAACATCCATTCTTGTTACAGAAGCATGTCAATCGTAATTTAGCTTATAATAATTGGAAGGCATTTGAAATTGGGGGTCATTTGGCTAAAGTTGTGGGGAGTAGGGCTGGTTCAAGTAATTAGTGGGCCCAGTAAATCTGGACCACGTCACGGCAGTGGAGCAGGGAGAGGTAAGTATTTCAACTTTGCAAGTGCTGTGATCCTGAGCAAGCAGGGGGGGCCCACTCGTTGGCATTGGCACTGGCACAGGGCCCCTCAAAGTACAGCGGTGTGTTTGCACGGCGGGGGCGCCTCCCACCGGCAGCAACACTTTTGCGTACTATGAGAGGCCCTGTGCCAGTGACGTCGCCAACTAGTATTCCTCCCCCCACCTGATGAAGGAACCTGCACTTTCATCTGCACCTTCCTCTTTGTCCCCGTGTAAGGTGGTATGGTATGCGGGAAGAGGAACCTGACTTTCAGCAGGGTCACAATCTTGCTGTGTAGCGTGCACGGGGAATTTTGCGTTATGGGTCAATGTACCAGCAGACTCATCTATCACTGGCTGGGCAATGGGCAGGATGAGGAGGAAACACAGATATAGGCCCAAAGAATAAAGTTGGCTAAATGCAGTTCAAAATTGGTAACACAGGACTAACCAGGGGGCATTGCAGTGGAGGACAACTGGAATGAGAGGCTGACACAGAGAGTAGGCCCAAATCAGTAAGTAGTCGAAATGCAGTTCAAACTTGGCAACCGTAGTAAACAGGCGGCACAGCTTTGTTCAGTGGAGGAGAACAGCAAGGAGTGGCAGACACCGATAGTAGGCCCCAACCCAACTAGTAGGCCAAATGCAGTCTAACATTAACAACTACTTAACGAGAGCCTGAAAATGGAATTTCAGGACAGGAAACCAGGAGAACAGCAAGGAGTGGCAGACACCGATAGTAGGCCCCAAACCAACTAGTACGCCAAATGCAGTTGTTCCTTTTAACCACAATTTAAAGAGAGCCTGAAGATAGAAGTTCAGGAAAGGCAACCTGGAGAACACCTTGGAGTGTAACACACCATCTCTCTACACCCCATACCCAATTTGTAGGCCTAATGCAGTGTAGTTTTCAACAACTACTAAACGAGAGTCGGAAGATCGAAGCAATGTGGACGAAACCTGGGGAACACCTTGGAGTGTAACACACCGTCTCTCTACACCCCATACCCAATTTGTAGGCCTAATGCAGTGTAGTTTTCTACAACTACTAAACGAGAGTCGGAAGACCGAAGCAATGTGGACGAAACCTGGGGAACACCTTGGAGTGGAACACACCATCTCTCTACACCCCATACCCAATTTGTAGGCCTAATGCAGTGTAGTTTCCAACTACTAAATGAGAGCATGAAGATCGAAGCAATGGACAGGAAACCTGGGGAACACCTTGGAGTGGAACACACCATCTCTCTACACCCCATACCCAATTTGTAGGCCTAATGCAGTGTAGTTTCCAACAACTACTAAACGAGAGCATGAAGATCGAAGCAATGGAGATGAAACCTGGGGAACACCTTGGCGTGGAACACACCATCTCTCTACACCCCATATCCAATTTGTAGGCCTAATGCAGCGTAGTTTCCAACAACTACTAAACGAGAGCCAGAAGATCGAAGCTCAGGAAAGGCAACCTGGAGAACACCTTGGAGTGGAACACACCATCTCTCTACACCCCATACCCAATTTGTAGGCCTAATGCAGCGTAGTTTCCAACAACTACTAAACAAGAGCATGAAGATCGAAGCAATGGAGAGGAAACCTGGGGAACACCTTGGAGTGGAACACACCATCTCTCTACACCCCATACCCAATTTGTAGGCCTAACGCAGTGTAGTTTCCAACAACTACTAAACGAGAGCCGGAAGATCGAAGCTCAGGAAAGGCAACCTGGAGAACACCTTGGAGTGGAACACACCATCTCTCTACACCCCATACCCAATTTGTAGGCCTAATGCAGCGTAGTTTCCAACAACTACTAAACGAGAGCACGAAGATCGAAGCAATGGAGAGGAAACCTGGGGAACACCTTGGAGTGTAACACACCATCTCTCTACACCCCATACCCAATTTGTAGGCCTAACGCAGTGTAGTTTCCAACAACTACTAAACGAGAGTCGGAAGATCGAAGCAATGTGGACGAAACCTGGGGAACACCTTGGAGTGTAACACACCGTCTCTCTACACCCCATACCCAATTTGTAGGCCTAATGCAGTGTAGTTTTCTACAACTACTAAATGAGAGTCGGAAGACCGAAGCAATGTGGACGAAACCTGGGGAACACCTTGGAGTGGAACACACCATCTCTCTACACCCCATACCCAATTTGTAGGCCTAATGCAGTGTAGTTTCCAACTACTAAATGAGAGCATGAAGATCGAAGCAATGGACAGGAAACCTGGGGAACACCTTGGAGTGGAACACACCATCTCTCTACACCCCATACCCAATTTGTAGGCCTAATGCAGTGTAGTTTCCAACAACTACTAAACGAGAGCATGAAGATCGAAGCAATGGAGATGAAACCTGGGGAACACCTTGGCGTGGAACACACCATCTCTTTACACCCCATATCCAATTTGTAGGCCTAATGCAGCGTAGTTTCCAACAACTACTAAACGAGAGCCAGAAGATCGAAGCTCAGGAAAGGCAACCTGGAGAACACCTTGGAGTGGAACACACCATCTCTCTACACCCCATACCCAATTTGTAGGCCTAATGCAGCGTAGTTTCCAACAACTACTAAACGAGAGCATGAAGATCGAAGCAATGGAGATGAAACCTGGGGAACACCTTGGAGTGGAACACACCATCTCTCTACACCCCATACCCAATTTGTAGGCCTAACACAGTGTAGTTTCCAACAACTACTAAACGAGAGCACGAAGATCGAAGCAATGGAGAGGAAACCTGGGGAACACCTTGGAGTGTAACACACCATCTCTCTACACCCCATACCCAATTTGTAGGCCTAACGCAGTGTAGTTTCCAACAACTACTAAACGAGAGCCGGAAGATCGAAGCTCAGGAAAGGCAACCTGGAGAACACCTTGGAGTGGAACACACCATCTCTCTACACCCCATACCCAATTTGTAGGCCTAATGCAGCGTAGTTTCCAACAACTACTAAACGAGAGCACGAAGATCGAAGCAATGGAGAGGAAACCTGGGGAACACCTTGGAGTGTAACACACCATCTCTCTACACCCCATACCCAATTTGTAGGCCTAATGCAGTGTAGTTTCCAACAACTACTAAACGAGAGCCGGAAGATCGAAGCTCAGGAAAGGCAACCTGGAGAACACCTTGGAGTGGAACACACCATCTCTCTACACCCCATACCCAATTTGTAGGCCTAATGCAGCGTAGTTTCCAACAACTACCACGAGAGCATGAAGATCGAAGCAATGGAGAGGAAACCTGGGGAACACCTTGGAGTGTAACACACCATCTCTCTACACCCCATACCCAATTTGTAGGCCTAATGCAGTGTAGTTTCCAACAACTACTAAACGAGAGCCGGAAGATCGAAGCTCAGGAAAGGCAACCTGGAGAACACCTTGGAGTGGAACACACCATCTCTCTACACCCCATACCCAATTTGTAGGCCTAATGCAGTGTAGTTTCCAACAACTACTAAACGAGAGCATGAAGATCGAAGCATTGGCGAGGAAACCTGGGGAACACCTTGGAGTGGAACACACCATCTCTCTACACCCCATACCCAATTTGTAGGCCTAATGCAGTGTAGTTTCCAACAACTACTAAACGAGAGCATGAAGATCGAAGCATTGGCGAGGAAACCTGGGGAACACCTTGGAGTGGAACACCCCATCTCTCTACACCCCATACCCAATTTGTAGGCCTAATGCAGTGTAGTTTCCAACAATTAGTAAACGAGAGCATGAAGATCGAAGCAATGGAGAGGAAACCTGGGGAACACCTTGGAGTGTAACAAACCATCTCTCTACACCCCATACCCAATTTGTAGGCCTAATGCAGTGTAGTTTCCAACAACTACTAAATGAGAGCATGAAGATCGAAGCAATGGAGAGGAAACCTGTGGAACACCTTGGATTGGAACACACCATCTCTCTACACCCCATACCCAATTTGTAGGCCTAATACAGTGTAGTTTCCAACAACTACTAAACGAGAGCATGAAGATCGAAGCATTGGCGAGGAAACCTGGGGAACACTTGGAGTGGAACACACCATCTCTCTACACCCCATACCCAATTTGTAGGCCTAATGCAGTGTAGTTTCCAACAACTACTAAACGAGAGCATGAAGATCGAAGCAATGGAGAGGAAACCTGGTGAACACCTTGGAGTGGAACACACCATCTCTCTACACCCCATACCCAATTTGTAGACCTAATGCAGTGTAGTTTCCAACAACTACTAAACGAGAGCATGAAGATCGAAGCAATGGAGAGGAAACCTGGGGAACACCTTGGAGTGGAACACACCATCTCTCTACACCCCATACCCAATTTGTAGGCCTAATGCAGTGTAGTTTCCAACAAGTACTAAACGAGAGCATTAAGATCGAAGCAATGGCGAGGAAACCTGGGGCACACCTTGGGGAGGCAGACACCGTTAGTAGGCCCTACCAAAGTTGTACCCCCAATGCAGTTTTAAAATTCCTAGAGGCTGAAAACAAGACTATTGACGCTCAGCTTTTTTCAAAGGAACACAGCTGAATTGAGTGGCGCAGACAGACACAGGTAGTAGGACTTAAACCAAAAATGTGGCTCACTGCAGCTTAAAAAAGTTACAGGGGTACACAAGCAGCAGTGCTCTGGGCAGTGGAGGACAATTTCAATAGTGGACCGCAGACAGACTTTGTACGCCTACTATTAAAAAAAGGATGCTCTATGCAATTAAAAATAGGTTCCAGGGGTCCACGGGCAGCAGTGGTGTGGTCAGTGGACGAGTATTGGAAGGAGGGACCGCAGACAGGCGTAGTAGGCCTAACATAAAATTAGGCTGTAGACACTGTAAAATTGGTTCCAGGGGTACACGGGCAGCAATGGTGTGGTCAGCGGAGGAAAATTGGAATTAGGGACTGCAGACAGACTTTGTAGGCTGTCCCCTGTGGACCATGCATCCAACACATTAACCCAGTGCGCCGTAATGGACACGTAACATTTTGTGGACATGCCTACTAGTCCATGCGTCTCTTGTCAGGTGCACCTTTCTACTGTTTGATTGCCTGAGTGCTATGACAATGCAGACTTTTTCATGCCGCTGGAGGGCTGGGATGGCTTTTCTCGCAAAAGAAATGTCGACTGGGTAGCTTGAACCGTTGCACAGCGTAGTTCATCTAGGCTTTCTAAATATAAAACAAAGAAAAAAAGGAGGCTACATGCACTTTCAGTTGGGTTCCAGGGGTACACGGCCAGCATTGGTCTGGTCAGTGGAGAACTATTGGAAGGAAGGACCGCAGACAGGCTTCGAAGGCCTAACATAATAACAGATGGCTGTAGGCAATTTTAAATTGGTTCCAGGGGAACACGGGCAGCAGTGGTGTGGTCAGTGGAGGCCTAGTGGAAGGAGTGACCGCAGACAGGCATCGAAGGCCTAACATAATAACAGATGGCTGTAGGCAATTTTAAATTGGTTCCAGGGGTACACGGGCAGCAGTGGTATGGTCAGTGGAGGCCTAGTGGAAGGAGTGACCGCAGACAGTCATCGAAGGCCTAACATAATAACAGATGGCTGTAGGCAATTTTAAATTGGTTCCAGGGGAACACGGGCAGCAGTGGCCTGGTCAGTGTAGTAGTAGTAGAAAGAACGGACCGCAGACAGGCTTCGAAGGCCTAACATAATAAAATTGGGCTGGCTGTCGGCAATTTTAAATTGGTTCCAGGGGTACACGGGCAGCAGTGGTGTGGTCAGTGGAGGCCTAGTGGAAGGAGGGACCGCAGACAGGCTTCGAAGGCCTAACATAAAAAAATAGGGCTGTTGGCAATTTAAAATTGGTTCCAGTGGTACAAGGGCAGCAGTACAATGGTCAGTGGAGGCCTAGTGGAAGGAGGGACCGCAGACAGGCTTCGAAGGCCTAACATAAAACAATAGGGCTGTTGGCAATTTAAAATTGGTTCCAGTGGTACAAGGGCAGCAGTACAATGGTCAGTGGAGGCCTAGTGGAATGAGGGACCGCAGACAGGCTTCGAAGGCCTAACATAAAAAAATAGGGCTGTTGGCAATTTAAAATTGGTTCCAGGGGTACACGGGCAGCAGTACAATGGTCAGTGGAGGCCTAGTGGAAGGAGGGACCGCAGACAGGCTTCGAAGGCCTAACATAACAAAAATGTCAATACAATGGTATTGTCAGTGCCAGGCATTGAAGGATGTCAGCGCATAGACTAAACATTGGTGGAGCTGTGAGATAATTTTGCAAGTGGTAGAGCACTGTTTGAGCTGGGGGGGGGAACTGTCTTGTGGCCGGCGGTACAGGCCCAGGGCCCCTCATATTACAACGGTGTGTCTGACGTTGGGTGCGCATCACCACCGCCAGAGACACTTTATTGTACTATGAGGGACCCAGTGGCAGTGCCGTCGACCAAAAGCGGGCACACCCACCTCTTCAGACAAACAGCACTCTCACGGGTGCTGGCGCCAAGTGGCGATACCACGGCCCCGTGTGGGGAGTTTGGCCATTTAGGGAGGTGTAAACATGTCGTATGCTGGACAATCAGGTGCAGCAAATTACGATATTGGAAAAGTCATTCATAATAGTCCACAGGCAAGACCTTTTCATAGGAAAGCTAGGTGTCAGCCGGGCAAGGTGGGGCAAAAGATTTCGAAATCCAGTTGTGGTTCATTTTAATGAAGGTTAGATCATCTACATTTTGGGTAGCCAGACGAGTCCTTTTTTATGTTAGCATTGAACCTGCAGCACTGAATACTCTTTCTGATAGGACACTAGCTGCCGGGCAAGCAAGCTCCTGCAATGCATATTCTGCCAATTCTGGCCAGGTGTCTAATTTGGATGACCAGTAATCAAATGGGAATGACGGTTGAGGGAGAACGTCGATAAGGGATGAAAAATAGTTTGTAACCATACTGGACAAATGTTGTCTCCTGTCACTTTGAATTGATGCTGCAGTACCTGTCCTGTCTGCGATCAAAGCAAAATCACTCCACAACCTGGTCAGAAAACCCCTCTGGCCAACGCCACTTCTGATTTCTGCCCCTCTAACACCTCTGGTCTGCTGGCCCCTGCAGCTCGTGTGAGAACGATCACGGGCGCTGTGTGCAGGGAATGCCAGAAGCAAACGGTCAACAAGAGTTGATTGTTTGGTTGCTAATATTAGTTCCAAGTTCTCATGTGGCATTATATTTTGCAATTTGCCTTTATAGCGAGGATCAAGAAGGCAGGCCAACCAGTAATCGTCATCGTTCATCATTTTAGTAATGCGTGTGTCCCTTTTGAGGATACGTAAGGCATAATCCGCCATGTGGGCCAAAGTTCCAGTTCTCAAATCTGCGGTTGTGCTTGGTTGAGGGGCAGTTTCAGGCAAATCCACGTCACTTGTGTCCCTCCAAAAACCAGAACCCGGCCTTGCCGCGCCAACAATTTCCAGTGGCCCTTGGAAAAGCTTCTTCATTAAAAATATAATCATCCCCATCATCCTCCTCGTCCTCCTCCTCCTCTTCGCCCGCTACCTCGTCCTGTACACTGCCCTGGCCAGACAATGGCTGACTGTCATCAAGGCTTTCCTCTTCCTCAGCTGCAGACGCCTGATCCTTTATGTGCGTCAAACTTTGCATCAGCAGACGCATTAGGGGGATGCTCATGCTTATTATGGCGTTGTCTGCACTAACCAGTCGTGTGCATTCCTCAAAACACTGAAGGACTTGACACATGTCTTGTATCTTCGACCACTGCACACCTGACAACTCCATGTCTGCCATCCTACTGCCTGCCCGTGTATGTGTATCTTCCCACAAAAACATAACAGCCCGCCTCTGTTCGCACAGTCTCTGAAGCATGTGCAGTGTTGAGTTCCACCTTGTCGCAACGTCTATGATTAGGCGATGCTGGGGAAGGTTCAAAGGCCGCTGATAGGTCTGCATACGGCTGGAGTGTACGGGCGAACGGCGGATATGTGAGCAAAGTCCGCGCACTTTGAGGAGCAGGCCGGATAACCCCGGATAACTTTTCAGGAAGCACTGCACCACCAGGTTTAAGGTGTTAGCCAGGCAAGGAATGTGTTTCAGTTGGGAAAGGGAGATGGCAGCCATGAAATTCCTTCCGTTATCACTCACTACCTTGCCTGCCTCAAGATCTACTGTGCCCAGCCACGACTGCGTTTCTGTCTGCAAGAACTCGGCCAGAACTTCCGCGGTGTGTCTGTTGTCGCCCAAACACTTCATAGCCAATACAGCCTGCTGACGCTTGCCAGTAGCTGCCCCATAATGGGACAACTGGTGTGCAACAGTGGCAGCTGCGGATGGAGTGGTTTGTCGACTGCGGTCTGTGGACGAGATCTCGCTTCTGCAGAAGGACGAGGAGGAGGAGGGGGTGCGAACACCTACAGCCAACTGTTTCCTAGACCGTGGGCTAGGCAGAACTGTCCCGAAATTGATGTCCCCTGTGGACCCTGCATCCACCACATTCACCCAGTGTGCCGTGATGGACACGTAACGTCCCTGGCCATGCCTACTGGTCCATGCATCTGTTGTCAGGTGCACCTTTGTACTCACAGATTGCCTGAGTGCATGGACGATGCGCTCTTTAACATGCTGGTGGAGGGCTGGTATGGCTTTTCTCGAAAAGAAGTGTCAACTGGGTAGCTCGTAGCGTGGTTCAGCGTAGTCCATCAGGGCTTTGAAAGCTTCGCTTTCAACTAACCGGTAGGGCATCATCTCTAACGAGATTAGTCTAGCTATGTGGGCGTTCAAACCCTGTGTACGCGGATGCGAGGATAAGTTTTTCCTTTTTCTAACCAGAGTCTCTTGTAGGGTGAGCAGGACCGGAGAGCTGGAGATCGTGGAACTAGCGGGTGTGCCGGTGGACATGGCAGAATGAGAGACGGTTGGAGACGGTATTGTTTCCGCCGGTGCCCTACATGCAGTGTTTCCTACTACGAAACTGGTGATTCCCTGACCCTGACTGCTTTGGCCTGGCAAAGAAACCTGCTTAGATACTGCAGGTGGTGCGGAAAATGGTGGCCTTACAGTGATGGCAGGGATGTAGCGTTGCTGACTAGCTTCATTGGCCGAGGGTGCTACAACCTTAAGGGACGTTTGGTAGTTAGTCCAGGCTTGCAAATGCAGGGTGGTTAAATGTCTATGCATGCAACTTGTATTGAGACTTTTCAGATTCTGACCTCTGCTTAAGGTAGTTGAACACTTTTGACAGATGACTTTGCGCTGATCAATTGGATGTTGTTTAAAAAAATGCCAGACTGCACTCTTTCGAGCCTCGGATCCCTTTTCAGGCATTGCAGACTGAGCTTTAACCGGATGGCCACACTGTCTTCCAACAGGTTTTGGCTTTGCCACGCGTTTTGTCCCATCTACGGGCCCGGCAGATGGAACCTTTTGCGATGTTGATGCCTGCTGCGGCCCCTCCTCCTCCGCTTCAGAACTACTGCTGCCTGCACCCTGTTACCCCAATGGCTGCCAATCGGGGTCAACAACTGGGTCATCTATAACCTCCTCTTCTAGCTCGTGCGCAACTTCGTCTGTGTCACCGTGTAAGTCGGTGGTAGAGCGTTCGTGACGGGGCAACATAGTCTCATCAGGGTCTGATTCTGGATCAGTACCCTGCGAGGGCAATGTTGTGGTCTGAGTCAAAGGACCAGCATAGTAGTCTGGATGTGGCTGTGCATCAGTGCACTCCATGTCAGATTCAACTTGTAATGGGCATGGACTGTTAACTGCTTCACTTTCTAAGCCAGGGACGGTATGTGTAAAGAGCTCCATGGAGTAACCCGTTGTGTCGCCTGCTGCATCCTTCTCTGTTGTTGTTTTTGCTGAAGAGGACAAGGAAGCGACTTGTCCCTGACCGTGAACATCCACTAACGACGCGCTGCTTTTACATTTACCAGTTTCAAAAGAGGAGGCAAAAGAGCTAGAGGCTGAGTCAGCAAGGTAAGCCAAAACTTGCTCTTGCTGCTCCGGCTTTAAAAGCGGTTTTCCTACTCCCAGAAAAGGGAGCGTTCGAGGCCTTCTGTAGCCAGACGACGAACCTGGCTCCACAGCTCCAGACTTAGGTGCAATATTTTTTTTCCCACGACCACCTGATGCTCCACTACCACTACCATCATTACCAGCTGACAATGAACGCCCACGGCCACGACCTCTTCCACCAGACTTCCTCATTGTTTTAAAAACTTAACCAAAGTAACGGTATTTGTTGCTGTCAAACAACTTACACGGTGAACTATAACTTCAGTATGATTTAGATATCCCTTTACAGGTGGGTGAGACCGCAAGGAAAATCAGGCACAATGTTACACACTCTGTTTTCGGTGGCACCAAATGAGAGAGATGCCACACACGCAGGACTGTCACTCAAGCACAAATGTCAATATTGATCTCCCACTTTTTTTTTTATTTTTTCAGGGAGAATTTAGAAACCAAATTAAAAAAAAAATAGGCTTTCTATGGCACACTATTTGAGAGACAGATGGCACACTGTTGTGAATTCTGTGGCAGAGCTCCCTCCTGTGGTCACAAGTGGTACTTCGGCTGATTCTCTCTGTGAGCTTCTGTTGGTGGAGGGAAGTGGTACTGCGGCTTCTGAGTTTCCTCCCTCAGGTGATCTGGTGAGGTCGTTAGGTGCTTCTCTACTTAACTCCACCTAATGCTTTGATCCTGGCTTCCTGTCAATGTTCCAGTGTTGGACTTGCTTTTCCATGGATCATTCCTGTGGCCTGCTGCTCTGCATAGCTAAGTTCTTCTTTGCTATTTGTTTGCTATTTTTTCTGTCCAGCTTGTCTAATTTGTTGCTGGAAGCTCTGGGACGCAAAGGGTGTACCTCCGTGCCGTTAGTTTGGTACGGAGGGTCTTTTTGTCCCCTTTGCGTGGTTTTCTTTAGGGTTTTGTGTAGACCGCAAAGTTACCTTTTCTATCCTCGATCTGTTAAGAAAGTCGGGCCTCACTTTGCTGAATCTATTTCATCTCTACGTTTTTCTTTTCATCTTAACTCACAGTCATTATATGTGGGGGGCTGCCTTTTCCTTTGGGGTATTTCTCTGAGGCAAGGTAGGCTTATTTTCTGTCTTCAGGCTAGTTAGTTTCTCAGGCTGTGCCGAGTTGCATAGGCAGAGTTAGGCGCAATCCACGGCTGCCTCTAGTGTTGTTTGGAGAGGATTAGGGATTGCGGTCTGCAGAGTTCCCACGTCTCAGAGCTCGTTCTATGATTTTAGGTTATTGTCAGATCACTGTATGTGCTCTGACCGCTATGTCCATTGTAGTACTGAATTGCCTTTCATAACAGTACAGGAAGCCCAAAGTACTAATGATTCTCAATAGAGGGAAAAAAGAAGTTCTGAGACCATTTTTTTTTCTTTGCACTGTGTTTTGCCTTTTTTTTCCCCTAGACATTTGGGTGGTTCAGTACACAGGTGTAGCGATGGACATTAGAAGTCTGTCTTCATTTGTGGATCAGCTCTCGGCAAGAGTACAAAAGATTCAAGTCACTATTGATCAGAAAGCTATGTTGGAACCAAGAATTCCTATTCCTGATTTGTTTTTTGGAGATAGAACTAAGTTTCTGAGTTTCAAAAATAATTGTAAATTATTTCTGGCCTTGAAACCTCGCTCCTCTGGTGATCCAGTTCAACAGGTTTTGATTGTTATTTCTTTTTTGCGCGGCGACCCTCAGGACTGGGCATTTTCTCTTGCGCCAGGAGATCCTGCATTGAGTAATATCGATGCGTTTTTCCTGGCGCTCGGATTGCTGTACGATGAACCTAATTCAGTGGATCAGGCAGAGAAAAATTTGCTGGCTCTTTGTCAGGGTCAGGATGAGATAGAGGTATATTGTCAGAAATTTAGAAAGTGGTCCGTGCTCACTCAATGGAATGAATCTGCGCTGGCAGCTATGTTCAGAAAGGGTCTCTCTGAAGCCCTTAAGGATGTCATGGTGGGATTTCCTATGCCTGCTGGTTTGAATGAGTCTATGTCTTTGGCCATTCAGATCGGTCGACGCTTGCGTGAGCGTAAATCTGTGCACCATTTGGCGGTATTACCTGAGCTTAAACCTGAGCCTATGCAGTGCGATAGGACTTTGACCAGAGTTAAATGGCAAGAACACAGACGTCTGAATGGGCTGTGTTTCTACTGTGGTGATTCCACTAATGCTATCTCTGATTGTCCTAAGCGCACTAAGCGGTTCGCTAGGTCTGCCACCATTGGTACGGTACAGTCAAAATTTCTTCTGTCCGTTACCTTGATCTGCTCTTTGTCATCGTATTCTGTCATGGCATTTGTGGATTCAGGCGCTGCCCTGAATTTGATGGACTTGGAGTATGCTAAGCGTTGTGGGTTTCTCTTAGAGCCCTTGCAGTGTCCTATTCCATTGAGAGGAATTGATGCCACGCCTTTGGCCAAGAATAAGCCTCAATACTGGACCCAGCTGACCATGTGCATGGCTCCTGCACATCAGGAGGTTATTCGCTTTCTGGTGTTGCATAATCTGCATGATGTGGTCGTGTTGGGGTTGCCATGGCTACAAGCCCATAATCCAGTATTAGATTGGAAATCCATGTCGGTGTCCAGCTGGGGTTGTCAGGGGGTACATGGTGATGTTCCATTTCTGTCAATTTCGTCATCCACCCCTTCTGAGGTTCCAGAGTTCTTGTCTGATTACCGGGATGTATTTGATGAGCCTAAGTCCGATGCCCTACCTCCGCATAGGGATTGTGATTGTGCTATCAATTTGATTCCTGGTAGTAAATTCCCAAAAGGTCGACTGTTTAATTTATCCGTGCCTGAGCACGCCGCTATGCGCAGTTATGTGAAGGAATCCCTGGAGAAGGGGCATATTCGCCCGTCATCGTCACCATTAAGAGCAGGGTTCTTTTTTGTAGCCAAGAAGGATGGTTCGCTGAGACCTTGTATAGATTACCACCTTCTAAATGGGATCACGGTTAAATTTCAGTACCCCTTGCCATTGTTATCTGATTTGTTTGCTCGGATTAGGGGGGCTAGTTGGTTCACCAAGATAGATCTTCGTGGTGCGTATAATCTGGTGCGAATCAGGTGAGGAGATGAATGGAAAACTGCATTTAATATGCCCGAGGGTCATTTTGAGTATCTAGTGATGCCATTCGGACTTGCCAATGCTCCATCAGTGTTTCAGTCCTTTATGCATGACATCTTCCGAGAGTACCTGGATAAATTCCTGATTGTGTACTTGGATGACATTTTGATCTTCTCGGATGATTGGGAGTCTCATGTGAAGCAGGTCAGAACAGTTTTTCAGGTCCTGCGTGCTAATTCTTTGTTTGTGAAGGGATCAAAGTGTCTCTTTGGTGTGCAGAAGGTTTCATTTTTGGGGTTCATCTTTTCCCCTTCTACTATCGAGATGGATCCTGTTAAGGTCCAAGCCATCCATGATTGGACTCAGCCGACATCTCTGAAAAGTCTGCAAAAGTTCCTGGGCTTTGCTAATTTTTATCGTCGCTTCATCTGCAATTTTTCTAGTATTGCCAAACCATTGACCGATTTGACCAAGAAGGGTGCTGATTTGGTCAATTGGTCTTCTGCTGCTGTGGAAGCTTTTCAAGACTTGAAGCGTCGTTTTTCTTCTGCCCCTGTGTTGTGTCAACCAGATGTTTCTCTTCCGTTCCAGGTCGAGGTTGATGCTTCTGAGATTGGAGCAGGGGCTGTTTTGTCGCAGAGAGGTTCTGATTGCTCAGTACTGAAACCATGCGCTTTTTTTTCCAGGAAGTTTTCGCCTGCTGAGCGAAATTATGATGTGGGCAACCGAGAGTTGCTGACCATGAAGTGGGCATTCAAGGAGTGGCGTCATTGGCTTGAAGGAGCTAAGCATCGCGTGGTGGTATTGACTGATCATAAGAACTTGACTTATCTTGAGTCTGCTAAGCGGTTGAATCCTAGACAGGCTCGTTGGTCGCTGTTTTTTGCCCATTTTGACTTTGTGATTTCGTACCTTCCGGGCTCTAAAAATGTGAAGGCGGATGCTCTGTCTAGGAGTTTTGTGCCCGACTCTCCGGGTTTGTCTGAGCCGGCGGGTATCCTCAAGGAAGGAGTAATTGTGTCTGCCATCTCCCCTGATTTGCGGCGGGTGCTGCAAAAATTTCAGGCTAATAAACCTGATCGTTGTCCAGCGGAGAGACTGTTTGTCCCTGAAAGGTGGACCAATAAAGTTATCTCTGAGGTTCATTGTTCGGTGTTGGCTGGTCATCCTGGAATCTTTGGTACCAGAGAGTTGGTAGCTAGATCCTTTTGGTGGCCGTCTCTGTCGCGGGATGTGCGTGTTTTTGTGCAGTCCTGTGGGATTTGTGCTCGGGCTAAGCCCTGCTGTTCTCGTGCCAGTGGGTTGCTTTTGCCCTTGCCGGTCCCGAAGAGGCCTTGGACACATATCTCTATGGATTTTATTTCTGATCTTCCCGTTTCTCAAAAGATGTCAGTCATTTGGGTGGTCTGTGATCGCTTTTCTAAGATGGTCCATCTGGTACCCTTGTCTAAATTGCCTTCCTCCTCTGATTTGGTGCCATTGTTCTTCCAGCATGTGGTTCGTTTACATGGCATTCCAGAGAATATCGTTTCTGACAGAGGTTCCCAGTTTGTTTCAAGGTTTTGGCGAGCTTTTTGTGGTAGGATGGGCATTGACTTGTCTTTTTCCTCGGCTTTCCATCCTCAGACTAATGGCCAGACCGAACGAACCAATCAGACCTTGGAAACATATCTGAGATGCTTTGTTTCTGCCGATCAGGATGACTGGGTGTCCTTTCTGCCTTTGGCTGAGTTCGCCCTTAATAATCGGGCCAGCTCGGCTACCTTGGTTTCGCCATTTTTCTGCAATTCTGGGTTCCATCCTCGTTTCTCTTCAGGACAGGTTGAGTCTTCGGACTGTCCTGGTGTGGATACTGTGGTGGCCAGGTTGCAGCAGATTTGGACTCAGGTAGTGGACAATTTGACCTTGTCCCAGGAGAAGGCTCAACGTTTCGCTAATCGCAGACGCCGTGTGGGTCCCCGATTTCGTGTTGGGGATCTGGTTTGGTTATCTTCTCATCATATTCCTATGAAGGTTTCCTCTCCTAAGTTTAAACCTCGTTTCATTGATCCGTATAGGATTTCTGAGGTTCTTAATCCTGTGTCTTTTCGTCTGACCCTTCCAGATTCTTTTTCCATACATAACGTATTCCATAGGTCATTGTTGCGGAGATACGTGGCACCTATGGTTCCATCTGTTGATCCTCCTGCCCCGGTTTTGGTGGAGGGGGAATTGGAGTATATTGTGGAGAAGATTTTGGATTCTCGTGTTTGTAGACGGAAACTCCAGTATCTGGTTAAATGGAAGGGTTATGCTCAGGAAGATAATTCCTGGGTTTTTGCCTCTGATGCCCATGCTCCCGATCTTGTTCGTGTCTTTCATGTGGCTCATCCTGGTCGGCCTGGGGGCTCTGGTGAGGGTTCGGTGACCCCTCCTCAAGGGGGGGGTACTGTTGTGAATTCTGTGGCAGAGCTCCCTCCTGTGGTCACAAGTGGTACTTCGGCTGATTCTCTCTGTGAGCTTCTGTTGGTGGAGGGAAGTGGTACTGTGGCTTCTGAGTTTCCTCCCTCAGGTGATCTGGTGAGGTCGTTAGGTGCTTCTCTACTTAACTCCACCTAATGCTTTGATCCTGGCTTCCTGTCAATGTTCCAGTGTTGGACTTGCTTTTCCCTGGATCATTCCTGTGGCCTGCTGCTCTGCATAGCTAAGTTCTTCTTTGCTATTTGTTTGCTATTTTTTCTGTCCAGCTTGTCTAATTTGTTGCTGGAAGCTCTGGGACGCAAAGGGTGTACCTCCGTGCCGTTAGTTCGGTACGGAGGGTCTTTTTGCCCCCTTTGCGTGGTTTTCTTTAGGGTTTTGTGTAGACCGCAAAGTTACCTTTTCTATCCTCGATCTGTTAAGAAAGTCGGGCCTCACTTTGCTGAATCTATTTCATCTCTACGTTTGTCTTTTCATCTTAACTCACAGTCATTATATGCGGGGGGCTGCCTTTCCCATTGGGGTATTTCTCTGAGGCAAGGTAGGCTTATTTTCTATCTTCAGGCTAGTTAGTTTCTCAGGCTGTGCCGAGTTGCATAGGCAGAGTTAGGCGCAATCCACGGCTGCCTCTAGTGTTGTTTGGAGAGGATTAGGGATTGCTGTCTGCAGAGTTCCCACGTCTCAGAGCTCGTTCTATGATTTGGGGTTATTGTCAGATCACTGTATGTGCTCTGACCGCTATGTCCATTGTAGTACTGAATTGCCTTTCATAACAGCACACCCAGGATTCAGCAACCAGAAAGGCCAATATTAATCTCCCACTGATTTTTTTTTATTTTTTCAGGGAGACTTTAGAAACCAAATAAAAAAAATAGGCTTTCTATGGCCCACTATTTGAGAGAGAGAGATAGCACACCCAGGAGTCAAGACTGGCACACAAGCAGAAAGGCCAATATTAATCTCCCACTGATTTTTTTTTTTTTCAGGGAGAATTTAGAAACCAAATAAAAAAAAAAATAGGCTTTCTATGGCCCACTATTTGAGAGAGAGAGATGGCACACCCAGGAGTCAGGAGTGGCACACAAGCAGAAAGGCCAATATTAATCTCCCACTGATTTTTTTTTTTATTTTTCCAGGGAGAATTTAGAAACCAAATAAAAAAATAAATAAATAGGCTTTCTATGGCCCACTATTTGAGAGAGAGATGGCACACTCAGGACTGGCACACAAGCCCAAAGGCCAATATTAATCTCCCACAGTTTTTTTTTATCAGGGAGAATTTATAAACCCCACAAAAAAAAAACAGAAAAATAAAAAGGCTTTCTATGGCCCACTATGTGAGAGAGATGTCATACACAGGGATGGCACTCTAGCAGAAATGCCAATCTTAATCTCCCACAACTTATTTTTTTAGGGAGAATTTAAAAAAAAAAAACAGGGACTGTCCTACAATTACTATCTCCCTGCAGTAATCTCAGCCAGGTATGGCAGGCAGCAATATGGAGTGGAATGATGCACAAATTAAATAAAAAGTGTGGACAAACAAACAAGATAGCTGTGCTGAAAGGTAGGAACAACAGGATTTGTGCTTTGAAAAAAGCAGTTGGTTTGCACAGCGGCGTACACACAGCAATGCAGCTATCAGGGAGCCTTCTAGGGCAGCCCAATGAGCTACAGCGCTGAGGAAAAAAAATGTAGCTTCCACTGTCCCTGCAAACAAAAAGGTGGTGTTGGACAGTGGAAATCGCTACAGCACAAGCGGTTTGGTGGTTAATGGACCCTGCCTAACGCTATCCCTGCTTCTGACGAAGCGGCAGCAACCTCTCCCTAGGCTCAGATCAGCAGCAGTAAGATGGCGGTCGGCGGGAATGCCCCTTTATAGCCCCTGTGACGCCGCAGACAGCAAGCCAATCACTGCAATGCCCTTCTCAAAAGATGGTGGGGACCAGGACCTATGTCATCACGCTGCCCACACTCTGCGTCCACCTTCATTGGCTGAGAAATGGCGCTTTTCGCGTCATTGAAACATGACTTTGGCGCGAAAGTCGCGTACCGCATGGCCGACCCCACACAGGGGTCGGGTCGGGTTTCATGAAACCCGACTTTGCCAAAAGTCGGCGACTTTTGAAAATGAACGATCCGTTTCGCTCAACCCTAATCATGACATCATTTCAGCAGCCAATCACAGCCATGTCAGTAGTTACATGACGGACATGCATAACAGTATGTGCCCACACTTCTTAGGATTCCTCATTGGCTGATTTAAATCAAACTGGCTCATTGAATTATGGGAACTTCTGATTCCAGTATCCGATATTGAGAAAATATCGGAACTCGGTATTGGAATTCCGATACCGCGAATATCGGCCGATACCCGATATTTGCAGTATCGGAGTGCTCAACACTAATTCCAACATACATATAGAAAATATACATTGTCAGGGGTTGACACACTCAGCTGCTTCACGAGGTAGACACAAGAACTGTTCTGGTAGAATGTTACCTGCTTGTTTATTATGGATAGCATAAACATTGGCAGGGTTTAGCAAAATAAACAGAGTCTTGCTGGCATAACGGAAAAACAAACAAAGACACAGTGCAAATGAGTAGGGTTGAGCGAAACGGGTCGTTCATTTTCAAAAGTCGCCGACTTTTGGCAAAGTCGGGTTTCATGAAACCCGATCCGACCCCTGTGCGGGGTCGGCCATGCGGTACGCGACTTTCGCGCCAAAGTCGTGTTTCAATGATGCGAAAAGCGCCATTTCTCAGCCAATGAAGGTAAACGCAGAGTGTGGGCAGCGTGATGACATAGGTCTTGGTCCCCACCATCTTAGAGAAGGGCATTGCAGTGATTGGCTTGCTGTCTGCGGCGTCACAGGGGCTATAAAGGGGAGTTCCCGCCGACCGCCATGTTACTGCTGCTGATCTGAGCTTAGGGAGAGGTTGCTGCCGCTTCGTCAGAAGCAGGGATAGCGTTAGGCAGGGTCCATTAACCACCAAACCGCTTGTGCTGTAGCGATTTCCACTGCCCAACACCACCTTCGGTGTGCAGGGACAGTGGAAGCTACATTTTTTTTTTTTTCCCCCTCAGCGCTGTAGCTCATTGGGCTGCCCTAGAAGGCTCCCTGATAGCTGCATTGCTGTGTGTACGCCGCTGTGCAAACCAACTGCTTTTTTCTAAGCACAAATCCTCTTGTTCCTTCCTTTCTGCACAGCTATCTTTTTGGTTTGTACACACTTTTTATTTAATTTGTGCATCAGTCCACTCCTTATTGCTGCCTGCCATACCTGGCTGAGATTACTGCAGGGAGATAGTAATTGAAGGACACTCCCTGTTTTTTTTTTTTTTTTTGTGGGAGATTAAGATTGACATTTCTGCTAGAGTGCCATCCCTGTCTGTGTCATCTCTCACTCAGTGGGCCATAGAAAGCCTATTTATTTTTTTGCTTGATTTGGGTTATAAAATCTACCTGAAAAAATCACTACATCAATCAGTGGGAGAAAAATATTGGCCTCAGGGCTTGTGTGCCACTCTTGACTCCTGTGTGCATCATCACTCACTCAGTGGGCCATAGAAAGCCTATTTATTTTTTTGCTTGATTTTGGTTCTAAAATCTACCTGAAAAAATCACTACATCAATCAGTGGGAGAAAAATATTGGCCTCAGGGCTTGTGTGCCACTCCTGACTCCTGTGTGCATCATCACTCACTCAGTGGGCCATAGAAAGCCCATTTTTTTTTTTTTTTGCTTTATTTGGGTTCTAAATTCTACCTGAAAAAATCAATAAATCAATCAGTGGGAGATTAATATTGGCCTTTGGGCTTGTGTGCCAGTCCTAAGCGTGCCATCTCTCTCTCTCAGATAGTGGGCCATAGAAAGCCTATTTACTTTTTTTTTTTTTTATTGGGTTTATAAATTTTCCCTGGAAAAAAAAAAAAGTGGGAGATTAATACTGGCCTCTGGGCTTGTGTGCCAGTCCTGAGCGTGCCATCTCTCTCACAAATAGTGGGCCATAGAAAGCCTATTTATTTATTTTTTTTTGGTTTTATAAATTCTCCCTTAAAAAAAAAAAGGGAGATTAATATTGGCCTTTGGGCTTGTGTGCCAGTCCTAAGCGTGCCATCTCTCTCTGTCTCTCAGATAGTGGGCCATAGAAAGCCTATTTATTATTTTTTTTATTGGGTTTATAAATTTTCCCTGGAACAAAAAAAAAAAAGTGGGAGATAAATATTGGCCTCTGGGCTTGTGTGCCACTCCTGACTCCTGTGTGCGTCATCTCTCACTCAGTGGGCCATAGAAAGCCTTTTTTTGTTTTATTTGTTTTCTAAATTCTCCCTGAAAAATCATTTTATTTTATTTGGTTTCTAAATTCTTCCTGAAAAAATCATTTTATTCTATTTTTTTTTTCCTAAAGTCTCCCTGAAAAAAAAAAAAAAAAATCAAATCAGTGGGAGATTAATATTGCCCTTTCTGCTTGTGTGCCAGTCTTGACTCCTGGGTGTGCCATCTCTCTCTCTCTCTCCAATTGTGGGCCATAGAAAGCCTATTATTTTTTTTAGCTTGATTTGGGTTCCAAAATCTACCTGAAAAAATCACTACATCAATCAGTGGGAGATAAATATTGGCCTCTGGGCTTGTGTGCCACTCCTGACTCCTGTGTGCGTCATCTCTCACTCAATGGGCCATAGAAAGCCTTTTTTTGTTTTATTTGTTTTCTAAATTCTCCCTGAAAAAATCATTTTATTTTCTTTGGTTTCTAAATTCTTCCTGAAAAAATCATTTTATTCTATTTTTTTTTTCCTAAAGTCTCCCTGAAAAAAAAACAAAAAAAAAAACAAATCAGTGGGATATTAATATTGCCCTTTCTGCTTGTGTGCCAGTCTTGACTCCTGGGTGTGCCATCTCTCTCTCTCTCTCCAATTGTGGGCCATAGAAAGCCTATTATTTTTTTAGCTTGATTTGGGTTCCAAAATCTACCTGAAAAAATCACTACATCAATCAGTGGGAGATAAATATTGGCCTCTGGGCTTGTGTGCCACTCCTGACTCCTGTGTGCGTCATCTCTTACTCAGTGGGCCATAGAAAGCCTTTTTTTGTTTTATTTGTTTTCTAAATTCTCCCTGAAAAAATCATTTTATTTTATTTTGTTTCTAAATTCTTCCTGAAAAAATCATTTTATTCTATTTTTTTTTTCCTAAAGTCTCCCTGAAAAAAAAAAAAAAAAAAACAAATCAGTGGGAGATTAATATTGCCCATTCTGCTTGTGTGCCAGTCTTGACTCCTGGGTGTGCCATCTCTCTCTCTCTCTCCAATTGTGGGCCATAGAAAGCCTATTATTTTTTTAGCTTGATTTGGGTTCCAAAATCTACCTGAAAAAATCACTACATCAATCAGTGGGAGATAAATATTGGCCTCTGGGCTTGTGTGCCACTCCTGACTCCTGTGTGCGTCATCTCTCACTCAGTGGGCCATAGAAAGCCTTTTTTTGTTTTATTTGTTTTCTAATTTCTCCCTGAAAAAATCATTTTATTTTCTTTGGTTTCTAAATTCTTCCTGAAAAAATCATTTTATTCTATTTTTTTTTTCCTAAAGTCTCCCTGAAAAAAAACAAAAAAAAAAACAAATCAGTGGGAGATTAATATTGCCCTTTCTGCTTGTGTGCCAGTCTTGACTCCTGGGTGTGCCATCTCTCTCTCTCTCTCCAATTGTGGGCCATAGAAAGCCTATTATTTTTTTAGCTTGATTTGGGTTCCAAAATCTACCTGAAAAAATCACTACATCAATCAGTGGGAGATAAATATTGGCCTCTGGGCTTGTGTGCCACTCCTGACTCCTGTGTGCGTAATCTCTCACTCAGTGGGCCATAGAAAGCCTTTTTTTGTTTTATTTGTTTTCTAAATTCTCCCTGAAAAAATCATTTTATTTTATTTGGTTTCTAAATTCTTCCTGAAAAAATCATTTTATTCTATTTTTTTTTTTTCCTAAAGTCTCCCTTAAAAAAAAAAAAATCAAATCAGTGGGAGATTAATATTTACATTTGTGCTTCAGTGACAGTCCTGCGTGTGTGGCATCTCTCTCATTTGTTGCCACCAACAACAGAGTGTGTAACATTGTGCCTGATTTTCGTTGTGGTCTCACTCACCTGTAAAGGGGTAGCTAAATCATACTGAAGTTATAGCTCACCGTGTAACTTGTGTGACAGCAACAAATACCGTTAGTTTGTTTACATTTTTAAAACAATGAGGAAGTATGGTGGAAGAGGTCGTGGCCGGGGGCGTTCATTGTCAGCTGGTAATGAGGGTAGTGGTAGTGGTGGAGCATCAGCTGGTCGTGGGAAAAAAAATATTGCACCTAAGTCTGGAGCTGTGGAGCCAGGTTCGTCGTCTGGCGACACAAGGCCTCGAACGCTCCCTTTTCTGGGAGTAGGAAAACCGCTTTTAAAGCCGGAGCAGCAAGAGCAAGTTTTGGCTTATCTTGCTGACTCAGCCTCTAGCTCTTTTGCCTCCTCTCGTGAAACTGGTAAATGTCAAAGCAGCGCGTCGTTAGTGGATGTTCACGGTCAGGGACAAGTCGCTTCCTTGTCCTCTTCAGCAAAAACAACAACAGAGAAGAATGCAGCAGGCGACACAACGGGTTACTCCATGGAGCTCTTTACACATACCGTCCCTGGCTTAGAAAGTGAAGCAGTTAACAGTCCATGCCCATTACAAGTTGAATCTGACATGGAGTGCACTGATGCACAGCCACAGCCAGACTACTATGCTGGTCCTTTGACTCAGACCACAACATTGCCCTCGCAGGGTGCTGATCAAGAATCAGACCCTGATGAGACTATGTTACCCCATCACGAACGCTATACCACCGACCGACACGGTGACACAGACGAAGTTGCACACGAGCTACAAGAAGAGGTAATAGATGACCCAGTTCTTGACCCCGATTGGCAGCCATTGGGGGAACAGGGTGCAGGCGGCAGCAGTTCTGAAGCGGAGGAGGAGGGGCCGCAGCAGGCATCAACATCGCAACAGGTTCCATCTGCTGGGCCCGTATCTTGCCCAAAACGCGTGGCAAAGCCAAAACCTGTTGGAGGACAGTGTGGCCATCCGGTTAAAGCTCAGTCTGCAATGCCTGAAAAGGTATCCGATGCTAGAAAGAGTGCAGTCTGGCATATTTTTAAACAACATCCAATTGATCAGCGCAAAGTCATCTGTCAAAAATGTTCAACTACCTTAAGCAGAGGACAGAATCTGAAAAGTCTCAATACAAGTTGCATGCATAGACATTTAACCACCATGCATTTGCAAGCCTGGACTAACTACCAAACGTCCCTTAAGGTTGTAGCACCCTCGGCCAATGAAGCTAGTCAGCAACGCAACATCCCTTCCGGCAGTGTAGGGCCACCATTTTCCGCACCACCTGCAGTATCTGTGCAGGTTTCTTTGCCAGGCCAAAGCAGTCAGGGTCCGGGAATCACCAGTTTCGTAGTAGGAAACACTGCATCTAGGGCACCGGTGGCAACAATACCATCTCCCACCGTCTCTCAGTCTGCCATGTCCACCGGCACCCCCGCTAGTTCCACGATCTCCAGCTCTCCAGTCCAGCTCACCCTACATGAGACTATGGTTAGAAAAAGGAAGTACTTAGCCTCGCATCCGCGTACACAGGGTTTGAACGCACACATAGCTAGACTAATCTCGTTAGAGATGATGCCCTACCGGTTAGTTGAAAGCGAAGCTTTCAAAGCCCTGATGGACTACGCTGTACCACGCTACGAGCTACCCAGTCGACACTTTTTTTCCAGAAAAGCCATCCCAGCCCTCCACCAGCATGTTAAAGAGCGCATCGTCCATGCACTCAGGCAATCTGTGAGCACAAAGGTGCACCTGACAACAGATGCATGGACCAGTAGGCATGGCCAGGGACGTTACGTGTCCATCACGGCACACTGGGTAAATGTGGTGGATGCAGGGTCCACAGGGGACAGCAAGTTTGGGACAGTTCTGCCTAGCCCACGGTCTAGGAAACAATTGGCTGTAGCCGTTCGCACCCCCTCCTCCTCTTCTTCGTCCTCCTGCAGAAGCGAGAGCTCGTCCACAGACCGCAGTCGCACAACCACTCCATCCGCAGCTGCCACTGTTGCACACCAGGTCTCCCATTATGGGGCAGCTACTGGCAAACGTCAGCAGGCTGTATTGGCTATGAAGTGTTTGGGCGACAACAGACACACCGCGGAAGTTCTGTCCGAGTTCTTGCAGAAAGAAACGCAGTCGTGGTTGGGCACTGTAGATCTTGAGGCAGGCAAGGTAGTGAGTGATAACGGAAGGAATTTCATGGCTGCCATCTCCCTTTCCCAACTGAAACACATTCCTTGCCTGGCTCACACCTTAAACCTGGTGGTGCAGTGCTTCCTGAAAAGTTATCCGGGGTTATCCGACCTGCTCCTCAAAGTGCGTGGACTTTGCTCACATATCCGCCGTTCGCCCGTACACTCCAGCCGTATGCAGACCTATCAGCGTTCTTTGAACCTTCCCCAGCATCGCCTAATCATAGACGTTGCAACAAGGTGGAACTCAACACTGCACATGCTTCAGAGACTGTGTGAACAGAGGCGGGCTGTTATGTTTTTGTGGGAGGATACACATACACGGGCAGGCAGTAGGATGGCAGACATGGAGTTGTCAGGTGTGCAGTGGTCGAAGATTCAAGACATGTGTCAAGTCCTTCAGTGTTTTGAGGAATGCACACGGCTGGTTAGTGCAGACAACGCCATAATAAGCATGAGCATCCCCCTAATGCGTCTGCTGATGCAAAGTTTGACGCACATAAAGGATCAGGCATCTGCAGCTGAGGAAGAGGAAAGCCTTGATGACAGTCAGCCATTGTCTGGCCAGGGCAGTGTACAGGACGAGGTAGCGGGCGAAGAGGAGGAGGAGGACGAGGAGGATGATGGGGATGATTATATTTTTAATGAGGAAGCTTTTCCGGGGCCACTGGAAATTGGTGGCGCGGCAAGGCCGGGTTCTGGTTTTTTGAGGGACACAAGTGACGTTGATTTGCCTGAAACTGCCCCTCAACCAAGCACAACCGCAGATTTGAGAACTGGAACTTTGGCCCACATGGCGGATTATGCCTTACGTATCCTCAAAAGGGACACACGCATAACTAAAATGATGAATGATGACGATTACTGGTTGGCCTGCCTCCTTGATCCTCGCTATAAAGGCAAATTGCAAAATATAATGCCACATGAGAACTTGGAACTAATATTAGCAACCAAACAATCAACTCTTGTTGACCGTTTGCTTCTGGCATTCCCTGCACACAGCGCCCGTGATCGTTCTCACACGAGCTGCAGGGGCCAGCAGACCAGAGGAGTTAGAGGGGCAGAAATCAGAAGTGGTGTTGGCCAGAGGGGTTTTCTGACCAGGTTGTGGAGTGATTTTGCTATGACCGCAGACAGGACAGGTACTGCAGCATCAATTGAAAGTGACAGGAGACAACATTTGTCCAGTATGGTTACAAACTATTTTTCATCCCTTATCGATGTTCTCCCTCAACCGTCATTCCCATTTGATTACTGGGCATCAAAATTAGACACCTGGCCAGAATTGGCAGAATATGCATTGCAGGAGCTTGCTTGCCCGGCAGCTAGTGTCCTATCAGAAAGAGTATTCAGTGCTGCAGGTTCAATACTAACAGAAAAAAGGACTCGTCTGGCTACCCAAAATGTAGATGATCTAACCTTCATTAAAATGAACCACAACTGGATTTCGAAATCTTTTGCCCCACCTTGCCCGGCTGACACCTAGCTTTCCTATGAAAAGGTCTTGCCTGTGGACTATTCTGAATGCCTTTTCCAATCTCGTAATTTTCTGCACCTGATTGTCCAGCATACGACATGTTTACACCTCACTAAATGGCCAAACTCCCCACACGGGGCCGTGGTATCGACACTTGGCGACAGCACCCGTGAGAGTGCAGTTTGTCTGAAGAGGTGGGTGAGCCCGCTTTTGGTCGACGGCACTGCCACTGGGTCCCTCCTAGTACAATAAAGTGTCTCTGGCGGTGGTGGTGCGCACCCAACGTCAGACACACCGTTGTAATATGAGGGGCCCTGGGCCTGTACCGCCGGCCACAAGACAGTTTCCCCCCACCCCAGCTCAAACAGTGCTCTACCACTTGCAAAATTATCTCACAGCTCCACCAATGTTTAGTCTATGCGCTGACATCCTTCAATGCCTGCCACTGACAATACCATTGTATTGACATTTTTGTTATGTTAGGCCTTCGATGCCTGTCTGTGGTCACTCCTTCCACTAGGCCTCCACTGACCACACCACTGCTGCCCGTGTACCCCTGGAACCAATTTAAAATTGCCTACAGCCATGTGTTATTATTTTAGGCCTTCGATGCCTGTCTGCGGTGACTCCTTCCACTAGGCCTCCACTGACCACACCACTGCTGCCCGTGTACCCCTGGAACCAATTTAAAATTGCCTACAGCCATGTGTTATCATTTTAGGCCTTCGATGCCTGTCTGCGGTCACTCCTTCCACTAGGCCTCCACTGACCACACGACTGCTGCCCGTGTACCCCTGGAACCAATTTAAAATTGCCTACAGCCATGTGTTATTATTTTAGGCCTTCGATGCCTGTCTGCGGTCACTCCTTCCACTAGGCCTCCACTGACCACACCACTGCTGCCCGTGTACCCCTGGAACCAACATCAGAAAATATAAAAATAAGTATTTTGCTTATAAAAAAGAAAATACTGGAGAGATATCAAATGCAGACATTTTAACATTAAAAACAAACACATACAACAAAAATCTGGTACAGTACTAAAAATGGCCACCAGCTACAATAACTTTCTCCTGCAAGTAGTTAACTGAAAGGTTTTTTCAATTTTAAACACAGATATGGCATCCACCGAGTGTTGTCCTGTCGCGTCTTCTTTATATTATTGCCAAGAAGATGCAAAACAATGAAAATAATAAAATCATTATTTACCAAAAAAATAGAGTAAGTCAAAACCACATTGCAAATAAACATTCATTACAAATAAAGAAGCAGGGCGCGTCCGAGGGTGAGTATATACCTAATAAGAATATAATCACCCTCGGACGCGCCCTGCTTCTTTCTGACAGCCTTCCTTCCTAAGAATCAGCCCTTCCGTGGTGTAGAGAGAGGGTGTGTTCCACTCCAAGGTGTTCACCAGGTTGCCTTTCCTGAGCTTCGATCTTCCGGCTCTCGTTTAGTAGTTGTTGGAAACTACGCTGCATTTGGCCTACAAATTGGGTATGGGGTGTAGAGAGATGGTGTGTTCCACTGTAGAGAGATGGTGTGTTCCACTCCAAGGTGTTCCCCAGGTTTCCTCGCCAATGCTTCGATCATCATGCTCTCGTTTAGTAGTTGTTGGAAACTACGCTGCATTAGGCCTACAAATTGGGTATGGGGTGTAGAGAGATGGTGTGTTCCACTCCAAGGTGTTCCCCAGGTTTCCTCTCCATTGCTTCGATCTTCATGCTCTCGTTTAGTAGTTGTTGGAAACTACGCTGCATTAGGCCTACAAATTGGGTATGGGGTGTAGAGAGATGGTGTGTTACACTCCAAGGTGTTCCCCAGGTTTCCTCTCCATTGCTTCGATCTTCCGGCTCTCGTTTAGTAGTTGTTGGAAACTACGCTGCATTAGGCCTACAAATTGGGTATGGGGTGTAGAGAGATGGTGTGTTCCACTCCAAGGTGTTCCCCAGGTTGCCTTTCCTGAGCTTCGATCTTCCGGCTCTCGTTTAGTAGTTGTTGGAAACTACGCTGCATTAGGCCTACAAATTGGGTATGGGGTGTAGAGAGATGGTGTGTTCCACTGTAGAGAGATGGTGTGTTCCACTCCAAGGTGTTCCCCAGGTTTCCTCGCCAATGCTTCGATCATCATGCTCTCGTTTAGTAGTTGTTGGAATTTACGCTGCATTAGGCCTACAAATTGGGTATGGGGTGTAGAGAGATGGTGTGTTCCACTCCAAGGTGTTCCCCAGGTTTCCTCTCCATTGCTTCGATCTTCATGCTCTCGTTTAGTAGTTGTTGGAAACTACGCTGCATTAGGCCTACAAATTGGGTATGGGGTGTAGAGAGATGGTGTGTTACACTGCAAGGTGTTCCCCAGGTTTCCTCTCCATTGCTTCGATCTTCCGGCTCTCGTTTAGTAGTTGTTGGAAACTACGCTGCATTAGGCCTACAAATTGGGTATGGGGTGTAGAGAGATGGTGTGTTACACTCCAAGGTGTTCCCCAGGTTTCCTCTCCATTGCTTCGATCTTCCGGCTCTCGTTTAGTAGTTGTTGGAAACTACGCTGCATTAGGCCTACAAATTGGGTATGGGGTGTAGAGAGATGGTGTGTTCCACTACAAGGTGTTCCCCAGGTTTCCTTTCCTGAGCTTCGATCTTCCGGCTCTCATTTAGTAGTTGTTGGAAACTACGCTGCATTAGGCCTACAAATTGGGTATGGGGTGTAGAGAGATGGTGTGTTCCACTGTAGATTGATGGTGTGTTCCACTCCAAGGTGTTCCCCAGGTTTCCTCGCCAATGCTTCGATCATCATGCTCTCGTTTAGTAGTTGTTGGAATTTACGCTGCATTAGGCCTACAAATTGGGTATGGGGTGTAGAGAGATGGTGTGTTACACTCCAAGGTGTTCCCCAGGTTTCCTCTCCATTGCTTCGATCTTCATGCTCTCGTTTAGTAGTTGTTGGAAACTACGCTGCATTAGGCCTACAAATTGGGTATGGGGTGTAGAGAGATGGTGTGTTACACTCCAAGGTGTTCCCCAGGTTTCCTCTCCATTGCTTCGATCTTCCGGCTCTCGTTTAGTAGTTGTTGGAAACTACGCTGCATTAGGCCTACAAATTGGGTATGGGGTGTAGAGAGATGGTGTGTTCCACTCCAAGGTGTTCCCCAGGTTGCCTTTCCTGAGCTTCGATCTTCCGGCTCTCGTTTAGTAGTTGTTGGAAACTACGCTGCATTAGGCCTACAAATTGGGTATGGGGTGTAGAGAGATGGTGTGTTCCACTGTAGAGAGATGGTGTGTTCCACTCCAAGGTGTTCCCCAGGTTTCCTCGCCAATGCTTCGATCATCATGCTCTCGTTTAGTAGTTGTTGGAATTTACGCTGCATTAGGCCTACAAATTGGGTATGGGGTGTAGAGAGATGGTGTGTTCCACTCCAAGGTGTTCCCCAGGTTTCCTCTCCATTGCTTCGATCTTCATGCTCTCGTTTAGTAGTTGTTGGAAACTACGCTGCATTAGGCCTACAAATTGGGTATGGGGTGTAGAGAGATGGTGTGTTACACTGCAAGGTGTTCCCCAGGTTTCCTCTCCATTGCTTCGATCTTCCGGCTCTCGTTTAGTAGTTGTTGGAAACTACGCTGCATTAGGCCTACAAATTGGGTATGGGGTGTAGAGAGATGGTGTGTTACACTCCAAGGTGTTCCCCAGGTTTCCTCTCCATTGCTTCGATCTTCCGGCTCTCGTTTAGTAGTTGTTGGAAACTACGCTGCATTAGGCCTACAAATTGGGTATGGGGTGTAGAGAGATGGTGTGTTCCACTCCAAGGTGTTCCCCAGGTTGCCTTTCCTGAGCTTCGATCTTCCGGCTCTCGTTTAGTAGTTGTTGGAAGCTACGCTGCATTAGGCCTACAAATTGGGTATGGGGTGTAGAGAGATGGTGTGTTCCACTGTAGATTGATGGTGTGTTCCACTCCAAGGTGTTCCCCAGGTTTCCTCGCCAATGCTTCGATCATCATGCTCTCGTTTAGTAGTTGTTGGAATTTACGCTGCATTAGGCCTACAAATTGGGTATGGGGTGTAGAGAGATGGTGTGTTACACTCCAAGGTGTTCCCCAGGTTTCCTCTCCATTGCTTCGATCTTCATGCTCTCGTTTAGTAGTTGTTGGAAACTACGCTGCATTAGGCCTACAAATTGGGTATGGGGTGTAGAGAGATGGTGTGTTACACTCCAAGGTGTTCCCCAGGTTTCCTCTCCATTGCTTCGATCTTCCGGCTCTCGTTTAGTAGTTGTTGGAAACTACGCTGCATTAGGCCTACAAATTGGGTATGGGGTGTAGAGAGATGGTGTGTTACACTCCAAGGTGTTCCCCAGGTTTCCTCTCCATTGCTTCGATCTTCCGGCTCTCGTTTAGTAGTTGTTGGAAACTACGCTGCATTAGGCCTACAAATTGGGTATGGGGTGTAGAGAGATGGTGTGTTCCACTCCAAGGTGTTCCCCAGGTTTCCTCGCCAATGCTTCGATCATCATGCTCTCGTTTAGTAGTTGTTGGAAACTACGCTGCATTAGACCTACAAATTGGGTATGGGGTGTAGAGAGATGGTGTGTTCCACTCCAAGGTGTTCTCCAGGTTGCCTTTCCTGAACTTCTATCTTCAGGCTCTCATTAAATTGTGGTTAAACGGAACAACTGCATTTGGCGTACTAGTTGGTTTGGGGCCTACTATCGGTGTCTGCCGCTCCTTGCTGTTCTCCTGGTTTCCTGTCCTGAAATTCCGTTTTCAGGCGCTCGTTAAGTAGTTGTTAATGTTAGACTGCATTTGGCCTACTAGTTGGGTTGGGGCCTACTATCGGTGTCTGCCACTCCTTGCTGTTCTCCTCCACTGAACAAAGCTGTGCCGCCTGTTTACTACTGTTGCCAATTTTGAACTGCATTTCGACTACTTACTGATTTGGGCCTACTCTCTGTGTCAGCCTCTCATTCCAGTTGTCCTCCACTGCAATGCCCCCTGATTAGTCCTGTGTTACCAATTTTGAACTGCATTTAGACCACTTTATTCTTTGGGCCTATATCTGTGTTTCCTCCTCATCCTGCCCATTGGCCAGCCAGTGATAGATGAGTCTGCTGGTACATTGACCCATAACGCAACATTTCCCGTGCACGCTACACTGCAAGATTGTGACCCTGCTGAAAGTCAG
The DNA here is from genome assembly GCF_032444005.1 of Ranitomeya imitator. Taxonomy (NCBI): domain Eukaryota; kingdom Metazoa; phylum Chordata; class Amphibia; order Anura; family Dendrobatidae; genus Ranitomeya; species Ranitomeya imitator. The sequence goes on from NC_091285.1 coordinate 126,426,581, forward strand.
GTCCCCCTTCCCGCATACCATACCACCTTACACGGGGACAAAGAGGAAAGTGCAGATGAAACTGCAGGTTCCTTCATCAGGTGGGGGGGAACACTCGTTGGCGACGTCACTGGCACAGGGCCTCTCATGGTACGCAAAAGTGTTGCTGCCGGTGGGAGGCGCCCCCGCCGTGCAAACACACCGCTGTACTTTGAGGGGCCCTGTGCCAGTGCCAATGCCAACGAGTGGGCCCCCCCTGCTTGCTCAGGTTCACAGCACTTGCAAAGTTGAAATACTTACCTCTCCCTGCTCCACTGCCGTGACGTGGTCCAGATTTCCTGGGCCCACTAATTACTTGAACCAGCCCTACCCACCACAACTTTAGCCAAATGACCCCCAATTTCAAATGCCTTCCAATTATTATAAGGTAAATTACGCTTGACAAGCTTCATTAAGAAGAATGGATGGTTTTGACATTAAAATGGGCACTCTAGGTGTTTTCCTGGCCCCCACTCACTGCCGACTATGCTGCCCCATTGACTTGCATTGGGTTTTGTGTTTCGGTCGATCCTGACTTTACGTCATAATCGGCCGATTTCACTCGACCCGACTTTTGAGATAGTCGGGTTTCGCGAAACCCGGCTCGACTCTAAAAAGTTCAAGGTCGCTCAACTCTACAAATGAGTCCTTTCCCTGCAGGATTTCTCTGCAGTTAACTCACGCTGTCCTCAACTCCTCCTGAATGCTACGTGGGAGGTCCTGCTCTCCCAAGACACAGCCACACCTGGCCTTCATGTCCAGGTATGTCCTCCTCCCACCAGCTGTTCAAAACAGTTGACAAGCTCCGGCTTTGTTGCGGGCTCACCGCCGTTCTACCATCTGATGTACTATTCCGTCCGATGGCAGAAAGGGGTTAAGTGTCAGGATGTGATACTCAGACCCAATGTGAGACCATATGCAGGTGCCATGGGCCCTGGGCTCCTTCTAATGCATAACAATTCTTTTATTCATGTGGCTGAAGTGTGTCAGCAGCTCCTTCATAATGAAGGCGTTGATACTATGAACTGGCCTTCCTTCTCCCTAGACCAGAATCCAGTAGAGCACATCTGGGACATCATGTCTCGTTCCATCGACCAACACCATATTGTACCACAGATTGTCCAGACGTTGACTGATGCTTTAGTCCATGTTTGGAAGAAGAGTCCTCAGGAGAACAAACACTGTCTTATCAGGAGCATGCCCAGGCATTGTAGGGAGGCCAACAGGCAAGATATAATTCTGAGCATCATTTCCTTGTCTTGAGGCATTTCAACTGAAGTTGAATCAGCCTGTTATTTTCCACTTTAATTGTGAGTATCATTCCAAATCCAGACCTCCATGGGATATTAGTTTTGATTTACATTGACCATGTTTATGTTTTATTGCTCTCAACACATTCCACTATGTAATGAATAAAGTTTTGCAACTGGAATATTTATTCAGTGATATCTAGGATGTGGTATTTTAGTGTCCCATTTGTTTTTTGAGCAGTGCATTTGGTGATGATATTTTGATCCAGGAGACTAGTCTAACTGCTATATGTGGAGTTAGAAAGGAATTAAAAAATGCAATTAACATATTCGTCCCAGTGCATGCCCTTTCCTCTGGATCAACATGTTAGCTTACAGGTTGAACTCAATGGATTTGAGTCTTTTTCAACTTTAAAACTATGAAACTATGAAAATATAGAAAGGATAATGAAGCAGGAGGATGTTGATATTATTCAAGTAGTCAGTTAGAGATTGCACAAAGAAAAAGGGTAACTAAGCTGTCTGACATGAAAAAAGTCCAAATAACATTCTAGTATAGTCAGCAAGTCCAATTATACATATAATGTACCTATCTGAAGAGTGGTATATATTATTTTTAACTCTATTAGAGTATAGAGTATATGTTTTAGATACAATTTTATGCAGCGACTTGATTATTTATGAATAACAATTTTTATTACACTCAATAAAATTAGGTATATGAAATATAAACAAGAAGAAACTAAGACAGCACATTCTGGTGTTAAATATCCTGATGAATTTTCTAATCCTGTTATATTAATATTATTGAATAAACTAGTCCTGAAATGCAACCACTGCAGCAATTGATTGACCATAGCCATCAAGTGCTGTTCACCTCTGGGGCTAGCTGGAAGAACAACCATGGGGACTGTGAACTCATGCAGTGTTGGAAAAGGAGCTGAATGAGTCAAGAAGTCTGTTTTTATTAATTTATTAGACCATGCTCCATGCTTTATATAAAGCAAAATCCCTGATAAATCTGGCTTTGTGACCATCTAAGGCAACATTTAGTGTGTATACTCTGCCTGAAACCTTGTGCATGTGACACTATTACGGCTTCTTGCATGGAGCTATAATCAGTCATCCGTGGAAGTTTTTATTACCTTTATAGTAACTAGAGTTTTTTGCACAAGTAGACAGAGATTTTTTTGCATCATATTCCATATAAATCCTGCTAAATAAACATCATGCTTTATGGCGTGCCGTATAATGAAACCCAAGAGCTTCCCCCCATCGTCCTTATGATTGTGCCATTAATCTAGTTTCTGGTGCCACGCTGCCAAGAGCAGACCCTATAACATCTCAGGTCCAGAAAGGCAGGCCATGAAGGACTATATTACTGATAGGCTGGCTAAGGGTCATATCCAACCATGCTCTTCTCACCTTGCTGTGGGTTTTTTTTCCGTCAAGAAGAAGGATCGTTGGTTACGTCCTTGCCTGGATTTCCAGGAACTTAATGCGACCACTGTCCGTGATCCATATCCGCTACCTCTGATCCCTGACCTCTTTAATCAAATTGTTGGGACAAAATATTTCTTTAAGATGGACCTCAGGGGGGTGTAAAACCTCATCCGCAAAAAGGAGGTGGATGAGTGGAAGACTGCATTCCATATGCCAGAAGGACAATACGAGAATCTGGTGATGCCTTTTGGGTTTACGAACGCGACTGCCGTCTCCAGCACATTGTTAATGGCATCTGTTGTCATTTAGTAGGCAGGTTTGTTGTTATCTACCTGGATGATATTATTGTTTATTCACCTGACCTTGAGTCACACCAGCGACATGTCAGACAAGTCCTACACATATTATGTGACAATAAATTGTATGTCAAACCCGAGAAGTATATGTTCTCAGTTGAGGAGATCCCTTTCCTTGAATATATATTAACTGACACCGGTTTTCACGTGGATCCAGTGAAAGTCCGGATGGTATTGGAGTGGGATCATCCTGAGGATTTGAAGGCCTTACAAACGTTATTGGGTTTCACCAATTACTACCGTAAATTCATAAGAAACATTTCGGTAGTAGCCAAGCCGCTCACTTATATGACTAAGAAGGGGACAGACTTCTCCAGGTGGTCCAGTCCTAACAGACAGGCATTTGACACATTGAAAAGGTGTTTTGCTTCTGCACCGATTCTTATTCAGGCTGATGTCACTCAGCCTTTCATTGTGGAGGTGGATGCAACCCAGGTGGGAGTAGGGGCTGCATTGTCGCAGCATACATCTCCTGGTAAATGGCAACCATGCGCATACTTTTCTAAAAAACTTTCGCCAGCTGAGAGAAACTATGATATTGGTAATAGGGAACTCTTAGCTATCAAATGGGCATTTGAGGAGTGGCATCATTTTTTGGAAGGCGCGGATCACCCAGCGATGGTGATCACTGACCATAAGAATCTGGTTTACTTGGAGTTGGCAAAACATCTTACACCTCGTCAGACAAGATGGGCATTATTCTCTACCAGGTTTAAATTATTTGTTACTTTTAGGACAGGGAGCAAAAATGTTAAGGCAGATGCTTTGTTCCGTTGCTTTCCTGGGGGAGGCAATAAGTTCAAACGGATACCTTTTTTACAAAAAGGGGTAGTGATGGCGTCTATATGTTCCAATCTTGAAAGAGAGGTTGCTGACAATCAGGGGGATGCCCCTGCTACCTGTCCACTTGGTAAACTGTTTTTACCGGCCAATCTCTGTCTTAGAATCCTCAGTGAACATCATGATATGGTGCTGGCTGGACATCCGGGGAATAAGGCCACCGCAGATCTACTTACTCAGCGTTTTTGGTGGCCAGGTGCTTATAAGGATGTTCAGGAGTATGTGGCTGCCTGCAATAGCTGTGCATGTTCTAAGACCTCACATACTTGTCCGTCAGGGGCTTTCCAACTATTGGAGATTCCCAGCAGACCTTGGACTCATTTGTCAGTCAATTTCATTAAGGATCTACCTGTGTCTGCAGGGAACACTATAATCCTAGTGGTGGTGGACAGGTTCAGTAAAATGTCTCATTTTATTGCTTTGACAGCTTTGCCTGACACCCAAACTCTGGTGCAAATCTTCATCAGGCAAATAATCAGACTGCGTGGGATTGCTATCGATATTGTTTCGGGTCGGGGGGTGCACTTTATCTCCAAATTCTGTAGGGTGTTTTGCACCCATCTGGGGATCCATTTGTCTTTTTCTTCGGCTTTCCACCCGCAGTCTAAAGGTACCTTCACACTAAATGATATCGCTAGCGATCCGTGACGTTGCAGTGTCCTGGCTAGCGATATCGTTCAGTTTGACACGCAGCAGCGATCAGAATCCTGCTGTGATGTCGTTGGTCGGGGCTAGAAGGCCAGAACTTTAATTGGTCACTGGCTCTCCCACTGACATCGCTGAATCGGCGTGTGTGACGCCGATTCAGCGATGTCTTCCCTGGTAACCAGGGTAAACATTGGGTTACTAAGCACAGGGCCGCGCTTAGTAACCCGATGTTTACCCTGGTTACCATCCTAAAAGTAAAAATAACAAATGCTTCATACTTACCTTCCGCTGTCTGTCCCCGGCGCTGTGCTTTGCTGCACTCACTGTGAGCACAGCGGCCGGAAAGCAGAGCGGTGACGTCACTGCTCTGCTTTCCGGCCGCTGTGCTCACAGCCAGTACAGAGAAGCACAGCGCCGGGGACAGACAGCGGAAGGTAAGTATGAAGCGTTTGTTTTTTTTACTTTTAGGATGGTAACCAGGGTAAACATCGGGTTACTAAGCGCGGCCCTGCGCTTAGTAACCCGATGTTTACCCTGGTTACCGGCATCGTTGGTCGCTGGAGAGCGGTCTGTGTGACAGCTCTCCAGCGACCAAACAGCAACGCTGCAGCGATCCGGATCGTTGTCTGGATCGCTGCAGCGTCGTTTAGTGTGAAGGTACCTTAACAGGCAGACCAAATGGTTTAATCAGAATTTAGAGACATATCTTAGATGTTTTGTGTCTGAGAATCAGGAGGACTGAGTGACCTACTTACCGTTGGCTGAATTTGGAGTTAATGATCACTGCCAGGAATCAACTGGTAAGTCTCTGTTTTTCGGGGCATATGGGTTCCATCCGCAGTTTAGTTCGTTCGATGATGATCGCCCTTCTGGTTTACTGGAGGAGGAATGGTTTTCTTCTATTTCTACTTTATGGCAGGGGATGATTTATAATTTGCGAAAGATGGGTTCGAAATATAAGAGTGTAGCTGATCGGAGACGTTTGGTGGGTCCAGACCTGTGAGTGTTAGGTGTCAAGTTCCCGCCGCTGTACAGAGGATATCTCGAACCATGTCCGCTGCGGTCTCCCATTCTTCTTCAGCCGCAGGGGAACCTGCTCAGCAGAGACATCGGTCCCAGCATCTGGCTCATGCTGATGTTGTGCGACTGGCTACTGCTGCCTTTCCAGGCTCTGCCTTTGTAGCCAGTACTGCTCAGAAACAAGCAGGCCTTTCTGGGACTAAGTGCCGCTTTTCTCATACTTGGCATGCCCATGGGACGACCTCCCATTGGAGGTCAGGGATCACATGTTCAGGTCCTGTTGAAGTTCCTATTGGACCATCTGGAAGGTCCCGGTCTGCTACTGCTATAAAAGGTTTGCATGGCCGATCAGCCATGCGCTAGTGCATACTTACTAACGCGTGTGTAGATTAATGTCTGTCGATGGATGAAAGCTCCTTAATCATTCCAATTCTTTGTGTTGATGACTGCTCACGAATGGTGGAAGCTACCTAGCGCCCAACGGTGCTAACCAGCACACTCAGCACACGTTACAGCGTCTCTTCGCAGTGCCCACCAGTGTGGCGCCGTGCGCTTTCAGTGAGCTTTCCTGACAACCGGTCAATGTAGAATGTGTGGGAATTCCCGCTTAGATTCAGCATCTGACTCAGGGCATCCTCAGGCGTGGGCTTAAAAGCCACCGAGGGTCAGAGCGAGTCCAATCACCAGTTTAGTGGGAGTGATTCATAGGGATCCCACTAGTGTCTTTCAGCTGCACCCTGTGACTGCTAACAGGGCGCAGCGTATATTTGCGACTCTGTGAAGCAACAGAGTTTGCTTTAATTCACACAGGGTGAGGTTTAAACCTGTGTGTGAGCAAGCATCCATCCGTCATTACTCAGCAGCAGGTGTCATCTCTGCACGGTGGACCCCGGACTGTGAGCGCACCTCATAATCTCTATTATCATGTTTTGGTGCGTTCTGCCAGTCCTAACAGTGAGCTCGTGGCTTGGTATTGCGGTCCTCAAAGAAGATTAAGCTGAACGTTCCGTCTTGGAAATTGGGTCCCAGGTTTATTGGTCCTTATAACATCTTAGCCGTCATCAATCCGGTAGCATTCCGCCTTGCTCTGCCACCTACTTTTAAAATCCATAATGTTTTCACCATTCACTTCTCAAGAAGTACGTGGCATTTTCAGGACCTTAACCTCTGCTACCTTCTCCTGTCGTTGTCGATGGGAATCTGGAGTTACAGATATCAAAGGTCTTAGAATCCTGTCTTGTTCGTCTGTCACTTCAATACATGGTACATTTGAATGGGTGCGGTCCTCTGGAGAGGATGTGGGTTTCAGCTACTGATGTCCATGCGGCCAGACTGTTTTGGGCCTTTCATGTGGCACACCCAGATAAAACAGGCCCTGAGGTTTCGGAGGTCCCTCGTAGAAGGGAGGCTACTGTCATGGAGTTACTGCGACAAAGCAGTGCCTGAAGACTGCAGCATCTGATGGCTCTTCTTTGCCGCGGAGAAGAAGCACTTCTCTGGTGTATTAAATCTGTTTGTTATCTTTCAGCAGGACAGGGGTTAATCGGCTATTTGGAAATCCCTGCATTCAGCTGTGCTAAGTTAGCCACTCTTCTCTCCTACAGAAGCTAGCCTTCTGACCAGATCCTCGTCTGATTTGGCACTTGCTAGATAGACCTGGAGAGTGAGGAGCTGGTGTTTGGAGAGCTGGAGGAGTTTATTGTGCGACTGTTGCTTGGTTTGTACGCTTGGAAATTCAGCATCCTTACTTGCCTTATTTTCTTCCTTCGTCCTTCACACCCTGGTGAATACCTCTGTTATTTGTGAGAGTATGTTTGTGTGAGTAGAATTTTCTTTTACCCATGTTTCTGTCCCCTGTAGGTTGGGTTGGTGTACTGCGGTACACAGTAGCGCCTCTCTTCCTCGGGCGAGGGAAAGGGGACAGATGCAGGGCTACAGCTACGAGACAGGGCAAGGGCTAAGGCCCTGGCATCCTCGCCATCTGAGGTATCCTGGGAAACAGGGCCTGCTAGGGTGCCCCCTAGTGCTATGGCCAGGAAAGGTGTCCCTGGTCCCAGTTTGCCCGCCAGTCCTATCCTGACAGTAAAGGTACCTTCACACTGAACGATATCGCTAGCGATCCGTGACGTTGCAACGTCCTGGCTAGCGATATCGTTCAGTTTTTGACAGGCAGCAGCGATCATGATCCTGCTGTGCCATCGTTGGTCGGTGCAGAAAGTCCAGAACTTTATTTTGTCGCTGGACTCCCTGCAGACATCGCTGAATCGGCGTGTGTGACGCCGATTCAGCGATGTCTTCACTGGTAACCAGGGTAAACATCGGGTTACTAAGCGCAGGGCCGCGCTCAGTAACTTGATGTTTACCCTGGTTACCAGCGTAAACGTAAAAAAAAAAAAACACTACATACTTACCTTCTGCTGTCTGTCCTCCGGCGCTGTGCTTCTCTGCACTGTGAGCACCGGCCAGCCGGAAAGCAGAGCACAGCGGTGACGTCACCGCTGTGCTTTCCGGCTGGCGCTCACAGTCAGTGCAGAGAAGCACAGCGCCGGGGGACAGACAGCGGAAGGTAAGTATGTAGTGTTTTTTTTTTTTTTATGTTTACGCTGGTAACCAGGGTAAACATCGGGTTACTAAGCGCGGCCCTGCGCTTAGTAACCCGATGTTTACCCTGGTTACCAGGGGACCGGCATCGTTGGTCGCTGGAAAGCTGTCTGTTTGACAGCTCTCCAGTGACCAAACAGCGACGCTGCAGCGATCGGGATCATGGTCTGGATCGCTGCAGCGTCGCTAAATGTGACGGTACCATACGCCTGTAATATTGACATGTAAGTTGGCATTTGATGTAACAATGCCACCTATTGTACTCTTATAATTGATGATTAGTAGTGTTTACTGATATGATAATGTTGACTCTTTAAACAAAGGAGGAGAATCTATGCAAATAGATTACATAATCAAACAATGCAACTTTGTCATCACTAGTGTTGAGCATTCCGATACCGCAAGTATCGGGTATCGGCCGATATTTGCGGTATCGGAATTCCGATACCGAATTCCGATACTTCCCGCGTATCGGATACTGGAATCGGAAGTTCCCAGAATTCAAACTGAACGCAGCAGCCAATGAGGAATGATTGGAAGTGTGGGCACATCCTGTTTAGCATGGTGGGCATGTAAGTACTGGCAAGGCTGTGATTGGCTGCTGAAATGATGTCACTCTGCACTATAAAAAACGCTACCGCCATTTTGCGCTCACTCTGCTGTGATTTCAGTTAGGGACAGGACGCTGTGTTCTAACTGAGGGCCAGTTGAGATAGCTAATTGCTTTATTTTCCTTTCCAAAGGCTAATTTAGCAAAACGCTGTGTGTTCTTCACTGTTCACCTTGCTCTTGCCTTGCATCGCTGTTTTAACAGCGTTCTGCAAGGTCTCTGTGTGTGTGTGTGTGTGTGTGTGTGTGCAGCTCACTCTGTAGTCTGTGTGCAGCCATATACCCGGTTGTATTCAGCTCAGGGGGGGTTCACACTGCCTCACACAGTTGTCCTTTTTTGCTCATAGTGCAGCCTGCTGCACATTTTTTCTCAAATTTCCTATTAGTGTTTTTCCACCCGTCTCCAGCTAAATTGTGGAAAAACACTACATAGGATAACCTAGAGGTTTTTTTTTGGGCCTTGCAGCGCCGTTTACGGCTGTCTGCACGGTCTCTGTGTGAGCGCAGCTCGCCCTGTAGCCTGTGTGCAGCCATAGCCGGTTGGATTCAGCTCAGGGTGCGCTACTGCCTCATACCTTGAAAAAAAATTTACTTTTTTTCAAATAGTGCAGCCTGTTTAAACTTTAAAAAAAAAATTTCCTATTAGTGTTTTTCCACCCGTCTCCAGCTAAATTGTGGAAAAACACTACATAGGCTAACCTAGAGGGTTTATTTTGGACCTTGCAGCGCCGTTTACGGCTGTCTGCACGCTCTCTGTGTGAGCGCAGCTCGCCCTGTAGTCTGTGTGCAGCCATAGCCGGTTGGATTCAGCTCAGGGTGCGTTACTGCCTCATACCTTGAAAAAACATTTCCTTTTTTTCAAATAGTGCAGCCTGTTTAAAATTAAAAAAAAAAATTCCCTATTAGTGTCTTTCCACCCGTCTCCAGCTAAATAGTGGAAAAACACTAAATAGGATAACCTAGAGGAGGTTTTTTGGGCCTTGCAGCGCCGTTTACGGCTGTCTGCACGGTCTCCGTGTGATTTAAACTAGCTCTGTAGCCCGATCTGCAAAAAAAAAAAAAGTAAAGTTCACCAAACACAACTTAACACTTGTGTAGGCCACATTTGAAAAATAATAAAGTTTAGTCCACACTTTACAACATTAGTGTTTCTTACACCTGTTAGGAGGAGCATTTCAGGAATAAGCACACTAAGGCCTTAGTACTTTTCTGCTTATCTTTATCTGTCAACCAAGATGAAGAGGGCAGGGAGTAAGGCACGTGGGCGTGGGCGCGGAGCAGGGAGAGGAGCAGGGAGAGGACGTGGTGATTCTGTGCCTGCTGCGGGCGCCGGTGACTTGTCGTCACTCAGTTTCAGCAGGGAACAGTCCTTCATGCGCAGCTTTGTCGGAGAGCGCCGTGCACCGCTGCTGCGTGAAGACCAAATTGAAGCCGTTGTCGGGTGGATGGCAGCTAACGCCTCGGCATCGACTTCAGTTAGTGCCACATCCTCTCAGGCACAGACCACTGGAGAGCAGCCATCTGTCTCTTCACCACCTGCCAAATTGGCCAGGCAGTCAGAGAGCCCAGGACAGGAGCCGTCTCTACTTCTGTTCTCTGAATCTCTTGGCTTGGAAACAGGGGGCCAGCCAAGCAGCATTGGAGAAATGGAAGAAGAGGCAGTGTGCAGTGATGCCCAACAGCTTTGTCTCTCTGACTCTGAAGAGGCGGGTGGGCCAGTGCCTCCGGTGACCACAGCGCAGTACGCATCTGATGATGAAACTCAGGTGCCGCTTTCTGGTGCGTACTGTGCTGCCGAGACTACCCAGGAGGAGCAGTTGGTGGCAGAGGGTAGTGGAGATGATGAGGTCGTTGATCCATCGTGGCGTGAGGAACAGGAAGGTGGTGGGAGCAGCTCTGAGGAAGAGATTCCCCTTACGGGCCAAAGAGGGAGAGGGAGGTGGAAGATTGCGGAGCCTGTAGCCTCCACTTTGGCACCCGTTAGGAGTCTGTCTCTTTCCAAAGCCAAAAAGGGCGCTCCCAAGACTTGCAGTGCCTGGTCCTTTTTTGACACAGTTGCAGATGACATTTGTTTTGTCAAATGCAAGCTGTGTCATCAGAAAGTAAAAAGAGGGAAAAATGTCAGCAACCTCAATACCACAAATATGTGGAAACATGTGCGGACCAGGCACGCGGTGGAGTTACAGAAACACACTGAAGATGTAGGCCAACCAACAGCGGCAGCTACCACCTCTTCATCTCGTGTTGCCTCTTCCTCCAGCTCACGCACAGCTGGTTTGGCTTCCTCCCAGGATCGCCATGGAAGAACCTCTGGCACTGTTGTCCAGAGACCTTTTGTAATTCCACCCACAGCACCACCTTCCCAGTCATCCTCACACTCCCAGTCTACTCTACAGCCATCGGTAGTACAGGCATGGGAGAAAAGGCGGGCATTCTCGGCCAACCACCCCCGAGCACAGGCTCTGAATGCAGGCATTGCCAAACTGTTGTCCCTGGAAATGCTCTCGTTCAGGCTGGTGGAGACTGACAGCTTCCGTGACTTGATGGCATTGGCAGTCCCACAGTACAAGGTGCCCAGCCGCTTTTACTTCAGCAGGCAAGCTGTCCCTGCCCTGCACAGGCATGTTGAGGGAAACATAAAACATGCGCTACTGAACGCCGTCAGTAGCAAGGTCCACTTCACCACCGATGCGTGGACCAGTCAGCATGGACAGGGGCGATACGTTTCCCTCACTGCCCATTGGGTTAATGTTGTTGAGCCAGGTATACATCGTGCAAGTGGCGCAGGACGTGTCCTGCCCACTCCAAGGATTGCAGGAATCCAGTCTGTACGCATTGACTCCTCCTCTTACACAAGTTCCTCAGAATCAACTCTGCAGTAGCCGTCACAGTCCACCTCCACATGGACCCGAGAACGTTTACCTATGACCGACATGAGCACAGCCGTGGCCAAATGTCAGCAGGCCGTCTTGAAACTAGTTTCATTGGGGAATCGAAGCCACACAGCGCAGGAGCTCTGGAATGCCATCAAGCAGGAGAGCGATGTGTGGTTACTGCCAGCGAATCTCCAGCCAGGCATGGTAGTGTGTGACAATGGCCGAAATCTGGTGGCAGCTTTGGCCCTTGGCAACCTCACTCACATCCCATGTCTGGCACATGTGCTCAATTTGGTTGTGCAGAGTTTTCTGAGGGACTATCCGGATCTTGATGCCCTGCTGCACAAGGTCCGCCTAGAGTGTGCTCACTTGCGGCGTTCCAGCTTGGCCAGATCCCGCATTGCTGCTCTGCAGCGCCGATTCCGCCTTCTGGAACACCGCATCATATGTGACCTACCTACCCGGTGGAATTCCACGTTACATATGTTGGAGCGGTTGTGTGAGCAGCAGCAAGCAGTTATGGAGTACCAGCTGCATCAGGCACAAAAGTCGCAGTCAGCGCCGATCAGACTTCACAACCACAGAGTGGGCCACTATGAAGGACGTCTGCCAGGTTTTGCGTCCTTTTGATTATTCCACGCGGATGGCAAGTGCAGATGATGCACTAGTCAGCATGACTGTCCCTCTTATCTGCCTGCTTCAGCAAACTTTGCAAGGGTTAAGGGATGATGTTGTGGAAGAGATGGAGGATGAGGAGTCACCTTTTCCATCAGCTTCTGGAGAGTCAGTGCCACGTAGTTCCTCACAAAGGGGTACGCAGGGGCCAATTTGTGAGGAGGATGAGGAGGAGTCAATGGAGGAGGAAGAGCTCCGTCCAGAGGAGGGAGCGACACAATTGTCCAGTGGTCAGTGTGTACAGCGAGGGTGGGGTGATGACGAGCGGGCAGAGATCATGTCTCAAGCAGGGGACAGCGTTTCTGGGCCAGTTGGCACTCTGCAGCACATGGTGGATTTCATGCTGCAGTGCCTGAGAAACGACCGCCGCATCGACCACATTCTCAACATGCCTGATTATTGGGTGTTCACCCTCCTCGATCCTCGCTACCGGGACAACGTCCAAAACCTCATCCCAGCGTTGACCCGGGAGCGTAAATTGCGGGAGTACCACGACACACTGGTGAATTCCATCATCTTCTCCTGTCCAACTGAGAGGAGTGCTGCTAGTGCTTTACAAAGCAGCTCAGTGCGTCGAGGCAGTGGGGGAGGCTCTGCCCAAAGAGGGAGCAGAAGCAGTGCCTCTGCCCAAGGCAAGCCCAGTATGGCACAACTCTGGCACACTTTTGTGTGCCCGCCCCAAATGTCTACACCATCACCGGCGGCTCCAGTCAGCAGGAGGCAACGGTTCCGTCAGATGGTGACAGACTACATGGCTTGCCCTCTTACTGTACTCCCAGACGGCTCTTCCCCGTTCAAGTTTTGGGTCTCTAAGCTGGATACATGGCCAGAGCTAAGCCAGTATGCATTGGAGGTGCTGGCTTGCCCTGCGGCAAGTGTCTTATCGGAACGTGTCTTTAGTGCCGCAGGTGGTGTACTAACAGACCGTCGCATGCGACTGTCCTCCGATAACGTTGAGCGGCTTACTTTCCGGAAAATGAACCAGGCCTGGATCTCGCAGGAATTTGCCACTCCTCTGCCTGATTAAGTAATTGGGTGTCATCCAGGTCTCCTGCTGTGTTCATCTCTCTACCACCTGAACTGCTATTCCTGGGCTCCAACACCGCCAGTTGCGGCTCAGAAGTGCAGGCTGCACAGTAAAAACATACGACCCAGTGTTATTGGGTTTCAGTAACGTCAGCTGATCCCCAGCTGTGTAGCCGGCAATGTGTCCTGCGACCGCCACGCTGGCACAACAACCTAAATGTAAGGGAACCTGTCCCCCCCCCCCCCGTCGTTTGTTACTGAAAGAGCCATCTTGTGCAGCAGTAATGCTGCACAAGGAAAAGGTAGCTCTTTTGGTTTAGCTCCTTGCACACGCAGAACTTAACACTTATAAAATGTGTTCACTGATACCGTTATACCGTCCCGGAGCTGGGACTTTCCTTCGTAATGTGACGCAGCACAGCCGTCATTCCTACCCCCTTGGTGCCATGCGCTGCCTCCTCAGCGTTGTTTTAAGCTGTCACGGAGCCTGCGCTGTTCTGTTATCCCTTGGGCATGCCCTATTTGCGCTGCCTGTCTTCTGACATAATTTGGTGTCAGGCTGGCTGCGCCTGTGCGGCCGCGCTGCCCGAGATCCCGCCTCGCAGTGTCTTCTGATTGAGTCACACTGCGGGCCTGGGATCCATGGGCATGCGCAGTGCATATCTTCCCCTCGGGCTCTCGCTCATTTCCCTCCGCCCTCTTTAGACTGTGCGCCGTCAGCTAATCCCTAATAGCATGCCACGGCCATGACACCGCACAGTCTGAAGAAGAGGGAAGGAGGGGAGTGAGAGTCGAGTATATGCACTGTGCATGCCCATGGACCCAAGGCCCACAGTGGGATTACGTTAGACGAGACTGCGAGGTGGGATCTGGAGCAGCGTGGACGCACAGGCACTGACAGCCTGACACCAAATTATGTCAGAAGACAGGCAGCGCTAATTGGGCATGGCCAAGGGCTAACAGAACTGCGCAGGCTCCGTGACAGCTTAAAACAACGCTGAGGAGGCAGCGCACGGCACCAAGGGGATAGGAATGACAGCTGTGCTGTGTCCCATTACGAAGGAAATTCGCACCTCCGGGACGGTTGAACGGTATAAGGGGACACATTTTTAGTGTTTACTTCAGTGTTTGCAAGGAGCATAATTAAAAGAGCAACCTTTTCCTTTTGCATCCTTAGTGCTGCACAAGATGGCTCTTTCAGCTACAAACGTCTTGGGGGGGGGTTAAAGGTTCCCTTTCAACTTGCTCCAATCAGGCTTCGGCCTACACTCTGTTCCTCTGCTCCTCCTGCTGACCCTGGGCTCTAACACCGCCAGTTGGTGCCTGGAAGTGCTGTGTGCACAGTTAACAGTCGCTCCTCTGTTATTGGGGTTCAGTAACGTCAGCTGATCCCCAGCTGTGTGTGCGGCAATACCTCCAATCTGCTCCTCCTGCTGTCCCTGGGCTCTAACACCGCCAGTTGGTGCCTGGAAGTGCTGTGTGCACAGTTAACAGTCGCTCCTCTGTTATTGGGGTTCAGTAACGTCAGCTGATCCCCAGCTGTGTGTGCGGCAATACCTCCAATCTGCTCCTCCTGCTGTCCCTTGGCTCTAACACCGCCAGTTGGTGCCTGGAAGTGCTGTGTGCACAGTTAACAGTCGCTCCTCTGTTATTGGGGTTCAGTAACGTCAGCTGATCCCCAGCTGTGTATCCGGCAACGTGTCATGCGACCGCCACGCTGGCACAACTAAAATGTAAGGGGACCTGTCCCCCCCCCCAGGCGTTTGTTACTGAAAGAGCCACCATGTGCAGCACTAATACTGCACAAGGGAAAGGTCGCTCTTGAAATTATGCTCCTTGCAAACGCTGAACTACACACTCATGTAATGTGTCCCCTCACACCGTCCAACCGTCCCGGAGGTGGGACTTTCCTTTGTAATGTGACGCAGCACAGCCGTCATTGCTACCCCCTTGCCACCGTGCGCTGGCTCCTTAGCGTTGTTTGATTCCGTCATGGACCCTGCGCTGTTATGTTATCCCTTGGCCATGCACAGTTTGCGCTGCCCGTCCTCTGACATCATTTGTTGTCGTCCTGGCTTCGCCTGTGCGTCCACGCTGCCCGAAATCCCACCTCGCAGTGTCGTCTAATGCGATCCCATAGTGGGCCTGGTATCCATGGCCATGCGCAGTGCATATACTAGCCTCTCACTCCCCTTCTTCACGCTTCTTCAGACTAGGCGGCGTCAGCTGATCCCTAATAGCATGCCACGGCCGTGACGCCGCACAGTCTGAAGAAGCAGGAAGGAGGTGAGTGAGAGGCGATGATATGCACTGCGCATGCCCATGGATCCCTGGCCCGCAGTGGGACTACATTAGATGACACTGCAAGGTTGGATCTCGGGCAGCTTGGACGCACAGGCACTGCCAGCCTGACACCTACATGATGTCAGAAGACGGGCACCGCTAACGGTGCATGGCCAAGGGATAACATTACAGCGCGGGCTCCGTGACAGAACCAAACAACGTTGAGGAGGTGGCGCACGGCACCAAGGGGGTTGGAATGACGGCTTTGCTGTGTCACATTACAAAGGAAAGTCCCACTTCCGGGACGGTTTGACAGTGTGAGGGGACACATTATATGAGTGTGTACTTCAGCGTTTGCAAGGAGCATAATTTTCAGAGCCACCATTTTCCATGTGCAGTATTACTAATGCCTGGGGGGGGGGTTAAAGGTTCCCTTTCAACTTGCTCCACTGCAGGCTTCAGCCTACACTCTGCTCCTCTTTGATTCCCTGGGTTTCAACACTGTCAGTTGCCACCTGGAAGTGTTGTCTACACAGAAAAAACACTAGGTGATGTGTCAGTGGGGTTCAGCACCGCCAGCTGTTCCCCTGCTGTGTAGTCGGCAACGTGTCCAGCACAAGCCACGCTGGCACAACAGAACAAAAGCTGCCACCAGTGCAGTGAAGACTGCGGAGCCTGTAGCCTCCACTTTGGCACCCGTTAGGAGTCTGTCTCTTTCCAAAGCCAAAAAGGGCGCTCCCAAGACTTGCAGTGCCTGGTCCTTTTTTGACACAGTTGCAGATGACATTTGTTTTGTCAAATGCAAGCTGTGTCATCAGAAAGTAAAAAGAGGGAAAAATGTCAGCAACCTCAATACCACAAATATGTGGAAACATGTGCGGACCAGGCATGCGGTGGAGTTACAGAAACACACTGAAGATGTAGGCCAACCAACAGCGGCAGCTACCACCTCTTCAGCTCGTGTTGCCTCTTCCTCCAGCTCACGCACAGCTGGTTTGGCTTCCTCCCAGGATCGCCATGGAAGAACCTCTGGCACTGTTGTCCAGAGACCTTTTGTAATTCCACCCACAGCACCACCTTCCCAGTCATCCTCACACTCCCAGTCTACTCTACAGCCATCGGTAGTACAGGCATGGGAGAAAAGGCGGGCATTCTCGGCCAACCACCCCCGAGCACAGGCTCTGAATACAGGCATTGCCAAACTGTTGTCCCTGGAAATGCTCTCGTTCAGGCTGGTGGAGACTGACAGCTTCCGTGACTTGATGGCATTGGCAGTCCCACAGTACAAGGTGCCCAGCCGCTTTTACTTCAGCAGGCAAGCTGTCCCTGCCCTGCACAGGCATGTTGAGGGAAACATAAAACATGCGCTACTGAACGCCGTCAGTAGCAAGGTCCACCTCACCACCGATGCGTGGACCAGTCAGCATGGACAGGGGCGATACGTTTCCCTCACTGCCCATTGGGTTAATGTTGTTGAGCCAGGTACAGATCGTGCGAGTGGCGCAGGACGTGTCCTGCCCACTCCAAGGATTGCAGGAATCCAGTCTGTACGCATTGACTCCACCTCTTACACAAGTTCCTCAGAATCAACTCTGCAGGAGCCGTCACAGTCCACCTCCACATGGACCCGTGAACGTTTACCTATGACCGACATGAGCACAGCCGTGGCCAAACGTCAGCAGGCCGTCTTGAAACTAGTTTCATTGGGGAATCGAAGCCACACAGCGCAGGAGCTCTGGAATGCCATCAAGCAGGAGAGCGATGTGTGGTTACTGCCAGCGAATCTCCAGCCAGGCATGGTAGTGTGTGACAATGGCCGAAATCTGGTGGCAGCTTTGGCCCTTGGCAACCTCACTCACATCCCATGTCTGGCACATGTGCTCAATTTGGTTGTGCAGAGTTTTCTGAGGGACTATCCGGATCTTGATGCCCTGCTGCACAAGGTCCGCCTAGAGTGTGCTCACTTGCGGTGTTCCAGCTTGGCCAGATCCCGCATTGCTGCTCTGCAGCGCCGATTCCGCCTTCTGGAACACCGCATCATATGTGACCTACCTACCCGGTGGAATTCCACGTTACATATGTTGGAGCGGTTGTGTGAGCAGCAGCAAGCAGTTATGGAGTACCAGCTGCATCAGGCGCAAAGAAGTCGCAGTCAGCGCCGATCAGACTTCAGAACCACAGAGTGGGCCACTATGAAGGACGTCTGCCAGGTTTTGCGTCCTTTTGATTATTCCACGCGGATGGCAAGTGCAGATGATGCACTAGTCAGCATGACTGTCCCCCTTATCTGCCTGCTTCAGCAAACTTTGCAAGGGTTAAGGGATGATGTTGTGGAAGAGGTGGAGGATGAGGAGTCACCTTTTCCATCAGCTTCTGGAGAGTCAGTGCCACGTGGTTCCTCACAAAGGGGTACGCAGGGGCCAATTTGTGAGGAGGATGAGGAGGAGTCAATGGAGGAGGAAGAGCTCCGTCCAGAGGAGGGAGCGACACAATTGTCCAGTGGTCAGTGTGTACAGCGAGGGTGGGGTGATGACGAGCGGGCAGAGATCATGTCTCAAGCAGGGGACAGCGTTTCTGGGCCAGTTGGCACTCTGCAGCACATGGTGGATTTCATGCTGCAGTGCCTGAGAAACGACCGCCGCATCGACCACATTCTCAACATGCCTGATTATTGGGTGTTCACCCTCCTCGATCCTCGCTACCGGGACAACGTCCAAAACCTCATCCCAGCGTTGACCCGGGAGCGTAAATTGCGGGAGTACCACGACACACTGGTGAATTCTATCATCTTCTCCTGTCCAACTGAGAGGAGTGCTGCTAGTGCTTTACAAAGCAGCTCAGTGCGTCGAGGCAGTGGGGGAGGCTCTGCCCAAAGAGGGAGCAGAAGCAGTGCCTCTGCCCAAGGCAAGCCCAGTATGGCACAACTCTGGCACACTTTTGTGTGCCCGCCCCAAATGTCTACACCATCACCGGCGGCTCCAGTCTGCAGGAGGCAACGGTTCCGTCAGATGGTGACAGACTACATGGCTTGCCCTCTTACTGTACTCCCAGACGGCTCTTCCCCGTTCAAGTTTTGGGTCTCTAAGCTGGATACATGGCCAGAGCTAAGCCAGTATGCATTGGAGGTGCTGGCTTGCCCTGCGGCAAGTGTCTTATCGGAACGTGTCTTTAGTGCCGCAGGTGGTGTACTAACAGACCGTCGCATGCGACTGTCCTCCGATAACGTTGAGCGGCTTACTTTCCGGAAAATGAACCAGGCCTGGATCTCGCAGGAATTTGCCACTCCTCTGCCTGATTAAGTAATTGGGTGTCATCCAGGTCTCCTGCTGTGTTCATCTCTCTACCACCTGAACTGCTATTCCTGGGCTCCAACACCGCCAGTTGCGGCTCAGAAGTGCAGGCTGCACAGTAAAAACATACGACCCAGTGTTATTGGGTTTCAGTAACGTCAGCTGATCCCCAGCTGTGTAGCCGGCAATGTGTCCTGCGACCGCCACGCTGGCACAACAACCTAAATGTAAGGGAACCTGTCCCCCCCCCCCCGTCGTTTGTTACTGAAAGAGCCATCTTGTGCAGCAGTAATGCTGCACAAGGAAAAGGAAGCTCTTTTGGTTTAGCTCCTTGCACACGCAGAACTTAACACTTATAAAATGTGTTCACTGATACCGTTATACCGTCCCGGAGCTGGGACTTTCCTTCGTAATGTGACGCAGCACAGCCGTCATTCCTACCCCCTTGGTGCCATGCGCTGCCTCCTCAGCGTTGTTTTAAGCTGTCACGGAGCCTGCGCTGTTCTGTTATCCCTTGGGCATGCCCTATTTGCGCTGCCTGTCTTCTGACATAATTTGGTGTCAGGCTGGCTGCGCCTGTGCGGCCGCGCTGCCCAAGATCCCGCCTCGCAGTGTCTTCTGATTGAGTCACACTGCGGGCCTGGGATCCATGGGCATGCGCAGTGCATATCTTCCCCTCGGGCTCTCGCTCATTTCCCTCCGCCTTCTTTAGACTGTGCGCCGTCAGCTAATCCCTAATAGCATGCCACGGCCATGACACCGCACAGTCTGAAGAAGAGGGAAGGAGGGGAGTGAGAGTCGAGTATATGCACTGTGCATGCCCATGGATCCAAGGCCCGCAGTGGGATTACGTTAGACGAGACTGCGAGGTGGGATCTGGAGCAGCGTAGACGCACAGGCACTGACAGCCTGACACCAAATTATGTCAGAAGACAGGCAGCGCTAACTGGGCATGGCCAAGGGCTAACAGAACAGCGC